>NC_092721.1:96048508-96351835 GCF_047496885.1 Scyliorhinus torazame | reverse complement strand
GGTTCGAAAGTCTCCGGCCCGAAATGGGCTAGCAGCGAGTGACGGGATCCGCGCTTGCGCACATGGCTCAGGCCGTGCAGCGTCATATACGCCGCACGGCGTGACGGCTCATAAGGCCGCACTGCTCCCCCCCACCCGACCGGAACACCCGACCGGAACACCCGACTGGATGGCTGGCCGCCGCTCAGCCCCGAGGTTCGAGTCACGCGATGTGGAGGCGCTCCTGGACGCAGTGGAGCAGAGGAGGGACGCCCTGTATCCCGGGCACGGCCGCAGAGTTGCCCCACGCCACAGCCGGCGTCTGTGGAGGGAGGTGGCAGAGGCCGTCACCGCTGCGGCCCTGACACCACGGACAGGCACCCAGTGCCACAAGAAGGTGAATGACCTCGTCAGAGCAGGCAGGGTGAGCCTCCCCCATATCCCCCCCTCCCCCATATCCCCCCTCCACATATCCCCCCTCCCCCATATCCCCCCTCCCCCATATCCCCCTCCCCCATATCCCCCCTCTCCCATATCCCCCCTCCCCCATATCCCCCCTCCCCATATCCCCCCTCTCCCATATCCCCCTCCCCCATATCCCCCCTCCCCATATCCCCCCTCCCCCATATCCCCCCTCCCCATATCCCCATATCCCCCCTCCCCATATCCCCACTCCCCCATATCCCCCTCCCCCATATCCCCCCTCCCCCAGATCCCCCCTCCCCCATATCCCCACTCCCCCATATCCCCCTCCCCCATATCCCCCGCTCCCCATATCCCCCATATCCCCCCCTCCCCTATATCCCCACTCCCCCATATCCCCCTCCCCCATATCCCCCCTCCCCCATATCCCCCCTCCCCATATCCCCCCTCCCCATATCCCCCTCCCCCATATCCCCCCTCCCCCATATCCCCCCTCCCCATATCCCCCGTCCCCCATATCCCCCCTCCCCCATATCCCCCCTCCACATATCCCCCCTCCCCCATATCCCCCCTCCCCATATCCCCCTCCCCATATCCCCCCTCCCCCATATCCCCCTCCCCATATCCCCCGTCCCCATATCCCCCCTCCCCCATATCCCCACTCCCCCATATCCCTCTCCCCCAGATCCCCCCTCCCCCAGATCCCCCCTCCCCCATATCCCCCTCCCCATATCCCCCCTCCCCATATCCCCGGCTCCCCCATATCCCCCCTCCCCATATCCCCCCTCCCCATATCCCCCTCCCCCATATCCCCTCTCCCCCATATCCCCCCTCCCCATATCCCCCCTCCCCCATATCCCCCCTCCCCCATATCACCTGATCACCGCCTGCGTGTCTAACCATGCATGCTTCATTGTGTATCGCAGGAGCAAACGTCGAGGCACCCAACCCCGCAGATGCAAACCGCCTGCAGGATGCCCCTCAGAGGCCATGGGAGACGGAGAGACCCGGACCCTCCGGCATGCGATGCCCGCAGGATGCCCCTCGCACACCACGGGAGACGGAGAGACCTGGAGCAACAGGGAGACGACACCCCCGTCACGTGCGGGAGCGACGACGCAGGCGTGTGCCACCCAGCGACGAGGGGGGCGGCCACAGGCCCCCGTCACATCCGAGCCAGGACACCACTACCCAGGACACCACTACCCAGGACACCACTACCCAGGACACCCCTACCCGGGACAGCACTACCCAGGACACCCCTACCCGGGACAGCACTACACAGGAAGACGAAATACCGGACAGTCACTCAGAGTGGATGGGTGGAGACGAACCCCCACCCCAAAGTGCCATGGACTCAGAGTGGGACGAAGAGCACGACACAACGCCACTGCTGTCACCAACACCCTCCACCATCGCAGAAACACTCACCTCGGTTGGGCACTTTAGTGATGAGGCGTCTGGTACACTCACTGGTGCGCACAACACAGCCGTCCCGGTACAGCAGGTGGAGGTAGGAGCAGCAGAGGGGCCGGGTGATCGGAGGGCAGCCCAGCCCAAGCGAACATCTGCCGCCCAGATGGATCCCGGGTTCCTGGAGTTTCCACACCCCCACATAGCTCCGATGCAACCACCGACCCGGAGACGAGCGAAGAGGGTGACGGCCGGCTTGCGGCGGCTGCGGTCGCAGGTGGAGGAGTCCACCCGTGTCCAGGAGCTGGAAGTGGTGCCGGTCATGCGTGCCACCCAGGCCGGCACCGCACGGGTGGCGTCCGCGGTGGAGGCAATGGGTGCGATGGTGTCAGACATGGGGAACGGTTTGCGAGGCCTGGGGCTTTCCGTGCAGGCGGCGTCTATGGCCCAGGACATGGCTGCCCTCTCACAGGAGGCCATGAGCCAGTGCCAGCGCCAGATGGCAGAGGTGCTCAACGCCATAGCCCAGTCTCTGCAGGCCATGGCCCAGTCTCAGTAGGCCATGGCCCAGTCTCTGCAGGCGATGGCCCAGTCTCAGCAGGCCATCGCTGAGGGCATCGGCGCCAGTGGCCATGTGCGAGCCGGTGTCGCACTGTCACAGACAGGGTTTGCCAACCCCCTGGGCTCCATGGCTGCAAACCTGCAGACCCCTGTCGATACCAGCACAGGCCTCCAGGACTGGCAGCGCCAGATGCCGGGGGGGCGTCGGATGGCCAGTCCGTTCGCATCCCCCACCCATGTAGAGGCCTGGGGGCCATCGGGCACCCCGAGGGAGGAGGAGGTGGTGTGGTCCGTCCCGGGTCCCCCTGTAGAGGAGGTCCGGGAATACCGCGACACCTCGGACTCCCCCCTTCCGTCCCAGGTGCATCGGGTGGGCAATGGGCAGGACAGGCTGGCAGCTCGCCATCCCAGTCGCCCGGGCCGCAGCCTGGCCCATCTAGGCCAGGACGCCCCAGGAAACGGCCGCCAAAGGGATCCAGTGTCAGAGGGCAGGAATCACGGGAGTCCACCTCCAGTTCTGCTGTACCGTCTGCGGAACCACGTAGACGTAGTCAAAGGGCCCGGAAGGCCAAACAATTAGACACTGAGTAAGTTGGCACGGGTGCAGGGCACAGATGAGTTTTAGGGGCTAGGGCACGTGCATGAACTCGTTTGGTTATTAAAGTCAATATTACACCTACAGAAGCTGCCTTTGTGATCTGTCCAAAGCGTGCGGGGGTGTCATGTACGTTGAGCGCAAGTGTGTGTGTGAGGGGTGGTCTTACCTCAGCCCCAGGTGAGTCTGCCCCCTTCCCCCTGGGCCGCCATCAACATCCCCCCCGGGCAGAGGACGGGACCGTGCGCTGCAGTGTCACAGCCGCATGCAGAGATGGTCCGGGTGGATGGTGGTACTGTGGCCATGGGTCAGACATGGTCCAACGATGTGGAGCCAGGAGCTCACCGCAGGGCGGGTTGTCATCATCCTCCATGGCCTGCAATAGACACGCGTCCACCCGCAACTGTGTGAGCCCGGCCGTTGTGCCGCAGGTGGATCGGCAATGGGGGGGGTGGTGTGCATGCGGGTGGGGTGGGTGGGGTTGGGGAGGGGGGTGAGGGTGCTGGGTGGGAGGATGGGTGGGGGGTGTGGGTGGTCGGCTGTTGCCATGGTGTGCGGTCTGTGGCCATACTACCCGATTCCCACGCCCATCTAGTCAGTGAAGCGGGCGGCTATCAGTCTGTCCCGTGCCCCCTGGGCCAGCCGGTAACGGTGGACAGCCACCCGCCTGTGTCTAGCCCGTCTACCCTGACCATTGCCCCATCCCCCTCATCTGGGGAGGACTGCGCCTCTTCCTGCTGCTCCTCCACTCCACCCTCCTCTGCCTGCGGCACATCGCCCCTCTGTTGGGCTATGTTGTGCAGGACGCAGCACACCACAATGATGCGGCCGACCCTATCTGACCGATACTGGAGGGCGCCCCCAGAGAGGTCCAGGCACCTGAAACGCATCTTCAGCACGCCAAAGCACCTCACTATCACTCCCCTTGTCGCTACATGGGCATCATTGTAGCGGTTCTCCGCCTCATTGCGTGGCCTCCGTACCGGCGTCATCAGCCACGATCGCAATGGGTAGCCCCTGTCGCCCAGCAACCAGCCCCTCAGCCGGGGATGGCGTCCCTCGTACATGCTGGGGATGGATGACCGTGACAACACGTATGAGTCATGTACTCTGCCTGGGTAACGGGCGCAGACTTGCAGGATCATCATGCGGTGGTCGCAGACCACCTGTATGTTCATCGAATAGGTCCCCTTCCTATTGGTGAACACGGCCCTGTTATCTGCAGGTGGCCGCACGGCGACGTGCATCCCATCGATCGCGCCCTGGACCATGGGGAACCCGGCCACGGCAGAGAAGCCCACGGCCCGGGCATCTTGGCTGGCCCCGTCCACAGGGAAGCGGATGTAGCGGTGCGCCATGGCATATAGGGCATCTGTCACTGCCTGGATGCACCGATGCACCGATGTCTGCGATATGCCGGACAGGTCCCCACTCGGTGCCTGGAATGACCCCGTTGCATAAAAGTTCAGGGCCACCGTAACCTTGACGGACACGGGGAGAGGGTGTCCCCCGCCAGTGCCATGCGGTGACAGGTGTGCCAGCAGGTGGCAGATGTGTGCCACGGTTTCCCGCCTCATCCGGAGTCTCCTCCTGCATTCCCGGTCCGTGAGGTCCTGGTATAACTGCCGGGGCCGATACACACGGGGCGCCCTTGGGTGCCTCCGTTGCCGTGGGGCCGCGACGTCCTCCTCCCCCTCCTCGTCCTGTCGGTCAGGTGTCCCTCCAGCCTGGGCGGCTGCTGCCTGCCCCTCTGCGGCAGCCTGTGCCACCTCTCTGGCACGCTCCTCCTCCTCCTCCTCATCCAGGGCAACATGGACATTAGCGGCTGCCGCCACGGCGGCCAACATCGCTGGATGATCGGAAAACATGACGGCCTGGTTGTGGGGTTGGGGTGGGGGGGGGGGTGGGGGAACGACGACATGTCATCATTGCCCATATCCTTTCCTTCCCCCCAGCCAGGTGGCATGGACCGCATGGGTCCAACTGTTGGAGGCTGGTACCTGGCCAGGTGGACCAACTCACTTACCCCCCCATCCTCCTCCCCGGCACGGACCCCCCATCCCCATCCCTGGCACGGACCCCAACCTCCTCCCCGGCACGGACCGCCCCCCATCCCCCTCCCCGGCACGGACCCCCCATCTCCCTCCCCGGCTCGGACCCCCCCCATCCCCCTCCCCGGCACGGGCCCCGCCCCCATCCTCCTCCCCGGTACGGACCCCCCCATCCTCCTCCCCGGCACGGACCCCAACCTCCTCCCCGGCACCGACCCCCTCCCCATCCTCCTCCCCGGCACGGACCCCCCCATCCCCCTCCCCAGCACGGACCCCAACCTCCTCCCCGGCACGGACCCCCCCCCATCCCCCTCCCCGGCACGGACCCCCCATTCCCCCTCCCCGGCACGGACCCCCCCATCCCCCTCCCCGGCACGGACCCCAACATCCTCCTCCCCGGCACCACCCTCAACCTCCTCCCCGGCACCGACCCCCCCCCCCCCCATCCTCCTCCCCGGCACGGACCCCCCCATCCTCCTCCCCGGCACCGACCCCAACCTCCTCCCCGGCACGGACCCCCCCCATCCCCCTCCCCGGCACGGACCCCCCCATCCCCCTCCCCGGCACGGAACCCCCCCCCATCCCCCTCCCCGGCACGGACCCCCCATCCCCCTCCCCGGCACGGACCCCCCATCCCCCTCCCCGGCACGGACCCCAACATCCTACTCCCCGGCACGGACCCAATCCCCCTCCCCGGCACGGACCCCCCCATCCCCCTCCCCGGCACGGACCCCAACATCCTCCTCCCCGGCACGGACCCCAACCTCCTCCCCGGCACGGACCCCCCCCCCCCATCCCCCTCCCCGGCACGGACCCCCATCCCCCTCCCCGGCACGGACCCCCCATCCTCCTCCCCGGCACGGACCCCACCCCCCATCCCCCTCCCCGGCACGGACCTCAACCTCCTCCCCGGCATGGACCCCCCATCCTCCTCCCCGGCACAGACCCCCCTCCCGGCCAACATCGCTGGATGATCGGAAAACATGACGGCCTGGTTGTGGGGTTGGGGTGGGGGGGGGTGGGGGAACGACGACATGTCATCATTGCCCATATCCTTTCCTTCCCCCCAGCCAGGTGGCATGGACCGCATGGGTCCAACTGTTGGAGGCTGGTACCTGGCCAGGTGGACCAACTCACTTACCCCCCATCCTCCTCCCCGGCACGGACCCCCCATCCCCATCCCTGGCACGGACCCCAACCTCCTCCCCGGCACGGACCGCCCCCCATCCCCCTCCCCGGCACGGACCCCCCATCTCCCTCCCCGGCTCGGACCCCCCCCATCCCCCTCCCCGGCACGGGCCCCGCCCCCATCCTCCTCCCCGGTACGGACCCCCCCATCCTCCTCCCCGGCACGGACCCCAACCTCCTCCCCGGCACCGACCCCCTCCCCATCCTCCTCCCCGGCACGGACCCCCCCATCCCCCTCCCCAGCACGGACCCCAACCTCCTCCCCGGCACGGACCCCCCCCCCATCCCCCTCCCCGGCACGGACCCCCCATTCCCCCTCCCCGGCACGGACCCCCCCATCCCCCTCCCCGGCACGGACCCCAACATCCTCCTCCCCGGCACCACCCTCAACCTCCTCCCCGGCACCGACCCCCCCCCCCCCCATCCTCCTCCCCGGCACGGACCCCCCCATCCTCCTCCCCGGCACCGACCCCAACCTCCTTCCCGGCACGGACCCCCCCCATCCCCCTCCCCGGCACGGACCCCCCATCCCCCTCCCCGGCACGGAACCCCCCCCCATCCCCCTCCCCGGCACGGACCCCCCATCCCCCTCCCCGGCACGGACCCCCCATCCCCCTCCCCGACACGGACCCCAACATCCTACTCCCCGGCATGGACCCAATCCCCCTCCCCGGCACGGACCCCCCCATCCCCCTCCCCGGCACGGACCCCAACATCCTCCTCCCCGGCACGGACCCCAACCTCCTCCCCGGCACGGACCCCCCCCCCCCATCCCCCTCCCCGGCACGGACCCCCATCCCCCTCCCCGGCACGGACCCCCCATCCTCCTCCCCGGCACGGACCCCACCCCCCATCCCCCTCCCCGGCACGGACCTCAACCTCCTCCCCGGCATGGACCCCCCATCCTCCTCCCCGGCACAGACCCCCCTCCCGGCACTCCCCCGGAGCCCAGCCCACTCTAACCACCCCCCCGCCGCACACACACACACACAACCCGAGACACACCTCTCCCCACACATTCAGACTGCGGCCACGCCATCGCCTGCCCAGCGGCCAACCCCCCAGGCCGTCACTCACCTCCACGCTGGTCGGTGTGAACCTGGAGCAATCTACTCCGGCGGGACAGGCATTCTAGCAGCGGGACCTCGGCCCATCCGGGCCGGAGAATCGCGGGGGGCTGGCGTTAGTCCCGCCCCCACCGGTTGCCGAATTCTCCAGCACCGGAGATTCGGCGGGGGCGGGAAACGCGGCGCGCCGGTTGCCGGGCCCGCCCCCGCCGAATCTCCGGTGCTGGAGAATTCGGCAACCGGTGGGGGCGGGATTAACGCCAGCCCCCGGCGATTCTCCGACCCGGCGGGCGGTCGGAGAATCTCACCCAGGATTTCTGATTATTTAGAAAAACATAGTTTGATTAAAGATAGTCAGCATGGCTTTGTGAGGGGCAGGCCATGCCTCACAAGCCTCATTGAATTCTTTGAGGATATGACGAGACACATTGATAAAGGTCGGGCAGTGGATGTGGTGTAAGCAAGGCATTTGATAAGGTTCCCCAGAGTAGGCTCATTCAGAAAGTTAGGGAGCATGGGTGCAGGGAAATTTGTCTGTCTGAATACAGAATTGGCTAGCCGAAAGACGACAGCAAGTGGTTGTGGATGGAAAGTATTCCGCCTGGAGATCGGTGACCAGTGGTGTCCCGTAAGGATCTGGGGCGAGATTCTCCGACCCCCCGCCGGGTCGGAGAATCGCCGGGGGCTGGCGTGAATCCCGCCCCCGCCAGTTGCCGAAGTCTCCGGCACCGGATATTCGGCGGGGGCGGGCCCCCCCGCTCGATTCTCCAGCCCGAATGGGCCAAAGTCCCGCCACTAAAATGCCTGTCCCGCCGTCGTAAATTAAACCACCTACCTTACCGGCGGGACAAGGCAGCGCCGGCGGGCTCCGGGGTCCTGGGGGGGGCGTGGAGCGATCTGGCCCCGGGGGGGGTGCCCCCACGGTGGCCTGGCCCGCGATCGGGGCCCACCGATCCGCGGGCGGGCCTGTGCTGTGGGGGCACTCTTTCCCTTCCGCCTCCGCCACGGTCTCCACCATGGCGGAGGCGTAAGAAACTCCCTCCACTGCGCATGCGCGGGAATGCCGTCAGTGGCTGCTTACGCTCCCGCTCTTGCGCCGCCCGGGGATGTCATTTCCGCGCCAGCTGGCGGGACACCAAAGGCCTTTTCCGCCAGCTGGCGGGGCGGAAATTCGTCCGGCGCCGACCTAGCCCCTTAAGGTTGGGGCTCGGCCCCCAAAGATGCGGAGGATTCCGCACCTTTGGGGCGGCGCGATGCCCGTCTGATTTGCGCCGTTTTGGGCGCAAGTCGGCGGACATCGCGCCGTTTCCGGAGAATTTCGCCCCGACCTGGGACCTCTGCTCTTTGTGATTTTTATAAATGACTTGGATGAGGAAGTGGAAGGGTGGATTAGTAAGTTTGCCAATGACACGAAGGTTGGTGGAGTTGTAGATCGTGTTGAGGGTCGTTGCAGGTTACAACAGGACATTGACAGGATGCAGAGCTGGGCTGAGAAGTGGCAGATGGAGTTCAACCTTGATAAATGTGAAGTGATTCATTTTGGAAGGTCGAATTTGAATGCTGAATACAGGGTTAAAGGCAGGATTCTTGGAAATGTGGAGGAACAGAGGAATCTTGGGGTCCACGTACATAGATCCCTCAAAGTTGCCACCCAGGTTGATAGGGTTGTTAAGAAGGCATATGGTGTGTTGGCTTTCATTAACAGGGGGATTGAGTATAAGAGCCGCAAGGTTTTGCTGCAGCTTTATAAAACCCTGGATAGACCACACTTGGAATATTGTGTCCAGTTGTGGTCGCCTCATTATAGGAAGGATGTGGATGCTTTGGAGAGGGTACAGAGGAGATTTACCAGGATGCTGCCTGTACTGGAGGGCATGTGTTATGAGGAAAGGTTGAGGGAGCTAGGGCTTTTCTCACTGGAGCGAAGAAGGCAGAGAGGTGACTTGATAGAGGTGTACAGGATGATGAGAGGCATGGGTAGAGTGGAGAGCCAGAGACTTTTTCCCAGGGTGGAAATGGCTGTCACGAGGGGACATAGTTTTAAGGTGAATGGAGGAAGGTGTAGGGGAGATGTCAGAGGTAAGCTCGGTTTTGTTATGCTCTTGACGTAGCATAAGCTGCTTCCTTGATGTGCACTCTGACAAAGAAAGGTTCAGACTTGGAGATAGCTTTAACACGTTTATTAAACTATTAACAATTCTCCTACTTGGATTCGACGCTACTGTTAATCCTTCTATAGCTACTCAGACTGACGAACCAGTCTGCTACAATCCACGTGGTGGGAGTGATGTGTTTCAAATCGACCCTGTGTACACACTGAGTGTCTACACTGGAAAGAGACTGAGCGTGTGTGATGTGTCCTTTTATATGGGTTGGTACAATGCCCTCCTGTGGTAGTGTCACCTCTGTGTGTATCGTGAATGCCCATTGGTCGTGTCCTATCTTACTGACCTATTGGTTGGCACTAATAGGTCCCTCTAATAGGTCTGGTGCTCCCTCTAGTGTCTAGCTAGATGTAGTGTATGTACATTAACCCTTTGTGTACTTACAGTGATGTATATCACCACATCCCCCCCTTTTTCGTGTTAGATATTTTCTGTACAGTCCTAAAGAAAATTGAACAAACTAGGTAGATGAGTGATACTCTGTACAAGTTATGACAACAGTGATCATTAAACAATAAGTTCAAATCATATGCATGAGTCAAAAGTTCATGAATCATTATGGTCGAGTGGCTTTCTTGTTTGGTTGGTGAGTTGGTGATGTTGATGGTGGCATTGCATTGTAAACACCATCAGTGTCCCTGTGCTGAAGGAACCAGAAAGTGGTCAAATCACTTCGCTGTCGGATTTGGACTCTTCTTTTTTTCTTTTGATGCTTGTGGTGGGAATTCTTGATGCCATCTGTCCTGAGAGCCAGGTTGCCTGTTGGTAGTGCAACAAACGTGAATTGGTAAGATGCATCGTCCTGCCATGGTATGTCATTGTACTGAGATGAGCAGTAACAGTGTCCCTCATTTGCAGAGTTGTCCCATGTCGTATCAGTCGTCGTTCCAGTGGCGTTGTGTTTGTCGTGCTTGTTGTCGACGTTGTTGCCTTTGGTACGCTTCTTGCTATTGTCTTTGATATTGTTGTTGTGATTGGTTTTGTTGCCGTGGTTGCTGTGCTCAAGGACCACACTCTGTGGATAATACGAGTCCTTCACACAGTTACTCGTGTTAGCGTGCTTTGTGGCGTCTGCTGTCTCCTTGAGCGTGCCCTCACTGAGTCTGCAGCGCTCCCCATCTGGAGTCATGTCCGACTTACTTGAATCAGCTTTGGCTTGTCGATGCTCCCTGTCTGGAGTCTGGTCTGTTTCACCTGAGTCAGTTTTGGTTTGTCGATGCTCCCCGTCTGGAGCCCTTTCTGGGTCACCTGAATCAGCTTTGGTTTCTTGATGCTCCCCGTCCGGAGTCATTGCAGGTTCACTTGCATCCTCTGGGGTTTCTTGATGCTCCACGTCCGGAGTCATTTCAGGTGCACTTGAATCTTCTGAAGTTTCGTGATGCTCCCCGTCCGGAGTCAAAACAGTCAGGAATGCATTTGCTTGTGGAGAGGCTCGAGGGAATGAGGTTTGAAGTAACGTGGTGTCACCGGAGTCACCAGTAGTCTCACTGTGCTTGTTGAGTGCCTCTGTACACAGTAGCTGAGGTCTGACACGTTGCACATCTGGTATGGGATGTGGGATGCCGTCGTCACTTGTCGCACATACAGTGGGTAGAGCCTCAGTGTCTTCGTGTCGTTCACTTGAGCTGGGTAACCAACAGAGTCTTCCTCTGGTGGCTCAAATAATCTGGGTGGACGGTCATAGTCTACTTGCTGTACATTTGAGCGTGGTAGACTGTCAGAGTCTTCTTCTTGTTCACTGGAGCATGGTAGACTGTCATAGACTGCTTGCTGTACACTTGAGCATGGCAGACTGTCATAGTCTTTCTGTTGTTCACTTGAGCATGGCAGGCTTGCATTGTCTGCTGCTGGTTGCTCAGGGGAGGTTGCTAGACCGTCATGGTCTTGTTCATGCAAGGACTGCACTTTGGAATCTTGCATTGTTTCTATCGTGGAGTCTGTCCACGAGCTCGCTGTGGAGGCTTGTGTCACTCCCTCTGTGGAGTCTTGCAGCGTTCCTTGTGTGGAATCATGCATTGGTCACTCTGTGGAAACTGTCATCACTTGTTGTTCATGCAAGGACTGCGCTCTGGAGTCATGCGTTGCTTCTATCGTGGAGTCTGTCCACAAGCTCGCTGTGGAGGCTTGAGTCACTCGAGTCACTTCTTGTTCATGCAAGGACAGCGCTGTGGAGTTTTGCGTTGCTTCTATCGTGGAGTCAATCCACGAGCTCGCTGTGGAAGCTTGTGTCACTGGAGTCACTTCTTGTGTGGAGACGTGCAGTTGTCTCGCTGTGGAGTCTTTCATCGCTTTCTGTGTGGAGGCTGGGACATTTTGTGGTGCGTGGACCACTCTGTGTGTGGAGTCGGGGACACTTCGCGGTGCGTGGACCACTCTCTGTGTGGCAGCAGGCTGCTCTCTGTGGGCTTGTACCCCTCTCTGTCTCTTGGCATCAGGCTGCAGCATAATCCTGCACTCACAAGTCGGATGTCATATATGCTGGGCTGAAGATTCCCCAATCCGAAGAACTCGTCGTCGGGGTTGTCAATGTACAACACGTCTAGTTGCGGATCGGATTTGGTACTGGGGTAGCCTCCCAAGGTGAAAGCTTTGTCTGAGTCGTTGTCTTCCAAGACCATATCATCACATTTTGTGTCGGAGCTGGCATTGGGCTCGCAATGTCCAAAGAAGTATTCAAGGTCTGAGTCATAGTCTTCAAGGACTGTATCATCTCTTTGGGCGGTGCAAACTGCTTGTTGCAGGGTTCTGCGGAGGTTACTTTCAGCTACTGGTCGAATTTCAGGCATTGTGCTGTCTTTCCAAGTGAAAGAATCGGATTTTACGGCTTTAAATATTTTTTTCCGTGTTTTGGGACATTTCCCCTTTAAGTGGGCATGGTCCGGGGCCTCTGACGTCATGACGCTTGTGACATACAGCTTAGGAAGCGATTGCGCATGCGCAGATTGCGGTCCTTTACTTGGGGCCTTTTCCGCAATTGCGCATGCGTGGCTTCTCGCGCATGCGCAAATGGACCTTCCTGTTCTGTGCACACTTTGCGCAACTGCACATGTGCAGCACCTTTCCCAAGATGGCTGCAATTCAAAACTGCCATTCATTGCTGCAAGCCTACCTCACGGTGTGTTTTGGCGCCTCTTTTACCTTTTCTTCTTGTATGTTCCTCGCAGAATTCTTGGAATTTGTCCAGGACTGCCTGGAAATCACTCTTGTCTTACCCCTTTGAGTATTTGAAGGTCTGGAAGATTTCAGCTGCTTCTGGACCTGTGATGGTAAGTAGAAGCTTTATTTTATTCTGCATCCGCCACACCATCTAAGTCCGACGCTACCAGGTAGATCTCAAATCTCTGCCTGAAACAACGGCAGTTTTCACTGAGATTGCCTTGGTACCTGAGCGGTTGTGGAACCGGAATCCCGAACATCATCTTGCCTGGCTGTTGTTGCTGGTTGTCACTGTTTGCTGAGTTGAAACTATATGGATTTAACAGTCACTTCTGGAACCATGTTTTTTTATGCTCTTGACATAGCATAAGCTGCTTTCTTGATGTGCACTCTGACAAAGGAAGGTTCAGACTTAGAGATAGCTTTAACACATATATTAAACTATTAACAATTCTCCTACTTGGATTCGATGCTACTGTTAATCCTTCTATAGCTACTCAGACTGACGAACCAGTCTGCTACAATCCACGTGGTGGGAGTGATGTGTTTCAAATCAACCCTGTGTACACACTGAGTGTCTCCACTGGAAAGAGACTGAGCTTGTGTGATGTGTCCTTTTATATGGGTTGGTGTAATGCCCTCCTGTGGTAGTGTCACCTCTGTGTGTATCGTGAATGCCCATTGGTCGTGTCCTATCTTAGTGACCTATTGGTTGACTGTCTGTGTGTCATGTCTCTGGTGCTCCCTTTAGTGTCTAGCTAGGTGTAGTGTATGTACATTAACCCTTTGTATACTTACAGTGATGTATATCACCACAAGTTCTTTCCACAGAGAGTGGTGTGTGTGTGGAATGCACTGCCAGCAGAGGTGGTGGAGTCAGAGTCATTGGGACATTTAAGCGACTCTTAGACAGGCACATGGACAGCAGTAAATTGGAGGGGTGTAGGTTAGGTTGACCTTAGATTAGGATAAATGGTCGGCACAACATCGTAGGCTGAAGGGCCTGTACTGTGCTGTACTGTTCTGTGTTCTATGTTCAAGAACAGGGCTCTGTCCTGGAAGTTTTTAGTAGAACAGACAGGCAGCAGCTGTTGTTACCTCTGTTATGGTTATTCACCATATTTAAAGATGGCTTGAAGGCCTCATGGATGAAAATCCCCTCAACTCTCCCCCCACCCCTCCCCCGGTCCAAGTGCGACACTGACCTGGAACGCGTGAGCCTCCTCTACAAAGCCTAGCCATCCTGAGGGACCCCCGAGCACTGGGGCAGCAGTTCCAGTGCCCTTGAGCTGAATGGCGGTAAATGGAAACTCACCACCTCAGTTCCCCTCAGCAGCCATTGCGGCAGGTTCACGTTTTTAAAAAGGAGTACTAAACAATGCCCATGTGACTCCTTGCTGGGGAGCTGGTTAATTCCCGGGAGGCTGTTACATTCGACTTCAATCTCGCTGGTGAAATGGGAATTAATGCAAATTGATGTTAATGATATGCTCACTGTATTTGGGTGTGATCCGAAACTCACAGCAGGAGTGGACTGTTGAAATGATTCACAGCCGGCGCAGATCTTGAATTTGACCTTTCCTGTCGTGTGGCCAGATCCGCGGTGGTTAAATCACGCCCTTGGACTATTGTGAATAGATAGTTCAGACGGTGGTTAGTGAATACATTTACCAGAGAGCCTGAAATATTGATTATTCATTACTGACTGCCACTAGTGAGGTAAAAAGTCCAATCAGAGAGCAGCAATTATGCCAGTTGCCTAGGTTATAAAGTTAGGGTTGAGGCTTCTGCGTCCCATAAGACACTGAACTATTTGGTTACCAGAAAAACTGATTCGAAAATGATAAGTGGGATTCTCCATCCATGCACAACAATGGGGAATCCCAGCTGATATATTTGATTAAAACAAGAACAATCCAGACTTTTTTAACAGTTAATTGTTGCAGATGAGGCGTTGACTAAAATATTTGTAAGTGGTGTATATGCCTCAAATCCATCCATACATAAGGAGAGGGAGACCTAAGTGTTGTTGCACAGTGGTTGAGTGTAATCTATTGAACTAAAAGAATCTGGTTCAACTCATTGAGGTAACGGGCAAGATTCTCCATTATTGGGATTATATCCCCACGCCAGAGCCAAAACGATAGAGTTTTACGCCAGAAAAACTGGCATCGAAGGGACACGAATTCCTAGCTCTGCAGGGGGCTAGCAGGGACCCGGAGTAGATCTCGCAGCCTTTGCTGAAGGTGGGCCCCCGCACTTCCGGGTCGAGGCCACGCATGCGCACAGCGGCGGCCTCCAGCGGCTGTGACGTGCTCTATGGCAGACTCGGATCGCGGAGCTAGACACGAAAAAGAAACCTCTCGATGCGCTGCGTACCCGACCCTCAACTCCCACGCAAGCATTCCCCGGCCGCCTATAAGGCCCCCCCCCCCCTCCACCCCACTCTCCAATCGGACCGCCCTGAGTCCGCAGCCGCCACGCTAGTAACCCGACCGGCTGGAGCACATTATTTCCATGCCAAACAATAAACAAAGAACAAAGAAAAGTACAGCACAGGAAGAGGCCCTTCGGCCCTCCAAGCCTGCGCCAACCATGCTGCCCGTCTAAATTAAAATTTTCTACACTTCCGGGGTCCATATCCCTCTATTCCTGTCCTATTCATTTATTTGTCAAGATGCCCCTTAAACGTCACTATCGTCCCTGCTTCCACCACCTCCTCCGGCAGCGAGATCAAGGCACCCACTACCCTTTGTGTAAAAAAATTGCCTCGTACATCTCCTCCAAACCTTGCCCCTCGCACCTTAAACCTATGCCCGAGAGTAATTGATCCCTCTACCCTGGGAAAAAGTCTCTGACTATCCACTCTGTCTATGCCCCTCATAATTTTGCAGACCTCTATCAGGTCGCCCCTCAACCTCCGTCATTCCAGTGAGAACAAACCAAGTTTATTCAACCTCGCCTCATAGCTAACGCCCTCCATACCAGGCAACATCCTGGTAAATCTCTTCTGCACCCTCTCTAAAGCCTCCACATCTTTCTGGTAGTGTGGCGACCAGAATTGAACACTATACTCCACGTATGGCATAACTAAGGTTCTATACAGCTGCAACATGACTTTCCAATTTGTATACTCAATGCCCCGGCCAATGAAGGCAAGCATGCCGTATGCCTTCTTGACTACCTTCTCCACCTGTGTTGCCCCTTTCGGTGACCTATGGACCTGTACACCTAGATCTCTCTGACTGTCAATACTCTTGAGGGTTCGACGATTCACTGTATATTCTCTACCTGTATTAGACCTTCCAAAATGCATTACCTCACATTTGTCCAGATTAACCTCCATCTGCCATCTCTCTGCCCAAGTCTCCAAACGATCTAAATCCTGCTGTATCCTCTGACAGTCCTCATCGCTATCCGCAATTCCACCAACCTTTGCATCGTCCGCAAACTTACTAATCAGACCAGTTACATTTTCCTCCAAATCATTTATATATACTATGAACAGCAAAGATTCCAGCACTGATCCCTGCGGAACACCACTAATCACAGCCCTCCAATCAGAAAAGCACCCTTCCATTGCTACTCTCTGCCTTCTATGACCTAGCCAGTTCTGTATACATTTTGCCAGTTCACCTCTGATCCCGTGTGACTTCACCTTTTGTACCAGTCTGCCATGAGGGACATTAGAGGGACAAAGGCATTACTGAAGTCCATATAGACAACATCCACTGCCCTACCTGCATCAGTCATCTTTGTGACCTCCTCGGAAAACTCTATCAAGTTAGTGAGACACGACCTCCCCTTCACAAAACCGTGCTGCCTCTCGCTAATATGTCCACTTGCTTCCAAATGTGAGTATATCCTTTCTCGAAGAATTATCTCCAGTAATTTCCCTACCACTGACGTAAGGCTCACCGGCCCGTATTATCCTTGCTACCCTTCTTAAACAAAGTGTCATGTGAGAGTATCTTTAAGACATGGATGTTTAAGCAATGTACCTTTAAGAAAACAGTGATGTCAGAGAGTGAGTGGAGCTGGGCTTTAGATAAGCCATTTTGCAGTTTAATTTTGCAGTTTAGTTTTGCAGTTTGAAAAGAGATTGGGAGTGTCTGTGTTTGCAGTGAGTTGGGATCTCTGCCAAGAAAGACTATCTCTGGATCATTTGGATGATTTAAACTCATAATAGTAAAGCCTTTAACCTGATGTGATTCTGTTTAAAGGTGTTAAGTCTCTTGGAAGTTTGAAGGAACATTTTGAGGAATTATTTACTGTTGTAATATTTTTGGAGTTATCTTTGAAGTAAGGGGTGTTAAGAGATCCAATGTTTATTTAAGATGTTAAGTTGAGTTCATGGAATAAACATTTGTTTGTGTTTAATAACCCACGTGTCCATAATTGTAATCCCACACCTAGGGAACAAGCCGTGTGGCAGAAAAAGCAACAAATACATTAAAGGGGGAGGTTGGTTGAACTTCCCAGAGTTCTCCCAGTGAGCCAGGGAAGACAGAGCCAGGAGTCAGACACAGCTAAGAGTGAGTTTGGGAATTTGAATCTAGGTGGGAATTGAATTAATTCAGTAAGGCAACTCCTTTTAAATTTCAGGAGTTTAAATTAATTTAAGTTAAGCTAGGATTGCGCAGTGTGGGTTAACAAGGGCTGCCCCACCCACTCACATAACTGGTTGGCAGTTAAGTGTCAGTCACTTAAATCTACCTTGATCTAAAAGCAGGTGGGGGAGGGGAGTCAATTCAGGACAGTTTAAAAAGAGCCACTTGTAAACTCACTCCCAGTGAGCCAGAGAGAAGACAGAGCCAGGAGTGAGACACAGCTAAGAGTGAGTTTGGGAATTTGAATCTAGGTGGGAATTCGAAGCTGGGTGGGGAGGAAGTGCTTTTTATCCCTGGTAAGTGACTGGTAAGTAGTGTTTCTGTTTTTCTGTTTCTTTTCATTGGTATATTTATTTATTTTTTCTTTGTTGTTTTTTTTGTTGAAATTGTAGTTGTTGAAGTTAACCGAAGGTTTAAGACATGGCAGGAGATCTCAGGCCCGTGTCATGCTCCTCGTGTACAATGTGGGAGCTCAGGGACACATCCACTGTCCCTGGCTCCTTCACATGCAAGAAGTGTGTCCAGTTGCAGCTCCTGTTAGACCGTTTGATGGCTCTGGAGCTGCGGATGGACTCACTTTGGAGCGTCCGCAATGCTGAGGACATCATGGATAGCACGTTTAGCGAGTTGGTCACACCGCAGGTGAAAGGTACTGAGGGAGATAGAAAATGGGTGACCAAAAGACAAATCAAGAGTAGGAAGGCAGTGCAGGTGTCCTCTGCGGTCATCTCCCTGCAAAACAGATATACTGCTTTGGATACTGTTGAGGGAGATGGCTCACCAGGGGAAGGCAGCAGCAGCCAGGTTCATGGCACCGTGGCTGGCTCTGCTGCGCAGCTGGGCAGGAAGAAGAGTGGCAGGGCTATAGTGATAGGGGACTCAATTGTAAGGGGAATAGACAGGCGGTTCTGCGGACGCAATCGAGACTCCAGGATGGTATGTTGCCTCCCTGGTGCAAGGGTCAAGGATGTCTTGGAGCGGCTGTAGGACATTCTGGGGGAGGAGGGTGAACAGCCAGCTGTCGTGGTGCACATAGGTACCAACGATATAGGTAAAAAACGGTACGAGGTTCTACAAGCTGAATTTAGGGAGCTAGGAGTTAAACTAAAAAGTAGGACCTCAAAGATAGTAATCTCAGGATTGCTACCAGTGCCACGAGCTAGTTAGAGTAGGAATGTCAGGATAAAGAGGATGAATGTGTGGCTCGAGAAATGGTGCAAGAGGGAGGGATTCAAATTCCTGGGACATTGGAACCAGTTCTGGGGGAGGTGGGACCAGTACAAATCGGACGGTCTGCACCTGGGCAGGACTGGAACCGATGTCCTGGGCGGGGGGGGTTTGCTAGAGCTGTTGGGGAGAGTTTAAACTAATGTGGCAGGGGGATGGGAACCGATGCAGGAAGTTGGAAGGTAGTAAAACAGGGACAGAAATAAAAGGCAGTGAGGGGGAAAGTGTAAGGCAGAGAAGACAGAGTCAAAAATCAAAAAGGGAGACAGTACAAGGTACAGTGACTGAGGGGAGCTCAGTGAATAGGACCAGGAATACTAAAAGAAATAAAACGGGAAGTGAAAACATTCATGGTAAGCGACGCGGCAGGTTGTTACATGAAGATATGGGTTCAACGACAAGGAAAATTAGGAGAAAGGTTAAGAGGAAATATAACTTAGGAGAGGTTACTGATCGAGGTGTTAAGATTCAGAACAGAGGTAAAAAAGCCAACATAAGTGTCCTTTACCTGAATGCTCGTAGTATTCGGAATAAGGTAAATGAGTTGATGGTGCAAATCATCGTGAATGACTATGATTTAGTGGTTAAAGTGGTTGAAACATGGTTAAAGGATGGTCACGACTGGGAGTTAAATATCCAAGGGTATCAAACTTTTCGGAAGGACAGAGTGGATGGTAAGGGAGGTGGTGTAGCTCTGTTATTTAAGGATGACATCCGGGCAACAGTAAGGGATGACATCGGTGCTATGGAGGAGAAGGTTGAATCCATTTGGGTGGAAATCAGGAATAGTAAGGCGAAAAAGTCACTGATAGGAGTAATCTATAGGCCACCAAATAGTAACATTATGGTGGGGCAGGCAATAAACAAAGAAATAACAGATGCATGTAGAAATGGTACAGCAGTTATCATGGGGGATTTTAATCTACATGTCGATTGGTTTAATCAGGTCGGTCAAGGCAGCCTTGAGGAGGAGTTTATAGAATGTATCCGCGATAGTTTCCTAGAACAGTATGTAATGGAACCTACGAGGGAACAAGCGGTCCTAGATCTGGTCCTGTGTAATGAGACAGGATTGATTCAGGATATCATAGTTAGGGATCCTCTCGGAAGGAGCGATCACAATATGGTGGAAATTAAAATACAGATGGAGGGTGAGAAGGTAAAATCAAGCACTCGTGTTTTGTGCTTAAACAAAGGAGATTACAATGGGATGAGAGAAGAACTAGCGAAGGTAGACTGGGAGCAAAGACTTTATAGTGAAACAGTTGAGGAACAGTGGAGAACCTTCCAAGTGATTTTTCACAGTGCTCAGCAAAGGTTTATACCAACAAAAAGGAAGGACGGTAAAAAGAGGGATAATCGACCGTGGATATCTAAGGAAATAAGGGAGAGTATCAAATTGAAGGAAAAAACATACAAAGTAGCAAAGAACGGTGGGAGACTAGAGGACTGGGAAATCTTTAGGGGGCAACAGAAAGCTACTAAAAAAGCTATAAAGAAGAGTAAGATAGATTATGAGAGTAAACTTGCTCAGACAGTAAAAGTTTCTACAAATACATAAAACAAAAAAGAGTGACTAAGGTAAATATTGCTCCTTTAGAGGATGAGAAGGGAGATTTAATAATGGGAGATGAGGAAATGGCTGAGGAACTGAACAGGATTTTTGGGTCGGTCTTCACAGTGGAAGACACAAATAACATGCCAGTGACTGATGGAAGTGAGGCTATGACAGGTGAGGACCTTGAGAGGATTGTTATCACCAAGGAGGTAGTGATGGGCAAGCTAATGGGGCTAAAGGTAGACAAGTCTCCTGGACCTGATGGAATGCATCCCAGAGTGCTAAAAGAGATGGCTAGGGAAATTGCAAATGTACTAGTGATAATTTACCAAAATTCACTAGACTCTGGGGTGGTCCCGACGGATTGGAAATTAGCAAACGTGACACCACTGTTTAAAAAAGGAGGTAGGCAGAAAGCGGATAATTATAGGCCAGTGAGCTTAACTTCGGTGGTAGGGAAGATGCTGGAATCTATCATCAAGGAAGAAATAGCGAGGCACCTGGATGGAAATTGTCCCATTGGGCAGACGCAGTATGGGTTCATAAAGGGCAGGTCGTGCCTAACTAATTTAGTGGAATTTTTTGAGGACATTAACAGTGCGGTAGATAACGGGGAGCCAATGGATGTGGTATATCTGGATTTCCAGAAAGCCTTTGACAAGGTGCCACACAAAAGGTTGTTGCATAAGATAAAGATGCATGGCATTAAGGGGAAAGTAGTAGCATGGATAGAGGATTGGTTAATTAATAGAAAGCAAAGAGTAGGGATTAATGGGTGTTTCTCTGGTTGGCAATCAGTAGCTAGTGGTGTCCCTCAGGGATCAATGTTGGGCCCACAACTGTTCACAATTTACATAGATGATTTGGAGTTGGGGACCAAGGGCAATGTGTCCAAGTTTTCAGACGACACTAAGATAAGTGGTAAAGCAAAAAGTGCAGAGGATACTGGAAGTCTGCAGAGGGATTTGGATAGGCTAAGTGAAAGGGCTAGGGTCTGGCAGATGGAATACAATGTTGACAAATGTGAGGTTATCCATTTTGGTAGGAATAACAGCAAAAGGGATTATTATTTAAATGATAAAATATTAAAACATGCTGCTGTGCAGAGAGACATGGGTGTGCTAGTGCATGAGTCGCAAAAAGTTGGTTTACAGGTGCAACAGGTGATTAAGAAGGCAAATGGAATTTTGTCCTTCATTGCTAGAGGGATGGAGTTTAAGACTAGGGAGGTTCTGCTGCAATTTTATAAGGTGTTGGTGAGGCCACATCTGGAGTATTGTGTTCAGTTTTGGTCTCCTTACTTGAGAAAGGACGTACTGGCACTGGAGGGTGTGCAGAGGAGATTCACTACGTTAATCCCAGAGCTGAAGGGGTTGGATTACGAGGAGAGATTGAGTAGACTGGGACTGTACTCATTGGAATTTAGAAGGATGAGGGGGGATCTTATAGAAACATATAAGATTATGAAGGGAATAGATAGGATTGATGCGGGCAGGTTGTTTCCACTGGCGGGTGAAAGCAGAACTAGGGGGCATAGCCTCAAAATAAGGGGAAGTAGATTTAGGACTGAGTTTAGGAGGAACTTCTTCACCCAAAGGGTTGTGAATCTATGGAATTCCTTGCCCAGTGAAGCAGTAGAGGCTCCTTCATTAAATGTTTTTAAGATAAAGATAGATAGTTTTTTGAAGAATAAAGGGATTAAGGGTTATGGTGTTCGGGCCGGAAAGTGGAGCTGAGTCCACAAAAGATCAGCCATGATCTCATTGAATGGTGGAGCAGGCTCGAGGGGCCAGGTGGCCTACTCCTGCTCCTAGTTCTTATGTTCTTATGTTCTTATGTTCATGATACATTTTGGGGTTCTGAAAATGCCTCGTCCATAACAAAAGGAACAACATTGGCTATTCTCCAGTCCTCCGGGACATCACCTGAAGACCGTGAAGATCCAAAAATTTCTGTCAAGGCCTCAGCAATTTCCTCTCTTGCCTCCTTCAGTTTCAGTATTCTGGGGTGGATCCCATCAAGTGCTGGGGACTTACCCACCTTAATATTTTTCAAGACACCCAACACCTCTTCTTTTTGCATCTCAACGTGACCCAGGCTATCTACACACCCTTCTCCAGACTCAAAATCCACCAATTCCTTCTCTTTGGTGAATACTGATGCAAAGTATTCATTGAGTACCTCACCCATTTCCTCTGGCTCCACACATAGATTCCCTCCCGTGTCCTTCAATGGGCCAATCCTTTCCCTGGCTACCCTCTTGCTTTTTATGTACGTGTAAAAAGTCTTGGGATTTTCCTTAACCCTATTTGCCAATTACTTTTCGTGACCCCTTTTAGCCCTCCTGACTCCTTGCTTAAGTTCCTTCCTACTTTCCCTATATCCCACACAGGCTTTGTCTGTTCCCTTGCTAGCCCTAACAAATGCCTCCTTTTTCTTTTTGACGAGGCCTACAATATCTCTCGTTATTCAAGGTTCCCGAAATTTGCCATATTTATCCTTCTTCCTCACAGGAACATGCCAGTCCTGAATTCCTTTCAACTGACATTTGAAAGCCCCCCACATGTCAGAAGTTGATTTACCTTTAAACATCCACCCGCAATCTAAGTTCTTCAGTTCCCGCCTAATATTGTTATAATTAGCCTTCCCCCAATTTAGCACATTCACCCTCGGACCACTCTTATCCTTGTCCACCAGCACTTAAAATTTATTGAATTGTAGTCACTGTTCCCGAAATGCTCCCCGACTGAAACTTCTACCACCTGGCCGGGCTCATTCACCAATACCAGGTCTAGTCCAGCCCCTTTCCTAGTTGGACTATCTACATATTGTTTTAAGAAGGCCTCCTGGATGCTCCTTGCAAACTCTGCCCCATCCAAGCCCAGTAAATGAGTCCCAGTCAATAGTGGGGAAGTTAATATCTCCCATCACTAACAACCCTGTTGCTTTTATTCCTTTCCAAAATCTGTCTACCTATCTGCTCCTTTATCTCCCGCTGGCTGTTGGGAACATAGAACATAGAACATCGAACAATACAGCGCAGTACAGGCCCTTCGGCCCACGATGTTGCACCGAAACAAAAGCCATCTAACCTACACTATGCCATTATCATCCATATGTTTATCCAATAAACTTTTAAATGCCCTCAATGTTGGCGAGTTCACTACTGTAGCAGGTAGGGCATTCCACGGCCTCACTACTCTTTGCGTAAAGAACCTACCTCTGACCTCTGTCCTATATCTATTACCCCTCAGTTTAAAGTTATGTCCCCTCGTGCCAGCCATATCCATCCGCGGGAGAAGGCTCTCACTGTCCACCCTATCCAACCCCCTGATCATTTTGTATGCCTCTATTAAGTCTCCTCTTAACCTTCTTCTCTCCAACGAAAACAACCTCAAGTCCATCAGCCTTTCCTCATAAGATTTTCCCTCCATACCAGGCAACATCCTGGTAAATCTCCTCTGCACCCGCTCCAAAGCCTCCACGTCCTTCCTATAATGCGGTGACCAGAACTGTACGCAATACTCCAAATGCGGCCGTACCAGAGATCTGTACAGCTGCAACATGACCTCCCGACTCCGGAACTCAATCCCTCTACCAATAAAGGCCAACACTCCATAGGCCTTCTTCACAACCCTATCAACCTGGGTGGCAACTTTCAGGGATCTATGTACATGGACACCTAGATCCCTCTGCTCATCCACACTTTCAAGAACTTTACCATTAGCCAAATATTCCGCATTCCTGTTATTCCTTCCAAAGTGAATCAACTCACACTTCTCTACATTAAACTCCATTTGCCACCTCTCAGCCCAGCTCTGCATCTTATCTATATCCCTCTGTAACCTGCTACATCCTTCCACACTATCGACAACACCACCGACTGTAGTATCGCCTGCAAATTTACTCACCCACCCTTCTGCGCCTTCCTCTAGGTCATTGATAAAAATGACAAACAGCAACGGCCCCAGAACAGATCCTTGTGGTACTCCACTTGTGACTGTACTCAATTCTGAACATTTCCCATCAACCACCACCCTCTGTCTTCTTTCAGCTAGCCAATTTCTGATCCACATCTCTAAATCACCCTCAATCCCCAGCCTCCGTATTTTTTGCAATAGCCTACCGTGGGGAACCTTACCAAATGCTTTGCTGAAATCCATATACACCACATCAACTGCTCTACCCTCGTCTACCTGTTCAGTCACCTTCTCAAAGAACTCAATAAGGTTTGTGAGGCATGACCTACCCTTCACAAAGCCATGCTGACTATCCCTGATCGTATTATTCCTATCTAGATGATTATAAATCTTGTCTCTTATAATCCCCTCCAAGACTTTACCCACTACAGACGTGAGGCTCACCGGTCTATAGTTGCCGGGGTTGTCTCTGCTCCCCTTTTTGAACAAAGGGACCACATTTGCTGTCCTCCAGTCCTCTGGCACTATTCCTGTAGCCAATGATGACATAAAAATCAAAGCCAAAGGTCCAGCAATCTCTTCCCTGGCCTCCCAGAGAATCCTAGGATAAATCCCATCAGGTCCCGGGGACTTATCTATTTTCAGCCTGTCCAGAATTGCCAACACCTCTTCCCTACGTACCTCAATGCCATCTATTCTATTAGCCTGGGGCTCAGCATTCTCCTCCACAACATTATCTTTTTCCTGAGTGAATACTGACGAAAAATATTCATTTAGTATCTCGCCTATCTCTTCAGACTCCACACACAATTTCCCATCCCTGTCCTTGACTGGTCCTACTCTTTCCCTAGTCATTCGCTTATTCCTGACATACCTATAGAAAGCTTTTGGGTTTTCCTTGATCCTTTCTGCCAAATACTTCTCATGTCCCCTCCTTGCTCGTCTTAGCTCTCTCTTTAGATCCTTCCTCGCTACCTTGTAACTATCCATCGCCCCAACCGAAACTTCACACTTCATCTTCACATAGGCCTCCTTCTTCCTCTTAACAAGAGATTCCACTTCCTTGGTAAACAACGGTTCCCTCGCTCGACGCCTTCCTCCCTGTCTGACCGGTACATACTTATCAAGAACACGCAGTAGCTGATCCTTGAACAAGCCCACTTATCCAGTGTGCCCAACACTTGCAGCCTACTTCTCCACCTTATCCCCCCCAAGTCACGTCTAATGGCATCATAATTGCCCTTCCCCCAGCTATAACTCTTGCCCTGCGGTGTATACTTATCCCTTTCCATCATTAACGTAAACGTCACCAAATTGTGGTCACTGTCCCCAAAGTGCTCTCCTACCTCCAAATCCAACACCTGGCCTGGTTCATTACCCAAAACCAAATCCAACGTGGCCTCGCCTCTTGTTGGCCTGTCAACATATTGTTTCAGGAAACCCTCCTGCACACACTGTACAAAAAACGACCCATCTAATGTACTCGAACTATATCTTTTCCAGTCAATATTTGGAAAGTTAAAGTCTCCCATAATAACTACCCTGTTACTTTCGCTCATATCCAGAATCATCTTCGCCATCCTTTCCTCCACATCCCTAGAACTATTAGGAGGCCTATAAAAAACTCCCAACATGGTGACCTCTCCTTTCCTGTTTCTAACTTCAGCCCATACTACCTCGGAAGAAGAGTCCCCATCTAGCATTCTCTCCGCCACCGTAATACTGCTCTTGACTAGCAGCGCCACACCTCCCCCTCTTTTGCCTCCTTCTCTGTGCTGACTAAAACACCTAAACCCCGGAACCTGCAACATCCATTCCTGTCCCTGCTCTATCCATGTCTCCGAAATGGCCACAACATCGAAGTCCCAGGTACCAACCCATGCTGCCAGTTCCCCTACCTTGTTTCGTATACTCCTGGCATTGAAGTAGACACACTTCAAACCACCTACCTGAACACTGGCCCCCTCCTGCGACGTCAAATCTGTGCTCCTGACCTCTATACTCTCATTCTCCCTTACCCTAAAACTACAATCCAGGTTCCCATGCCCCTGCTGCATTAGTTTAAACCCCCCCAAAGAGCACTAACAAATCTCCCCCCCAGGATATTTGTGCCCCTCAGGTTCAGATGTAGACCATCCTGTCTGTAGAGGTCCCACCTTCCCCAGAAAGAGCCCCAGTTATCCAAAAATCTGAATCCCTCCCGCCTGCACCATCCCTGTAGCCACGTGTTTAAATGCTCTCTCTCCCTATTCCTCATCTCACTATCACGTGGCACGGGCAACAACCCAGAGATAACAACTCTGTTTGTTCTAGTTCTGAGCTTCCATCCTAGCTCCCTGAAAGCCTGCCTGACATCCTTGTCCCCTTTCCTACCTATGTCGTTAGTGCCAATGTGGACCACGACTTGGGGCTGCTCCCCCTCCCCCCTAAGGACCCGGAAAACACGATCCGAGACATCACGTACCCTTGCACCTGGGAGGCAACATACCAAACGTGAGTCTCTCACGCTCCCACAAAATCTCCTATCTGTGCCCCTGACTATAGAGTCCCCAATTACTAATGCTCTGCTCCTCTCCCCCCTTCCCTTCTGAGCAACAGGGACAGACTCCGTGCCAGATGCCCGTACCCCATGGCTTACCCCTGGTAAGTCCCCCCCCCCACAAGTATCCAAAGCGGTATACTTGTTTCTCAGGGGAACGACCGCAGGGGATCCCTGCACTGACTGCTTTTTCCCAGTCCCTCTTACAGTTACCCACCTATCTCCAATCTTTGGTGTAACTAATTCCCTGAAGCTGCTATCTATGACCCCTTCTGCCTCCCGAATGATCCGAAGTTCTTCCAACTCCAGCTCCAGTTCCCTAACTCGGTCTTGGAGGAGCTGGAGATGGCAGCACTTCCTGCAGGTAAACTCAGCAGGGACACTAACTGCATCCCTCACCTCAAACATCCTGCAGGAGGAACATTGCACTCCCTTCCCTGCCATTCCTCTAACTTTCTACCAAGATCTGGCTAACAACTAAATTAAATTTTTATTAAAAAAAAATAATAATAATATAATAAAATATGGTACTTACCTCAGACCAATGGGTTTTATTAATAGGTTAGAGGAGGAGGGTGGGTGGGAGACACTACACGTGTAGCGTCTCGGGTTTCCTCTCCACCAGAATTTATTGGTGAGGGTCTTCCCAGACGTCCGCGGGTCGACTTCCTGTTCCCGCCTAAAAAACTAATTTTAAAAAAAAGAAAAATTCTCAGCTCCTGCTGAAATTGACTAACCAGCCAGCTCCACTCCCGCCGAAATCGACTGGCCTGCCCCTTCAAAGACAAGAGCTTTTAAAGGTTGACTTACCTCCCAGCAACCTCCTTCCGCAATGCTCCCGCTGAAACTGACTCACCAGCTGTTCTCCCGCCGAAATCGACTGGCCTGCCCCTGCAAAGACAAGTGCTTTTAAAGGTTGACTTACCTCCCAGCAACCTCCTTCCGCAATGCTTCCGCTGAAACTGACTCACCAGCTGTTCTCCCGCCGAAATCGACTGGCCTGCCCCTGCAAAGACAAGTGCTTTTAAAGGTTGACTTACCTCCCAGCAACTTCCTTCCGCAATGCTCCCGCTGAAACTGACTCACCAGCTGTTCTCCCGCCGAAATCGACTGGCCTGCCCCTGCAAAGACAAGTGCTTTTAAAGGTTGACTTACCTCCCAGCAACCTCCTTCCGCAATGCTCCCGCTGAAACTGACTCACCAGCTGTTCTCCCGCCGAAATCGACTGGCCTGCCCCTGCAAAGACAAGTGCTTTTAAAGGTTGACTTACCTCCCAGCAACTTCCTTCCGCAATGCTCCCGCTGAAACTGACTCACCAGCTGTTCTCCCGCCGAAATCGACTGGCCTGCCCCTGCAAAGACAAGTGCTTTTAAAGGTTGACTTACCTCCCAGCAACCTCCTTCCGCAATGCTCCCGCTGAAACTGACTCACCAGCTGTTCTCCCGCCAAAATCGACTGGCCTGCCCCTGCAAAGACAAGTGCTTTTAAAGGTTGACTTACCTCCCAGCAACCTCCTTCCGCAATGCTTCCGCTGAAACTGACTCACCAGCTGTTCTCCCGCCGAAATCGACTCCGATTACTACAGGAAGCCTGTAGTAAACCCCCAACATTGTGACTGCACCCTTCTTATTCCTGATCTCTACCCATATCGCCTCGCTGCCCTCTGAGGTGACCTCCCGCAGTACAGCTGTGATATTCTCCCTAACCAATAGCACAACTCCTCCACCCCTTTTACATCCCCCTCTATCCCACCTGAAGCATCTAAATCCTGGAATGTTTAGCTGCCAATCCTGTCCTTCCCTCAACCACGTCACTGTAATGGCAACAACATCATAGTTCCAAGTACTAATCCAAACTCTAAGTTCATCTGCCTTACCCGTAATACTTCTTGCATTAAAAAACATATGCACTTCAGGCTACCAGTCCGGCTGTTTTCAGAACATCTCCCTGTCTGCTCTTCCTCAGATCTATACTGGCCCTATTCCCTCATTCTCCCTCAATGTTTTTACCTTCTGACCTATTGCTTCGGTACCCACCCACTTGCCATACTAGTTTAAACCCTCCCGTGTGACACTAGCAAACCTCGCGGCCAAGATATTTATGCCTCTACAGTTTAGATGCAACTCGTCCTTCTTATACAGGTCACATCTGCACTGGAAGAGCTCCCAGTGGTCCGGATAACTGAAACCCTCCCTCCTACACCAGCTGTTTAGCCATGTGTTTAGCTGCTCTATCTTCCTATTTCTAGCCTCACTAGCACGTGGCACAGGGAGTAATCCTGAGATTACAACCCTTGCGGTCCTGTCTTTTAACTTACTGCCTAGCTCCCTGAACTCCTGCTGCAGGACCTCATCCCCCTTCCTGCCTATGTTGTTAATACTAATATGTACCACGACCTCTGCCTGTTTGCCCTCCCCTTTCAGGATGCCCGCTACCCGTTCTGAGACATCCTGGACCCTGGCACCAGGGAGGCAACATACCATCCTGGAGTCTCTTTCACGTGCACAGAGGCACCTATCTGTGCCCCTGACTATAGAGTCCCCTATGACTATTGCTCTTCTGCGCTTTGACCCTCCCTGCAGAACATCAGAGCCAGCCGTGGTGCCACTGCTCTGGCTGCTGCTGTTTTCCCCTGATAGGCTATTCCCCCCCAACAGTATCCAAAATGTATACCTGTTCGAGAGGGGGGACAACCAAAGAGGATTCCTGAAGTGATTGCCTGCCCATTCTGGGGGTCACCCATCTCTCTGCCTGCACCTTGAGTGTGACCTCATCACTATAACTGCTATCTATGATGCTTTCCGCCACCTGCATACTCCTAAGTGCATCCGACTGCTGCTCCAACCGATCCATGCGATCTGTGAGGAGCTGCAGTTGGGTGCACTTTCTGCCATCGGGGCTTTGGCCGGTCAGGGACTTCGGCCGGTCAGGGGCGGAGAATGGCGGAGCGGGCCTCTTGCAATGGTCGCTGGTGGGTGCCAGGTGGCGCAGGCCATTTCGGCGCCCACAGAATCGGGGAACCGGCGGCGGTCCCGATTTCTTGCGGGAACATGGATTCTCCGCTCCCGCACCGGCCACGATTTCACCGTCGGGGTGCAGAGAATCCAGCCAACATCTATGGCCGCAATTCTTTGGCCACGTTACGCTCAAGGGAAAGTGCAATGCGGCCAGACAATGCCGAGAAAGGCTTCCAATGAGCCTCCCAACAGCTTCCGTGCCTCGCGGGATTCTCCGAAGTCCCGTGAGATGTCGGTGTCGGAACTCTGCCCCAAATAGGTGGGACCAAACCTACTTATGACCTACTCATGTGGGATCCACCGGCCTCTCTCAATTCTACGACTCCCCAGGGAGGTTGCACTGGGTGCTGATCAGTGCTGGTCCACACAAACGTGGACCGTGGGAACGGCACCCATGGGGGGTCCCTTGGGTCGGAGAACCTTGGATGGTCAGGTTAAATGCAGGGTGGCTCCCTGGCCCTCCCCTTGGAATGCGGGAACCTTGGCGAACGGCGGCGCCTGGCGGCCTTCCTCCCGGGCCTGGGTACAGCGTCATCCACCTCTCTTCTTCGGCGTCCATGAGGGTGTCCAGCTCAGCGTCCTTGAACCGTGGCGCTGCTCTCCTTCCAGCCATCTTGTTGGCTGGGGCGGTGTGTGTGGGGGGGATGGTTCGGTTAAGTGCAGCTGTGGAGTGTGAGCCTTGTGAGTGCCAATCACGGACCCAACGAATCCGGCGCTGTTTCGCATAGAATTTTTAAAAAGTACCCAATTCATTTTTCCCAATTAAGGGTAAATTTAGTGTGGCCAATCCACCTATCCTGCACATCTTTGGGTTGTGGGGGCGAGCCCATGCAAACACAGGGAGAATGTTCAAACTCGACACGGACAGTGACCTAGAGCCAGGATCAAAGCTGGGACTTCGGCACCGTGAGGCAGCAATTGTGTTCCACGTGGCGATGGTGCTCGCCTATTTAAAGCAGCTGAATCGGTGCAGCTGTTCTGCCGTTTTCTCTGTCGTAAAATGCCAATGTTTCCATGCCGGCCTCGGCACTTAGTCTCAAAATCAGAGAATCCAGCCCTAAGTGTTGAAGTCAACGCAGAATTCGTGGACTTTCACGACAGCAAAACCTGCACCGCACCTGGACCGATTCCATTACTGCTCGCACCAGCGCCGCATGGAACACAATCGATTCCAATAAAAACGGTGAGGGATTCGCCGGGTCCATAATTCACACTCAGGAGGCTGACAAGCTACACATATACATTACAATCCCCACACACATTCATCCCAGCCAACAAGATGGCACTGGTTTTGCTGGAGCACGCCCATACAGCTAATGGGTTGGCTGGGGCCAAGGGGCACCCAGGGGGGTGAGCTGAGGGGGATACCCATACGACGCGGGGTCCTAAATTCATGGTAGGCTGTCAGCGGCATGCGCAGCTGCACGGTTGCCTTGCTGCCTCCGGCTTCGGTGTTCCATTCCCGTCCACCCCGATCCTACAGCCCACCTCCTGGCCACCTCCGCTACTCCCCCCCCGGCCCTGGCAGAAGTCCCCCTGGCCAGGGACTCAACTGTTAGCAAACTATGGCGATGTTGGATACTTTCCGACCCCCCTCTTTCTCCCTCAGCATCCACGACGCCTGTTACACGATTTTTAAAAGCACACGTGAGCCACGCTGCCGGAACTCGGACGATTGGAGGAGGAGAATTGCACACATGCGCGAACTTGCGCAGGCTGTAGCGCGCCAGCTGGAGCAGCGGAGACCACTCCAGCACTGACCTAGCCCCCTAGGATGGGGTGAATACCTGATAATCGAGGACTGTTGAAGCCAGAGTGGTTCGGGCCGCTTTTCACGCCGGCGTCAGGACTTGGCCGCGGGATTGGAGAATCCCGGCCCTGGTCTCTTTGACTTTACTGCTGGCCTTAAATTGATCATTGGACTAATTCTTTCTGCTTATCAACAGCCAGCTCTAAGAAATTCCTGGCTATATTGATCTCTTAATCTCTTGGCTGTGTAATTTTATTTTCTTGTGTATATTTCTTCATGCACGTTAAGGGTGTTCCAGAATTGAACAGTCCCAGTCCCCTTCTGATGCAGCGGCCATATTTCTCTGCTTCACGGTGTCAATGCTTTTATTTCTTTCAACAGCAAGTCCCTTTTCCTTACCCACATTACCATCAGCTCTGTAATTTACCAAATCACCTCCTCACCTCTGGCTCGAGTCTTTTGAAGACCTCATTGTTTTCTTTATTCTTATAAGAGACTTCCATATATATGTTGGTGCTGCTGAAGGCAGTTCAATATTTCAAACACAAACTGTCGATATAAAGAAGCAATATGATTGTGGACATTTTACAGATGAAATTTCTATTCTTCTACCCCTGGGGCATTTGGAGTCCCAGACATACTATATCACAAACTACAATCACAGCTTCAACAAATATCCACGCAGGGGATGCAAAGTCTACAAGACCATATTTTTTTAAAATTTAAAGTACTCAATTATTTTTTCTCCAATTAAGGGGAAATTTAACATGGCCAGTCCACCTACCCTATACGTCTTTGGTTTGTGGGGGTGAGACCCAGGCAGACACAGGGAGAATGTGCAAACTCCACACGGACAGTGACCCAGGGCCGGGATCGAACCTGGATCATCGGCGCCGTGAGGCAACAGTGCCACCGTGCCATCCCATATGAGCATATTGCTGTGTCACTATTATCCATAAACTTAATCAGCATATGAAAAATATTTGCATTTGTGTGTGTGTATTCTGAGATGTATCGCAATCAGAAAATATTCCACTCTCTTAATGTCCAGCTGGTGTACAACCATTCTCAACACAGGTCATTGCTTGGTATCCTAACAGCAGTCACAATGCCTTCATTCTGCAGCAGCCTGCTGTATCATTTTCATTTTAATTACCACAAACAAACCAGAGAGTGCTGCTAGACAATAAGAGCTATCTACTAACCACTGGACTCAAGACGGTGTGCATCCTTTGTTGTTTGTGTATAACACGTGAACTGTGATCAGGCGGACCACTGGAATGTTTAAATAAGGTTTCTGCTGCCCAGATTGTCTAGATTGCTCAGGCGCAGCCCTGAAATACTCGCCAGGATGCCTATCATGATTTGTGCTGTTCTGCTGCATGTTGCACAACCTCACTATCATGAGGGAACAGGTATACAGCGAGCAGCTAAAGAGAAGGAGATGAAGGAAGAGTTGAAGAAGATGAGAGGGAAAAGGGAACCAAAACAGTGTCAGTCTGGTTGCACTGTCCATGTTCAACAGATCCGATTGCAGTCATAGTGACCACAAGACAAACTCACCATCACAGCCACAGAAATAAAAGCCAGTACAAAACAAAGATTGCAATCCATATTTATCAATCAACCCATCCAACATTCCATACCAAATTCAACTAATCACCATTTTGCATTCCCTCACTGCCTGTCCTCTATTATGTCTGTACCTGTCCTAACGCTCCTATCCAACACTATCCCAGTATGACGGTGAAAAGCTGCTGAATTTCAATGTAGAGACTCCAGAAGGCTTTGGAGGATGATCTCAATCAGTAATGGCCCTAGAAGGCCCAACATTGGGCTTCACAGCTTTGGCATGGGAAGCAACAGTCTTGGTTTTCTAGCAGAATACAACAAGGGATTGGGGGAATGGCAATGGTGGGAGAATGAATCCTGTCACCATGACAAAAGGAAAGAAAATTCAGGCTCCACAGAGTCACTGCCATTCCCCCTGCGGCAATACTTGGAGAACAAATTGCTGGACTGTTGCAATACAGTGAAAGCTCCTTTTCATAATGGTACCAACAGCTATGATGCTCGGCAATGAGGTGAACTTCAATGAGCGCATTTTGAGCTTGCCTGACAGCAGGCAATGTGACTTCCAAAGTTAGAGCTTCCAATAACACCCAGATGTTGGATTCTGCTTTTCTTAAATTTGTTCATGGAATGTGGGTTGGGCACAGACTGGGCCAGCATTACGGCCCATCCCTAATTGCAGTTAACAGGCAACCACGTTGCTGTGGATCTGGAGTTGCCTGTAGGCCAGACCAGGCAGATTTCCTTCCTTAGTGAACCAGGTAGTTTTTTTACGACAATTGTTTCATGGTCATCATTAGACTTTTAATTCCAGATTTTTATTGAATTCAAATTTCACCATCTGCAGTGGTGGTATTTGAACCTGGGTCTCCAGAGCATTACTCTGGGTCTCTGGTTTACTAGTCCAGTGACAATACCACTGCTCCACCACCTCCCCTATGCTGCAATGGAGTCGAAACATAGGTCATCAGATGCTGCATCATGGTTGAGTACATGAGGATGTTGATGGAGTTGGCTATCACTCCCATGCTGAATAACATGGGTTTCAAACTCTCCGTGAAGCTCTGTGCAAAATTTGTGCTTATCCTCCATGCATTTTGTGATTCACCATAAACCTTCTAGCACGTCCACCTTTTCATCAACAGTTCATTGTGCATACCCATCAACCTTGCTCTGTATGCCACCATTTTGATGCCTTCATATGATTCCTCAGCAGGAGAGCTTGTATGCTATCTCACCCTCCAATGAGCTGGCACCACATTACTTTTGGGCCCTGTTCTCATGTGCCTGGTGCTCTTTTGGAAATCAAGCACTTTGACAGAATGTTAAAATAATGGCTGCAATGAATGGCTGTAAAAGATGTGCAATGAAGACTTAGTTTGTAGTACATTTTGAGAAGAATCAAACAATTTCTCTGCATTTTTAGGTGAGAGGAGGGTGAATGGGAGTGAGGGGGAAATTATGGCAGCCTCACCCAAAAATGGTTAATTATTTTTCAGGATGTGCATACAGAATTTTATTTTGCTTTTACTTTTCAGAATGTCCAAACACTTCACTCCCAGTAAAAAACGTTTGAAGTGAAGTCATTGTTGTAAATAAGAGAAACCTTGCAGCCAATCTTTGCTCAACGGGGTCCCAGGAAGGCAATGAGGTAAATGACAGAATAATATGCTTGTAGTCAGGACTGGTGTAAAATTCTAAAAATCTGAAACCTAATCCCCATCTGTCCACTTTCAGGTAAGATGGAGCTGGGACAAGGAGTGGACAGCGAACCCACTCCCAGGGTTGACAAGTCAAATGCTCTTACGTGACCAACAGCCTTTGATTTCTCTGATTTTGCAGTTTTAACAGGCGCTGGCTTGGTTTCCCAGGTCTCAGAAGTCCCAAAACAGAAGTGAGTTGAGGAAGGCTTCAGGGAGTTCTGCTTGTGGGCAGAAAGAGCCTCGTCCATTCCCTGCAGCCCTTCAAACTCTCATTACTTATCAAGACCACTGGGACTAGATGGCCTCAAGTTTAGGCAGCCCACAAAATCAGGTCCCACCTTCTTCCAGAGAGAAGGTCGAAGCCCCCTCTCTAGGATCAGATCCTGCATTGCAGTCATATCCCTGCCGTCTGCTCTGGAATCCTTCCAACCTGACTGGAATTCAATCAGGCTGACTGCTAGGTGGGAAATTGATCATGGAGAAAAGCTGCATGTTGTGGGGTTAAAATTCCACAAGATTATGGGAAATCATGGACTGGCAGATTTCCCACTTGAAGATCCGACCCCCCCACCCCATCTATTCTTCATATTCAGATCAATGTTTCATTTTTGTGATATTGGTTGAGGAATATATTGTATCAAGGACATGAGGAGACCTCCCTTTGAACCGGGCCATGGAATCTTTGACATCCAGCTGAGAGGGCCTCAATTTAATGTCTCCTTCTGAATTTTCCCCTTGCTTGACTCACATCTGAAGTGATGTCATGAGGCATGGAACTACTTTGTTGTTCATGGCCATTGCCTCTGTTTTTCCTATCAAGATAAGTCAGGAGCATGATACTAATTTAGAATTAAACAGTCACAGAGATAAATTCCCATGGTGGCTCACCTGTTCACCTACAGTAACTTTGACTAAAGTACTGAAAAAGCAATGATGTGAATGGATGTTCACCTGATAAGGGATGAATTTTCATAAGAGTTTTCTTCTGTCGAGTTGGAAGTGTGATCACCGTAACCTTCTTTAATTTTGTGAAGAACTCAAAGACTTATCCTTACCAAAACTGGACTATAAATAAATGGTGTCACAGAGGAACATATATTTCTAATTAATGTTGTTCTGGTCCAATTTGCATATTTCAACATTTTTTTGCCTCAGGTACTCAAATGTTACAAGCTATATCTTTATGGTACTTGGAGATTTGTGCCAACTCGAATAACCTATTCATAAATCATGCTAATTAAACTGGTTGTCCATATAAATTAGGTTAATTAGAAAATTAAGCATTTCCTTTCATCCAAAGTATCTAAATTAAATCTTTATAAAACTTGGAAAATATAATTGTCACATTGTAAGGAATAAAATATTCACAAATTATGCTAATTAGATACGCTAATTATGGCACATGTATTCATAATTCTGATTCTCTCCCCACCCAATTGCTGCTGAGTGCAGAATTTGCACTTCCTGTAATGAAAGTACTTGCAATGCTTTTATCATTGGTCCAGAATTTCCAGCATGGATTTAGCACAATGGTGAACTAACCGCATTTAAGGACAGGTTTCATTAACGTTCCCATCAATATCATTTGAATTGGATTTATTTTGAAGCACCAAACAAACACGATGGCTCTAAAATTCCTGGGCCCCAATGCCATGATGTAAGAGTGGTGAGACAGTGCATATGCCCATCCAAATTGTGGGAGATTGACCCCATTGTAAATTTTATGGTTAGAAACGTTGTTGGGACAGAGATATGCATCCAGCCAGCAGTAGATCTTTATTTTTCATGTGCTGTGAGTGTCACCAGCTTTTTTGCCCATGTCTTGGGGGACAGTTTGAAGAGATCCAAGTCAATTAGATTGTAAAATGTATAGTACAGCATCCTGAAGACCTCAAGCCTATTCAATTGGCTCTCTCTGAGGGATTTAAGAATTTATCTGATTCCAGAAGATTTATATTCCTTCTGACTGCCCATAACCAGCACTCAGTTCCCAATATCCTATCAAATTGCTGTGCATATCAAATTGTTGTTTCCCTTCACAGCAGTAGCATATAGGACTCACTGAGCTCTCTGTAGAACCCGTCACCTTAAAAGTTTCAAATCTGCATGAATCCTTTTTTTAAAAAGTCAGCCTGTCCTGTGTCGATCTGAGGACCCAGGGGCCCAAAGCTTCATTTTCCATCTATCTACATCTCAGACCCCAGGCCCTAATCTGGCATGATCGAGGGAGAAATGACATAATAGGGCAGACTCTTTGGTCACAAGGGGTGTGCTTCATGAAGAAAAACAAGCATTATTGCAGTGAATCCCTGGAATATTTTAAATAATGACTGCTTGGTGTTTTAAGGAGCAAGAATTTTCTTTATACCATAAAGAGGTTAATGAGAGGAGGCCTCTCTTTTATTGGCCAAGACCTGTGAAAATATATTCCTCTATGCATCTGTTCAGATGTCACAATTGATTCTGGCTCCCAATTGCCCTGTAGCACTAGGCACTGTACCTGCATCCGGTATTTCATAAGCTTGGCCTTTCGAATCAACTGTGTTACCGGCTGCTTTTCTACCATTATCTATGATATATAGCATCAATCCTTTACTCACTGCAAATTTATGAAGCATAAAACATAGACTCTCGATGCAACCAAATGGGCATAAAGTCCCATAGCGAGCACGTTAAGACGCGTGTTTCCCAGCGCTCGCAGTGCCATGAAACACATGGCTATTCAACACGACTCATGTTGTATAAGGGGAATCCACGTCTGAGGCCACACATAGCCCCGTTTTGTACGGTGGGGAGCTCTACTCGCCGAAACTCCCCATTGTAACGAGAGATCGGGATGCTATTTAAAAATGGTGTTCCGATCTCTGAGGCCCTCGAAGCAATCCCTGACCTCCTCCCAACCCGACCCACCCCCACCCCCACCAAGCCCAAACACAGGGCACCCCCTGCCTGATTGCACATGTGAAAGAAATGCCAGCTTGGCACCTTGGCAACTGTCTGCAAGGGTCCCAAATAGGTGACCTCGGGAATGTTAAAAACGCACTTCTCCCTCCGGAGGCAGACGCTGGCCTGTTCAAACCACCGGAGGACTTTGGCCAGGTTCTCCAAATGCTTTTTTTTGCCTGAGGCCCCAGCAATGAGATTGTCATCCAGGTATATGGCCACCCTGGGTAGGACCCGCAGGATGTTTCCCATTACACGCTGGAAGATCGCACGGGCCGATGAAACCCCAAATGGGAGCTGGATGTATTTATCCAACCCTCTGTGGATGTTGAATGTGACAAACTTCCAGGAGCCTGGATCTAGGACCAGCTGTAGATATGCATGGCTCATGTCGTGTTTTGTGAATGTTGTTCCCCCGCTGAATTTGGCGTACAGGTCCTCAATGCGAGGGTAACGGTCGAGGCGAGAAACCCAGTTCACTGTCATATTCTAGTCCCTGCATAGGTGCACGGATATGTCGGGTTTAAATACTGGGACCACTGGCGCAGCCCAATCAGCAAAGTGGACCGGGTGGATGATTCCCAAGCGCTCCAAGCGATACAGCTCTGCATCAACCTTGGGGCGTACCGCGTATGATACTAAGTGGGCTCGGAAATAACGGGTTTGTGCGGCTTTATGCACAGTGATTTTGGCCACTGCACCTTTTATTCTGCTGAGGCCTTCGGACATTTCACTGGCACTCCTTCCGGGCCATAGGGGTACATGCGATAGACGTGTTGCCAATACAAATTTAAATGGCGTAGCCAATCGCAGCCCAGTTAGCTGGGTCCTCCACCGCGGACTACACCAAGAGCAATCATGCTGACTGGTCCCCATATGTCATGGTCACATGGATGGTGCCCTCAATGACCATGGGCTATTCCGTGCATGTGACCGACTGGACATCCATATCCTGAAGGTCCAAGATCTGGCGAACATCCAGCGGCAGATAACCGAGACTGCCCGTCCCGTGTTGAGCTCCATGTCAATGGGATGTCCATTCACCTTCTATGCAATCCGGATGGGCGTGACCATGGGAGCTGTAATGTAATGCAACGACTAGTATGTGTCCTCCAGGTCCTCGACATAATGCTTGGCCACTATGGCGCATTAACACCAGGGGCCCTGGTGGGGAATGGCGCCTTAATGGGCCCATCTGGCATCCCAGTCCTGGTTGCGTCTCCCAGCCTGTTGCCTGTGGCCACCATCTTAGTGCTCCAGTTCAGGAGAATTGTCTCGGTTGCGCCCGGGTGCGTCATGACGATAGCCTTGGGTCCTGCGTTGCGGAAGCTCGTGTCTTTTGCGTCTGGTTGCGGGCGGTTGATGGAGCAACTGAGGTTCAGGACCACCAGTTTCCGCACTCACCCGGGAAATGGCGATGTCTACGGCCCGTTGGAGGATTAAGTGGGCCTCCGTAAGCAGTTTCCTCTGGGTGTCAGTGTCTCAGAGTCCACAAATGAAACGGGCAGTGTGGCCCCGAACTCACATAAGACGGCGAATGTCCTCAAGTGTGCCAAAAAGTCGCCATACAATTCCCCTTGGGCCTGCGAGGCTTTGTGGAAATGGAAGCGGCGCACCATCATTGAGGGCTGCGTGTTTAGATGTGCCTCAAGCAGGGCCACAAATGCGGCAAAAGGTTTGGAGTCCGGCCTATCCGGGCAAGTGAGGCTTTTGATAAGCACATAGGTGGGGGTGGAGGGATGGGGGGTGGGTACAATAATGCCCTTTGTCTCAAATTATTATTTCGAGATGCTTTCCACTGTCAAAGTTAAACTGACTTGCCTGTAGTTTCAAGGCTTATCTTTACATCTGTTTAGGGTGTAACAGTTTTATTTCTCCAGTTCTCTGGCACAACCTTTGAGTCTAAGGAAGCTTGGTAGCAAAATTCCCCATTTAGGAGAAGTGTTGATGCCAGTGTTGAATTGCATGTGGTTCGCTGTCCTGTTGAGGCACTATTTCTGGTGCAATTCAGGACATGCTGATTGGCCAACACTCTGCCCATGTGAATCTGGAGCAATTCTCATTCCCGCCAGTGTCAGATTCGCTGGGGCCAGAATAGGCGCTGGCGAGCTTGACCAGCGGGAGCTGCTGATAAGCACTACACTCCCCACCACTCTCATTCCAGCCAAGAAGATGGCTCCACAAAGAGCAGCACCATGCTTCATGGAAACAGAGTTTGATAGAATGTTGGATGTGGTGGAGGAGAGACTGTACCTCCTCATCATCAACCGGGCCTAGGTGGAGGTGTCCAAGATGCTCAGCGCGGTGAACCTCACAAGGCTGACTGGCACACAGTGCTGCAAGAAGATGAATGACCTCCTGAGGGCTGCTTGGGTGAACCACCACCTCTGTTCCCTTGGCATCACTCCTGTCCCTCACTCCTCACCACCCCCCACTTCCATAGAGGCCAATCAAAGCCACCTGCCCGCATCACCTGCGCGTCCCACCCTGCACCAAACCCCAAAACCTGTACTGTTCTCTTTGGCCAAGTGCCTGGCACACACATGCCACCAGCGACAGATGTAAATCTCCTCCATGCGTCTCAACCATGTTATTTATGTGACTGATGTGACCATCAATTCACCCGAGATGGAGAGTTGAAGTGAACAGTGGTTGTAATCAGCTAGAACTGTGCCTGCCTGCGACTGCTCTGCACTGAGCGCCGCCTGCAGGGCAGCAGATCTATATACCTCCCCCAAGGGGGGCGGAGCCCACAAGAGCACCAACATAATACAGTGCGGGTAATGTGATACAATGGTTCATAGGTGGAGCCCACAAGGGCAACAACATAGTACAATGAAATACAGTGGTGAAAGGTTGCCGTAATACATTCACCACAGTGACCCCTCAGAAAAGACGGCCCATAACAGAAGGGAATGGGAGAAGACCAGAGGGGCTTCCCGGACCTCTGGATTCTTAGCCTGCTGTTGCTCTTATTAGCCTTAGTTTTATTAGCTCTGATTATGTCACCTTTGCTCACGAGTCGCCAGGTATCTTTCGGATACCGCCACGTGGTTCAAGCTCGAGTTATGATTAATAAATCAGCATACCGCTTAGTAAGATTGAAATCAACGGTCATTTATTATGTACAGCAATAAATACTTACACAATAATCCTACTATCTACATCACTACCTACCACTACTGGCCAATACTTAACTTTTGGGGATGGCCCACCAGGTCAGGGAAACAAATGGCTTATCGAATTGGGTCTGGCCCGCGGGATTCAAAAGGCTGATACGGGTCGATGGCTAGGAGTCTCTATCGGGTAGCGATCGCTGGAGTCAAACTTACAGTTTCTGGTCGATGTTCTTGCGAAGGTCGCGAGCAGGAGAAGAAGGGAGAGAGAGAGATATGAACTTGGCCCCTCAATTTATAGGGCCCAAGGGCTTCCCGCCTCTCGGGGCGGCCCTTGACCCTGAGTCCCAAGTGATTGGGCTCGTTCCAATCACAAAGACGTTCACCTGTCTTTGTTTCGGCCACTGCAGGCGCCGAGAGGTCTGGCCCGGCATTCAATTGCTAATATGTTGCAATTGTTCCCAGGGATAGCCGATTAAACTGCAGATGTCTGTGTTGATGTGTTGCTAATAGTCTTAGGTATCGATCTGGGCTGACTTCCCCAGAGCCGAATACACTTTTCTGTCTGCAGCTGTCCGTTTGTGTCCTGTTGGCTGCTTTTCCCATCAGCCTTTTTGGTTAGCCATTTTATATCGGGTTTTGGCCAAATTAATAGGGAATCAGCCATTTTAGGTGGCTACAGACCCTCCTTGTGATCCTAACGCGAAGCGTGAAGGATCACATAAATTTTGTCCTTTCCGTTCCCTGACCAGGGGGGGGGGGGGCGGACACCTCCTACATGGCCACTACTCTGACCCTAGCTATACACAAAAATTTACCTAAACAATTCTTGAGGGCGCTATGTCAGGCAGGGACATGCATCTAAAAAATAAAACTTGGAACCTCTAATTGTACCTAAATACACTCATCAAGCATTGCATCATCCTATCTCTCTAAAACATACAACAATAATCATAACATTCCATATACTCTTTCCTGGCTTGGCAGTCTAGCACAGGATCATATATCTTTTTGTTCATGACACGTTTTGTGCATCTTTTATTTACAGAAAAACACAAGTGCATGTTTTATTATTCTGGTTTTATAGGTCGCGGGGGTCTGGGGTCTGGTCATACCCGAATATAGGGGATCGGATCCGATATACCGGGGTTCAAGCGCGGTACGCTCTCCTTCTCCATTTGCAGAGGCGTATAGTCTGCACTGCACAGCAGAGTATTGCCAACGCTAATCGTGCTTCAATGACGTACGCCAGGGAGTACCAAGTTATGAACTTGGCACACCAGGATAATGCAGCGTGGCTGGTGGCTGGGCCCTCGGTACTGCGAGGCAGTGACACATTAACGGTAGGGGGGTTTGGAGTAATGGGGTCCACGTTCCCGCGCAACCAAATGTTCATTATGAAAATTTTGATCACGATGAAAGAAGTCCTCATGGCTGTCCTCTTTCTTTTTCTTTCCTCGTGTTCTGTTTTCCTCCGGTCCAGGAGTTCTGTAAAACAAACATAGTATCTGTAACTACCTTGGTATAATATCCGGTCTGTTAGTGTGATTGTCCTTCCTGGGGCCAATTAAACCCTTATAATTGGTCACTATATGTGACTCCCCCATTTTATTTTTCAAAACAAATGATAGGACACGGCACACTTCCCAATGGTGAACCAGTGCTAAGTTTATCATCCAAATGTTCCTGGATGTAAATAGCATGAGGCAGCAACCCAAGGTTCGCCTAAATAAAGAAAACTGTTTTGAAAGGAAAAGGTCGAATGAGGTGCGTATGGGCCGCGACGGGTAAGATTTGGATGGAGTCCCCGGGTAGGACGGCTACCAATACCGTATGTCCCCTACCCGAGCGTTTTTGACCAGCGGGAGGTTCCCAGGCAGGGCGGGTCTCACACCATTTCTCCACTGCCTGAACAACCGACAAGAACGGGCAAAAATGTAGTCATCATGGTGGGGTTGCTGCTGTGATTCTACCCTCAAATCAGATCGGGCGTCTGGCACTTGAACCAGTACCAGGTGAGAAGCTAGTGCTGTGCTTCTACCCTTGAATGAGAACGGGCGTCCGGTCTGCTGACCAGGTATCTGCAGATAAGCTAGTTCCGCTGAACAAGCGTCTGGTCTGTTGACCAGGTATCTGTGGACAAGTTGGTACCATTGTGGTATCTGTGGACAAGTTGGTACCGCTGAACAAGCGTCTGGCCGTGGTGGGGGTGTTGGAAAGAGCTAAAAGGTTTCAGGTGAATGGGTGTGTGACGGTGAAAAAATTCTCCTGTTGGACGAACAACATTTAAACAAACATACAAACAACGTAAAACATCCTGCAGGTTCCATCAGGAAGGACAACACTTTTCCCCAAGTGTCTCCTTTAAATCATCATGTGGACACCTCAGTTCTCTGTTGCGAACAGGGTCGCAAAGGGGTTGGCGGATTGGGGGTCTGACTCGAGGTCGTCCCCTTCTCCCGGGTGCCAAATTCTGGAGTGAATTAATGTTGAGAGGGCTGCGTGGTATGAGTTGGGGTTGCTTTTGCGTTGCGGATGAGCCTGTAGGTGTTGTCGCGGTGCCAATGGCGTTCGTCAAGTTGTGTGGGGACAAAGTCGGGGTCGTCCGTATGGTTCGGTGGTCGATGGTGTGGTTTGTTTAAGAAAGTGATGAGGAAGGGATCACTGGAGTCGAACCCGGAGTCGCTGGGTGTGGGTCCAGGGTAGTAGGGAGGCGTGCAGTGGCTATCGTCAGAGTCACAGTCGCTGTCTGTGCTGCTGCAGTCTGTGGGCGTTCCGGGGCGGAGTGTAAATTTTGAGGGTGGAGTCGGGGGTGAGTCCATGTCTGGGCTGGACGTGGAGGGGGTTGGTGTGGTCACGTGGATGTGGGCGGGGTTTGGTCTGCTGCGTCAAGCATGACGTGGTGGGCGTGGTTTGACTGTGCTCCATAAGCCTTTAGCTGGTTTATGTGAAACCACGCAGTCTTACCATTTTGGTATTTGATTTTGTATACCGATGGGCTTACTTTATCCGTAATGGAGTACAGACCCGAGTATTTCGGAGACAGAAATGTGCTGGGGTTATACACAGACAACATCACTTGTTGTCCTATATTATACTCCGTTGCATGTACTGCCTTATCAAAACAGGCCTTGCTCTGTTTTCTTTTAGTGCCCAGTTTAACAGCGGCTGCTAACTGAGCCGTTTTTACATTCGCAAGTAATTGTTCAATGGCTTTCTCGTGGGTGAGGGCCGTAACTTCAGGGCTGGTCAGGTCTAAACCCAACAAGTACTCTGTCCCTTTCATGGGGCATCCGGTCATGAGGGTGTGTGGGGTGTAACCTGTGGAGGTGGAAACAGTGTTACGCAAAAACATCAGCGCAAAGGGGAGGACAGAATCCCAAGTGGTGTTGTTCTGCTGGACCATTTTTCTAAGGGTGGTTTTTAGGGTCCGGTTCATGCACTCCACTATACCACTCGACTGTGGGTGGTACGCAATGTGAAATTTTTGTGTTTTGCCAAATATCGTGAGGACGTTCTGCATGACCCGTCCCGTAAAGTGAGAACCTTGGTCCGATTCAATACTGGGGGGGAGTCCCCATCTTGTAAAAATGTGGTGGGTTAGGATTTTGGCTGTGGTTTTCGCGGTGTTGGTGCAGGCTGGAAATGCTTCCACCCACTTTGTGAAAGTGTCTATGACCACCAGAACATATTTATAGCCATTCCTGCAAGGGGGCAATTGACCTATAAAATCGATCTGGAGGTTAGTCGAGGGGCCGTTAACAGGGCGGGTGTGGCTGAGTTGTGTCTTTTTGGCATATCTATCTGGGTTGTTCTGTGCGCAGATGAGGCAATTCTCAATGTTATGGGATACATCCTCTTTGAGATTTGGCCACCAACAAAGCTGTTTGAGGTGGGCTGCGGTGGGATTGATTCCCTGGTGTCCATGACCGTCATGGAATAAACAGATTAATTGGTTCCGATCTTGCTTCGGAACTACATAAAGGGTGTCTTTCAACACCACACCGTCATGTGTGGTTATCATATTTCTGTACCTCACGTATGAGGCTGGAAACTTCCCTTTCACGATCTCAGTGAGAGCGCTATCCTGCCTCTGGGCCTCTACTAGATCGCCGATCCTAGTCTGCATGACCTGAACTGCACTCACTGGCGCACTCACTGGGACGCTCTCGGGGGGGCTTCCAAAAATACCCATGCCTGGATCCTGCCTTTGCCAGCCTGTCGGCTTTTACATTTCCAGGGCGGGAGGAATGATGGTGGCTGCGGACTTTTATAATGCCAAAAGTCCTGTCCTTGGCTTTTTTCAGAATATGGCGGAGTAATGGGGCTGAGGGGAGGGGTTTCCCATCCGCGGAAACAAATCCTCTTGTTTCCCAGAGGGGTAGAAATTTGGTGAGGCTGTTGCAAACGTATAGACTGTCTGAATATATGTCTGCTGGGCTGGGGAAGGAATCAGGGTGCTCTATAATGTAAGCGATGGCCGCAAGCTCTGCTGCCTGCGCGCCTAAGTGTCCGGGTAATTTTAATGCGATTTCCTCGAGGGCACGTCCCTGCGCATCCTCCACATAAATCCCACAACCTGTGATGCGTTGCCCATCCAGGACTGTGGAAGATCCATCCACATAGATCCTAATGGGATCACACGTGTCCGGGTGAGGGGGCTTTTGAGATGGAGTGGTTAGTTTTCTGGGGGGTATTTTCGCGATAAAGGAGCCTGTATTATGGTGGGGCGAGATGATTTCACACTCATGGGGGGTTCCGGGGTACTGTAGATTGTCCGCTAAGTAGGTGTGTGTTTTGGTCCGTTTGACTGTGATGTCCCATCCTTGTAAGAGAAGGGTCCACCTAGCAGCGCGGATTTGGCTGACGGTACCATCTTTAAGTCGTCCGTCTAGTAAAAGTTGGGTGGGGGTGTGCTCGGTCAAAATGGTGATGGGGTTCAGTCTGGTAATATATGAAAAGTACTGGACTGCCCAGAAAACTGCGAGCAGGTGCCTCTCGCAGGCTGAAAATCCCTGCTCCACAGCATCTAAAATTCGGGAGGCATAAGCCACGGGTCTTAGCTGGTCATGCCGTTCCTGCAGGAGCACGGCAGAAAGGGTGCGGTCTGTGGTCGCTACCTCTATTGCGTAAGGGGAAAACGGGTCTGGAACTTGTAGTGCGGGGGTGGCTATGAGCGCCTGTTTTAATGATTCCACAGCATCCGTATGCTGCGGAAGCCTCTCCTAGGGAGCTCCTTTCTTTAGGAGGTCTGAGAGGGGTGCTGCCTTGCTGGCGAAACCGTCAATGTGGTTTCTGCAGTAGCCAACCAGTCCTAAAAACGACCGGAGGGCTGAAACGTTTTGGGGAAGGGGCAATTTAGCGATCGAGTCAATTCTTTTGTGCTCGATCTCGCGTTTGCCGTGTGTGATGATAGTACCCAAATATATCACCTTTTCTTCCAATATCTGGGCCTTTTTGGGGTTGACTTTACAGCCAATGGAATGTAGTAATTCCAGGAGTTCGGACAGAAGCTCAATGTGCTCTTCCTTTGTGTCTGTCTGCAGTCGTAGATCGTCTACATACTGCACCAGACATTCGGGGCGAGAAAATTTTGCTAGTCCATTCGCCAGCTGTCGGTGGAAAATGGAGGGGGAGTTGTGGAAACCGTGTGGCAGGCATGTCCACGTGTACTGCTGTGCTTTAAAGGTGAAGGCAAATTTGTACTGGCACGCCTTTGCCAATGGAATGGACCAGAATCCATTACTGACATCCAAAACCGTGAAATATCGGGCATGGAGTCCCTGTTTGAGCATGGTCTCGGGACTTGTTGCAACGGTGGGGGCTGCTGCGGGGGTGACTTTATTGAACCCCCGATAATCTATGGTCAAGCGCCATGATCCGTCGGGCTTCCTTACTGGCCAAATCGGGGCATTATTAGTTGAGGCTACCGATCTTAGGACGCCCTGCTCTAATAAACTTTCTATCACCTTTAGGATTTCTCCCTCTGCTTCTAGGAGGAATCCGTACTGCTTTTGGGGTCTAGGGTCCGGTCCTGTTATTTGTACGGAACCAGTCATCTGTCCACAGTCGTGTTTGTGGGTCGTGAATGCTGCCCTGTTTTTTTGCAGGACTGCCCTAACCTATCGGCCCGTGCTGAGTGTGGTGGGGTTGAACCAAAACTCGCCTACTGCGCTAATTCTGTTCATATAATCCCCTATATTGAGCGTTGCGGAAGCTCTAGCGGATTTCGCCATCTTCCAGACACACTGGTTGACTGGATCGAAAGAGAGGTGGTGAGAATTCATGAAGTCGATCCCCAAAATGTGCTCTGCTGTTGGGGGCAGGTCGACTAACACTACGGGGTGTTTTGTGTTAATGGTTCCGATTTGGATGGGTACAGGGGTTGTGATGTGTCCCTGCTGTGAGTGGCCTGTGAAGCCGCTGAGGGTGATAGTGGCTGTGGTGGGCCACATGTCCTTACCAAGGGTGGAGGAATTTAAGGTTGTGCGGGACCCTCCTGTGTACCAGAGAAGCTCGATCGGCTGTCCCCTAACCTTTGCTGCGACTACGGGTCGTCCTGACCTATCCCAAAGGGTATCACAGACCCAACTGGGGGAGCCTGTACACCGTCAGTCCATTCCGGTCAAGTCTGTCTGATCGGACTGGGCGCTAACGCTATGTATGGGCTCTGCCTTTTTCTTATTGAGAGTGCCTGGCTGCTGGGCTCTCTGTGGCTTTTTAGGGGCCTTGCATTCTTTGGCAAAATGTCCCAATTGTCCGCAATTGTAGCATTCTTGCGGTTTTGCTGGGGGGCTGCTCTTCCCTCGTCTACCCAGGCGGGGTTGTGAAGAGTGGTTCTTTCTGCCTGCACGTCTACGGCGGCTTGTTTTTCCTCGGGGGTTCTAGCTGCGGGTTTACTGTTAGCCGCTTGTTCCCAAACGCTGGACAATCTTTTGACCACCCACTTCTCATTATGAGCCTCCTCCGAGGGGTCATAATTACCTCAGGCATTCTGTCCTGCTTCCGTGGCATGGGAGATAAGGGTGCGGGTCCATTTGGCCATATTGTCTGCGGACAAATTGGCACGGTCTACGTTTCCGAAAACGGCTTCAAAGTGAATCCACAAGCGTCCTGCGAACGCTGTGGGGTGTTCAGACTTTTTCTGTCTGCATTTATTCAGGCCATCTACGGGGTCGCCCCGGTTATACCCGATCGTATCCAGGATCGCGGTATGCATTTCTGCAAGGGTACCTCCTCCTACATTCTGTGGGTCGGGAAAGGCTGCTGCGACCGATGGGTCTAAGCTGAGGACCGTGAGCCTTACCTGCTCTTTCTCATCCAGGCCGTACAAGGTCGGCTGGTGTTTGACGGTGGCAAAGAAATGGTGTGGGTCTGAAGCGGGGAGGAACGGTGTGATTTTAGCACACGCGTCCCGTAATTGGGTCACTGTGAGGGGGGTGGAATATAAGATTTCCACCTCATCTGCTGTGGCGGTGAGGTGGGTTGTTACAGGGTTCATGGGAGCCTGTATTACCTGCTGTGTGGGGGGTGGGGGTGCTTTCCTCCTTTGGGGTTTTCCCTGCGCACATGTTCCCTGAACATGTCTCTGCGCTGTCTCTTGCAGTTCTTCCCAATCAGGGCCGTCTTCCTGTTCTAAACTTTCCCCAAAGGTGTCTTGGAATCCCTTTTGGACAGAAAGCATTGATTGCAGGTCTGCAATTTGCTTTCGGCACTTCGCATGGTCTAAGGTACTCTGCCTTTGTTCTGTGGTTGCAGCATGGAGCGCTCTCAAGGCTGCCTTGAGATCACTAATTGCTTCTGTAGCGTCTCCACCTGCTTCTCTGTCTCTTTCTTAACCAGGACTGCACGCTGCGTGTCCTGATAAGCCTTCTCATACTGGGATTGAAAACTGCTTAAATGTGCCAGACAAGACTGGTGACCCCGATTGGCGTCAGCCACCTCTTCGTCCTTGGCTTCTAACTGCCTTTTCAGTTCCAGGTTCTCTTTTTCAATCGCGCATACATCGATTTTACTCATTCGATGTATGCCTTCTATTTCTTTGCCTCGCAATTGTGCCATGCAGGACACGATTGCCATCAGCTTGCGCGTTTTTGCTAAACTTTTCTTATGAATTTCACTCATGTTCTCCCACCAAGTATGCCCTATACTTCCGGGACCTGAGTCGTCATTATTACAGAAACCGCTCCACACGGGCCATCCTTTCCCCTGTAGAAATTTCCGAATTTCCACTTCCCAAATGGGACACTGTCCCACTTTAATGCTGCTGATCGGTGCGACCGTAAATTCTTCGGGGTTCATGAGGCATTGCATTGCCTGCATGGCCATCTCTCTTATCTGCTTGCTATGTTCAAATTTGGAACAGGGGGCTAAGGTGGTGTCGTAGATGCGGGTACGGCTTGCGCTAATTTCCGAAAATACAGACTTCCGACAGTTTTGACGCAACAAAATCTATCAGTTTTACCTTATAACCCTGTTAGTTACGCATGCATACACACACTTCCAAATTGTGAATTATTAACCAGAACCACTTGAACACTTGTGGTTTTTTTTGTTGTTTTTGTTTCCAATTGGATTCTATTCAAATTTCTGGGGTTCTCCCGGAGTGGTTTTCCACTTCTGTGTTGGGCCCCGGCGGAGTCGCCAATTATGTTGCTCTTATTAGCCTTAGTTTTATTAGCTCTGATTATGTCACCTTTGCTCACAAGTCGCCAGGTATCTTTCGGATACCGCCACGGGGTTCAAGCTCGAGTTATGATTAATAAGTCAGCACACCGCTTAGTAAGATTGAAATCAACGGTCATTTATTATGTACAGCAATAAATACTTACACAATAATCCTACTTTCTATATTACTACCTACCACTACTGGCCAATACTTAACTTTTGGGAATGGCCCACCAGGTCAGGGAAACGAATGGTTTATCGAATTGGGTCTGGCCTGCGGGATTCAAAAGGCTGATACGGGTCGATGACTAGGAGTCTCTATCGGGTAGCGATTGCTGGAGTCAAACTTACAGTTTCTGGTCGATGTTCTTGCGAAGGTCGCGTGCAGGAGAAGAAGGGAGAGAGAGAGAGATATGAACTTGGCCCCTCAATTTATAGGGCCCAGGGGCTTCCTGCCTCTCGGGGCGGCCCTTGACCCTGAGTCCCAAGTGATTGAACTCGTTCCCAATCACTGGGTTCGATATGCTCCAATAATGGGGCGATTCCTCGATCGGGGGGGTGGTCGTTCACCTGTCTTTGTTTCGGCGACTGCAGGCGCCGAGAGGTCTGGCCCTGCATTCAATTGCTAATATGTTGCAATTGTTCCCGGGGATAGACAATTAAACTGCAGATGTCTGTGTTGATGTGCTGCTAATAGTCGTAGGTTTCGATCTGGGCCGACTTCCCCAGAGCCGAATACGCTATTCTGTCTGCAGCTGTCTGTTTGTGTCCTGTTGGCTGCTTTTCCCATCAGCCTTTTTGGTTAGCCATTTTATATCTGGTTTTGGCCAAATTAATAGGGAATCAGCCATTTTAGGTGGCTACACTGCCGAGCAGAGCGTGATGGCATTATCCGGGGATGTCTGGGAGAGGGTTATCTCTGAGGTGATGGTCGGCATGCAACAACCAAGTGAGTCCCTAATGCAAAATGATGTCCTTATAGCAAGTGAGTCACCCCTCTCCCCAGACCACTCCTTCCCAAGATCTCACCATGTGTCTTGTCTTTTGTCGGCCCATCTGGAGTACTTGACCCCAGTCACAACCCCAACACACGCGGAAGAGAAGTTCGGGGATGACACCAACTTTCCAGCACTGCATTCACCTGCATCCTCCACCATCGCAGAGTATCACCTTGGTGGGGCATTTTAATGAAGAGGCACCCGGGGCAACATCTGGTGCGCACATCACACATGCTGCAGCAAATCAGGTGGAGGTAGGAACTCCTGAGGGAGCGGACAGTCGGAGGGTGTCCGATCCCAGTAACCACCTATAGTCGGTACAGATACCATGCTTCTGGAATGTATACAAAGAACAAAGAAAATTACAGCACAGGAACAGGCCCTTCGCCCCTTCCAACCTGCGCCGATCCAGGTCCTTTATCTAAACCTGTCGCCTATTTTTCAAGGATCTACTTCCCTCTGTTCCCCACCCGTTCATATATCTGTCTAGATGCATCTTGAATTATGCTATCGTGCCGGCCTCTACCACCTCCGCTGGCAAAGCGTTCCAGGCACCCACCACCCTCTGCGCAAAAAACTTTCCACGCACATCTCCCTTAAACTTTCCCCCTCTCACCTTGAAATCGTGACCCCTTGTAATTGACACCCCGACTCTTGGAAAAATCTTGTTGCTATCCACCCTGTCCATACCTCTCATAATTTTGTAGACCTCAATCAAGTCCCCCCTCAACCTCCGTCTTTCCAACGAAAACAATCCTAATCTACTCAACCTTTCTTCATAGCTCGCCCCCTCCATACCAGGCAACATCCTGGCGAACCTCCTCTGCACCCTCTCTAAAGCATCCACATCCTTCTGGGAATGTGGCGACCAGAACAGCACGCAGTATTCCAAATGTGGCCTAACCAAAGTCCTATACAACTGTAACATGACCTGCTATTGTACTCAATACCCCGTCCGATGAAGGCAAGCATGCTGTATGCCTTCTTGACCACTCTATCGACCTGCGTTGCCACCTTCAGGGTACAATGGACCTGAACTCCCAGATCTCTCTGTCCATCAATTTTCCCCAGGACTCTTCCATTGACCATATAGTCCGCTCTTGAATTAGATCTTCCAAAATGCATCACCTCGCATTTGCCTGGATTGAACTTTATCTGCCATTTCTCTGCCCAACTCTCCAATCTATCTATATTTTGCTGTATTCTCTGAAGTCCCCCTCGCTATCTGCAACTCCACCAATCTTAGTATCATCTGCAAACTTGCTAATCAGACCACCTATACCTTCGTCCAGATCATTTATGTATATCACAAACAACAGTGGTCCGAGCACAGATCCCTGTGGAACACCACTAGTCACCTTTCTCCATTTTGAGACACTCCCTCCTACCACTACTCTCTGTATCCTGTTACCCAGCCAATTCTTTATCCATCTAGCTAGCTAGAACCCCATGCAACTTCACTTTTTCCATCAACCTGCCATGGGAAACTTTGTCAAACGCCTTACTGAAGTATATGACATCTACAGCCCTTCCCTCATCAATTAACTTTGTCACTTCCACAAATAATTCTATTAGGTTTGTAAGACATGACCTTCCCTGCACAAAACCATGCTGCCTATCACTGATAAGTCTATTTTCTTACAAATGTGAATAGATCCTATCCCTCAGTATCTTTTCCAATAGTTTGCCTACCACTGATGTCAAGTTCACAGGTCTATAATTCCCTGGATTATCCCTGCTACCCTTCTTAAACAAAGGGACAACATTAGCAATTCTCCAGTCCTCCGGGACCTCACCCGTGCTCAAGGATGGTGCAAAGATATCTGTTAAGGCCCCAGCTATTTCGTCCCTCGCTTCCCTCAGTCACCTGGGATAGATCCCATCTGGACCTGGGGACTTGGCCACCTTAATGCCTTTTAGAATACCCAAAACTTACCCCTTCCTTATGCTGACTTGACTTAGAGTATTTAAACATCCATCCCTAACCTCAACATCCACCATGTCCCTCTCCTTGGTGAATACCGATGCAAAGTACTCATTAAGAATCTCACCCATTTCCTCTGACCCCACACATAAATTCCCTCTTTTGTCTTTGAGTGGGCCAATCCTTTCTCCAGTCACCCTCTTGCTCCTTATATACGAATAAAAGGCTTTGGGATTTTCCTTAACCCTATTAGCCAAAGATATTTCATGACCCCTTTTAGCCCTCTTTATTGCACGTTTGAGATTTGTTCTACTTTCCCGATATTCCTCCAAAGCTTCATCAGTTTTAAGTCGCCTAGATCTTATGTATGCTTCCTTTTTCATCTTAGCTAATCTCACAATTCCACCCGTCATCCATGGTTCCCTAATCTTGCCATTTCTATCCCTCATTTTCACAGGGACATGTCTGTCCTGCACTCTCATCAACCTTTCCTTAAAATACTTTACCCTTAAACAGCTGCTCCCAATCCACATTCTCTAGCTCCTGCCGAATTTTGTTATACTTGGCCTTTCCCCAATTTAGCACTCTTCCTTTAGGACCACTCTCGTTGTTGTCCATGAGTATTCTAAAACTTAGGGAATTGTGATCGCTATTCCCAAAGTAATCACCGACTGAAACTTCAACCACCTGGCCGGGATCATTCCCCAATACCAGGTCCAGTATGGCCCCTTCCCAAGTTGGACTATTTACAGACAGCTCTAAAAAAACTCTCCTGGATGCTCTTTACAAATTCTGCTCCAACTACGCCTCCAACACTACATGAGTCCCATTCAATGTTGGGGAAGTTAAAATCTCCCATCACGACCACCCTATTGCTCCTACATGTTTCTATAATCTGTCTACATATTTGTACCTCTACTTCATGCTCGCTTTTGGGAGGCCTGTAGTAAAGTCCCAACAATGTTACTGCACCCTTCCTATTTCTTAGCTCTACCCATATTGCCTCAGTGCTCGAATCCTCCATAGTGCCCTCCTTAATCACAGCTGTGATATCATCTCTGACCAGTAATGCAACTCCTCCACCCCTTTTACCTCCCTCTCTATCCCTCCTGAAGCATCTATACCCTGGGATATTTAGTTGCCAATCTTGCCCGTCCCTCAACCAAGTCTCAGTAATACCAATAACATCATATTTCCAGGTACTAATCCAAGCCCTAAATTCATCTGCCTTACCTGCTGCACTTCACGCATTAAAACAAATGCACCTCAGACCACCTGTCCTTCGCGTTCATCATCTCTTCCCTGTCTACTCTTCCCCTTAGTCACAATGAGTTTATTATCGAGTACCTTACTGGCTTTAGTTGCTGCCTCTTTACTGACCTCTAACTTCCTAATCTGGTTCCCATCCCCCTGCCACATTAATCTGGTTCCCATCCCCCTCCCCCTCCCCAACAGTGTTAGCAAAAGCACCCCCTAGGACATTGGTTCCAGTCTTGCCGAGGTGTAGACCATCCGATTTGTAATGGTCCCACCACCCCCAGAACCGGTTCCAATGTCCAAAAAATCTGAACCCCTCCCTCCTGCACCATCTCTCAAGCCACATATTCATTCTGACTATTCTTGAATTTCTACTCTGACTGTCTTGTGGCACTGGTAGCAATCCTGAAATTACTACCTTTGAGGTCCTACTTTTTAACTTATCTCCTAACTCCCTAAATTCTGATTGTAGGACCTCATCCCGTTTTGTACCTATATCGTTGGTGCCTATATGCACCATGACAACTGGCTGTTCACCCTCCCCCTTCAGTATGTCCTGCGGCCAATCTGTGAAATCCCTGACCCATGCACCCGGGAGGCAACATACCATTCGGGAGTCTCGTTTTCGACCACAGAAATGCCTGTCTCCTCCCCTTACAATTGAATCCCCTATGACTATAGCCCTGCCAGTCTTTTTCCTGCCCTTCTGTACAGCAGAGCCAGCCACGGTGCCATGAGCCTGGCTACTACTGCCTTCCCCTGGTGATTCATAACCCCCAGCAGTATCCAAAACAGTCTACCTGTTTTGGAGAGAGATGACCGCAGGGGACACCTGCACTGCCTTCCTGCTCGTTCTCTGCCTTTTGGTCACCCATTCCCTGCCTCCCTCACCAATCCTAATCTGCGGTGTGACCAACTCAATGAACGTGCTATCCACGACATCCTCAGCATCGCGGATGCTCCAAAGTGAGTCCATCCGCAGCTCCAGAGCCGTCATGCGGTCTAACAGGAGCTGCAGCTGGGCACACTTCCCGCACATGAAGGAGTCAGGGGCATCAGCCGCGTCGCTGAACTCCCACATTGAGCACGAGGAGCATAACACAGGTCTGGGATCTGCTGCCATTTTTACACTTTACAAAGAACAAGAACAAAGAAAAGTACAGCACAGGAACAGACCCTTCGGCCCTCCAAGCCCGTGCCGAAACTGATCATGCCCGTTTACCTTACCGTTTACCGTTTACCTTAACTGATTACAAATATAATATCAAATAATGAATAAGTGAAAGGAATAAAGATTTTACTTACCAATCACAGTACTTACCAACACACGAATAGTTAAATTTCTCCCAGCTATTGCCAATTGGAGCACTTTCCTTACCAGCCAATCAGGTCACTGTTTGCTGTGATGTCACTCTTCAAATTTATCCCCAAAGACCCTGTGGCCGCTGTTTAATCCGCGAAGCAGCTAGTTTAAATACTCACCGCTCGACTCTGTAGCTCCGCCCACTCCAAGAGCTGAATTCCCGCCGAAAAGACTAGAATCCGTGAAGCAGCTAGTTTAAATACTCACCGCTCGACTCTGTAGCTCCGCCCACTCCAACAGCTGAATTCCCGCCGAAAATGATCCCATCACTGGTGGGAGATGCAGACGCTGTGCCAGGATCTAGAGGAAGGGGTGTCAGCAACTTTCCAGTGCCTGCAGGTGCAGTTGGAGACGCCCAACCACCTTCAGGTGCAGGAGATCGTGCTGACAATGCGTGGTACCAAGGCCAACGCTGAACAAGTGGCATCTGCGGCGGAAGCCTTGGGTCAAAAGGTCATAGCCATGAGTCAAGATGTCCAAAGCTTGGGGAAGGAACACTGTGCGGTCGATGGCTGAGGCTCAGGACCAGGGAGCCCTGCCACAGGCAGCCATGTACCGGGCCCACATGGACATTGCTGCAGCGCTCCAGAGTTTGAACCAGACACAAAGGGTAATGGCCGAGGGTGTCGAGAGCATTCGTCGGGTATCGACTGACCTGGGCCAGTCACAGAGGGACATGACTCACTTGCTAAGGGACATGGTCCAGTCTCTGTGCTCCATAGTTGAGGGCATTGAGACCCTGATTGAGATGAGATGGGGCTCCAGGTCTGGCAGTGCCAGGTGACAGTGGAGCATCTGGAGCTCACTCCGGTCTCACCTTCATCCATGGAGTAGCTCGAGGGCTAGCTCCACCCCAGGGTGGAGAATAAGATGGGGCCCATGACCGGGCCTCCCTCAGGGGAGGAGCTAGAACACCTCCCTATTTCTGAATCCACCTGCCACCTGGCACTGGTGCATTTGATATGCAGCGGGCAGGACAGGGAGGCACCTTGTCACCTGTGACACTTGAAAGTCAGCCAGGCCCATCCAGGTCCAGGCCCTCATGCCAAAGGCATCTTAAGACAGAGGGCAAATTACGCAGCAGGCCACCTCCACATCTGATGTGCTGTCTAGGTTCACACCTAGAAGGAGCAAATAGACCCCGTAAAATGAGAAAATTAAACATCAGTTAAGTTGGCATGGGTGGAGCGCAAAGGTTAAAAGTAGGGGTCAGGGCACAATAATGGATACTGTAACTATTAAACACATGGGCGGGGGCAGTATGTAGTGCAGTGGTTAGCACTGGGACTACGGCGCTGAGGATTCGGGTTCGAATCCTGGCCCTGGGTCACTGTCTGTGTGGAGTTTGCACATTCTCCCCATGTCTGTGTGGGTTTCACCCCCACAGCCCAAAGATGTGCAGGGTAGGTGGATTGGCCACGCTAAACTGACCCTTTATTGGGGAAAAAAATAATTGGGTACTCTAAATTTAAAAAAACACGCGGATGGGATTCTCCAGTCCAACAGATGGGCTGGGCTGGGCTCCCAGGACATTTGAATGTTCCACATGCGGTCACCCCCAGAGGTGGCAGTGAATGGGGCCAGATGTATGAGGCCGCCGTGTGGGACAGCTAAACCAGTGAGTATCACATCATCATTCGTCATCTCCTTAATTGCCGACCCCCCCTCCCCTCCCCTCATACCACCTCCCACCACCCTAAAGAATGTTTGGGCCTGTGAGATGGATTGGCCAGCACACCTGCAGGGACCAACCAGATAGACAGTGGAAGGTGATCCTCAAGCCAGAGTAAGGAGCACCAGAGCTCATCTCAGTGAGTATCATCATCCTTCGTCCTTTGGACAAGAAACACTGATACACCCTGTGGTGATACTGGTAGGACCTTCGGAAGGGGTATTGGGGTGGTGGGATGGAGTGAACGGAGAAGGGATGGGGAGGATGTGAGCAGCTATGGGGGAGGGGAACACCACTTGGAAGGGGGTGGCAGGTGAGTGTTGAGAGGTGGGGACAGGGTGGCGGAGCTGCCGGTGGCCAGACCCCTTAGTTGGCAAATCAGGAGGTGATGAGGTTGTCCCATATGTGGCTGCCCTGGAGCACATGTTGGGCGGCTTATCGTGCCAGCCCATGCTCCATGCCCGGTTCATCCTGGCCATCTTTCTCATCCTCCTCGTCAGATGAGGTCTGGTTCTCTCCCTCCTCCTCCAGCATGTCCCCCCTCAGCTGCGCCATGTTGTGCAGGTTGCAGCAGGTCAGCACGATGTTCGCGGCCCTCCTGGGGCTATATTGGAGCGCCCTATCAGAGCGGTCAAGGCATCAGAAGTGCATTTTAGGACACCGATGCACTGCTCAATGATGCTCCTGGCTGCTGTATGGTCATCGTTATAGCGGTTCTTCGCATCGGTCTGGGGCCTCCGGACAGGCAACATTAGCCAAGACCTCAGCGTTAACCCTTGTCACCCTAGAGCTAACCCCTCACCCAAGGGAGGGCATCGAAGGTTCCAGAGACTGACGAGTGTGCCAGGACGTATGTGTTATGCACACTGCCTGGGTTTTGGACACAGAAGTGCCTGATGTGCAGTTGGTGGTCACACACCAATTGCACATTCAGGGAGTGGAAGCCCTTCCGATTGATGAAAGACACCACCTGATGAGCCAGTGTCTGTCAGGGAACATGTGCCATTGATCATCCCCTGGACTTATGGCATGCCAGTGATGGCGGCAAATCCTGCTGTCCTGACATCCTGGTGGGCTTGGTCCAGACTGATATTCATATAGTCTGCTGCCCGGGCAGAGAGGGCATCCGACACAGCGCAGATGTATCTGTATATGGGCGTCTGGGTTATCCCAGACAGGTCCCCGCATGGCCCCTAGAAATACCCTTGACGGCTACCGGGAGAGGATATCATCTCCATACCCTCGCGGTGTCTGCTGCATCATCATCTGGCACAGGTGGCGTATGGTCTCTTGGTTAGCCAAAGACTTTGGTGACACAGTCGATCCGGCAACTCCTCCAGGAACAGGTGCTGACTGTATACACATGGCCTGATGCAGCGCCTCCTTCGCACTTCCTCCCCGACCTGATGGATGGTCAGCACTGGAGTCTTGATGGCTGGCCTCTACTTTTTTGGGACAGGCTGCTGTTGTGCAGGGTCATCCCCGAGCGGGCCTTGGGCTTCCAGCCTCTATTCATCTGCAACAGTAGCTGCAGGCTTGTAGATAGCGAGTATTCCAGGCTGTACTCCGAGATTCATTCTCTGCGGGGGGAGGCGGGGGGAGGGGAGAAGACATGTTAACAAAATAAATATTCCCTTGCTCATCCAGATCAACAAACTACATGGTGACCCTGTGTCTTACTTCAGTTCCACCCTCCACAGTCTCCACCCCCTCCAAACCCACCCTCGCCCCTCAGCCATTCCCCCTGATATGTTGCCTTCCACAATACACCACTGTCCCCATCAGTAAGTGGCACTCGACCGGTGATGTGCAGAGCATCAATCCTCACCAACCTCACCAACCCATGTCAGGTGTAGGTTCTGTGGCCCCTGCCCTGTCTCCCTCTGTGGGGTCTAATGTGGGTTTTCACATTGGCTGGGCTCTTTTAGGCACCTGGTTGTGGAGTGGAGAGGGTCACCATGTGCCACCAATCACCTCCATGCTTAGATGCTTGTGTATGGGCAGGTCCTACAGATGGGGGTGAGGCAGGGAAGTGTGGGTCTGCTGGGTGGGTATCTGCAGTGTGATGTGGGTCCTGCGTGTGATGCAGGTTGTGACAACCTGTCCGGGGGCAAGATGGATGGGAGCAAGAGCGCGGTGGGCAGGCAGGGCTTGGAGACAACTGGTGGTCCTGTAAGTGGGCTAGTTGGTAGTGTCACTGGTGAGGCCTCTGCCTTGAGAGGGGCACTGTGCCAGGGAGGGTGCCAAAGACCACGGTGCATGAGTCTTTTTAATAAGGACACGGGGAGTCCACACCGGGTATAATAGGACACAAAGTTTTATTTAGATAAACAATATTACCCTACCCAGTAGATCCCTACCAGGGTTCCTGTCTAGGTCGGTGCTTTGCTGATCAACCTTATCATCATAGGTTAATTGAGATACTCCGTCCCTAGCGGGGGAGCTCGTACTCCGCAAGGAGCACGGGAAAGAAAAGCATTCTGACCCCGTATGTTCCATGTGGAAAATTGCATATCTTTTGTTTGGGGTGAGCTCTGTTATTCTCCAGCTTCCCTGCAGTGGAGCTGCACTTCTGATGAGTGCACTGAGGAGTGCCAGCACCTGATGGGCCACCGATTGAGCTTGGCCACTCCCATCACATTGATGGGTCAGCTGCGGTCTGAGGGTTTCCAGAGGGGCAGCCTGGGTGGGCTCACAAATGACCAGAGGCTCTGTGGATATTTACAGGACACAGTAAGCAGTCAGTAGAGTGATCAGGGACCTGTAACTTATACCAAATACTGCAGCAATGGCGGTCTGAGCCAGACAACCTCAATCCCCAGGGGGACACGAAGATGTCAGCAAGTCGTTCCCTGCTACACCAGTCCCCCGGCCCTGGCAACAACCCCCCAACAAGCGATACAATTTTTAAAAAAATTTCAAACTTTGTTTACTCCCCTCAGCAGCCATGGAGTCCAGTCCCCATTTGTAAATACCTGCAGTAAACCACTGAGGTACCCTCAATAATGACGCTTAGAGATTAAACTGTAAAGAAGGCTTTATTAGACTAATAACTGTGCTAGAGATAGAGACGAGAGCTGACTGCTGCACAGCCCATGAGGCAGCCCTTTATGTATGGCTCCCAGATGGGCGGAGCCAGAGGCGGAGTCCTCAGGGTTCCAAGCCCGGTCTTAAAGGGGACATCACCTTACATGATGATAAGGCAGTAACCATTCATCACATTCACCCCCTGTTTAAAAAAAGAGTCCGGCAGGGGTGAAGTGCCATCATAGGTCCATCCGTCTCGGTGGCCGGATCGTCCTCCTCGACTTCCACAATTCGGGCGGTGGTGCGGCGGGCACGGACGTCCCGGTTGAGGGCACATCCGGGAGCACAGCAGTCGGAGCTTCGGTCCGGGTCGGGGCAGGTAAACTAGGCAGGGCCGGGGGTAGCGGTGGTGGCGCCGGCGGGGTGTGTTCAGGGGGGGCGCACGGTAGGGGCTCACCAATGGGTGGTAGGGCCGGAAGGGGGTGTGTTGTAGGGGGCGACGGGTCCTGCAGGGGAGCGGCGCGGGAAGGGGCGTCTGTGGTGGAGGATCCAGCGGGTGCCAGATCCCGGAGGGAAACCGTATCTTGCCTGCTGTTGGGGTACTCCACGTAGGCGTAACTGGGGTTGGCGCGGAGCAGTCGGACCTTTTCAACTAGGGTGTCCGTTTTATGGCTCCTCGCGTGCCTCCGGAGAAGAACAGGTCCCGGAGCCATCAGCAAGGTGGCAGTGAGACCCCGGAGGTAGACTTCCTGGGGAAGAGAAACAATTGGTCGTGAGGGATCTCATTCGTGGCCGTGCAGAGGAGTGACCTAATAGAATGTAGGGCATCGGGTAGGACCTCCTGCCAGCGCGTGGTTGGGAGATTTCTCGACCGCAGGGCCAGAAGGACAGCCTTCCACACGGTCGCGATCTCCCTCTCCACTTGCCCGTTTCCCCGCGGGTTATAACTGGTCGTTCTGCTCGAGGCGATTCCTTTGCTGAGCAGATACTGACGCAGTTCATCGCTCATGAACAATGTACCCCGGTCGCTGTGGATATAAGCAGGGAAACCGAACAGGGTGAAGATGCTGTGCAGTGCCTTAATCACCATGGCTGAGGTCATGTCAGTGCAGGGAATGGCGAATGGGAAATGGGAGAACTCATCGATCACGGTGAGGAAATAGGCATAACGGTTGGTGGACGGGAGGGCCCCCTTGAAGTCCACACTCAGTCGCTCAAAGGGGCCCGAGGCCTTCACGAGCCGAACCTTGTCTGGCCGATAGAAGTGCGGTTTGCACTCCGCACAGACTTGGCAGGCCCTGACCATGGCCTTGACCTCCTTGGTTGAGTAAGGTAGGTTGCGGGACTTGATGAAATGGACGAGCTGGGTAACCCCAGGATGGCAGAGGTCATTGTGGATGGCTTGCAGGCGGTCCTCCTGCGCGTTGGCGCATGTGCCGTGGGACAGGGCATCTGGGGGCTCGTTGAGCTCCCCTGGACGATACTTGATATCGTACGAGTAGGTGGAGAGTTCTATCCTCCACCTCAACATTTTATCGTTTTTTATTTTGCCCCGTTGCGTGTTATCGAACATATAGGCGACCGACCGTTGGTCGGTGACGAGGGTAAACCTCCTACCGGCTAGGTAGTGTCTCCAGCGCCGTACAGCCTCCACAATGGCTTGTGCCTCCTTTTCGACTGCAGAGTGTCGAACCTCGGAGGCGGTGAGGGTTCGGGAGAAGAACGCTACTGGTCTGCCTCCTTGATTGAGGGTAGCAGCCAGGACGATGTCTGATGCATCGCTCTCTACCTGGAAAGGGATGGTTTCGTCCACCGCGTGCATGGCGGCCTTGATGATGTCGGCCTTGATGCGGTTGAAGGCCAATTGAACCTCAGCCGAGAGGGGAAAAGTGGTGGTCTTTAGGACTGCTTTGTCCGCATACTTGGGGACCCACTGGGCGTAATAGGAGAAAAGCACCATTTGAGGGCCTTGAGGCTGCGGGGGAGAGGGAGTTCCTTAAGGGGGCGCATGCGGTTCGGGTCGGGACCTAGGACCCCGTCTTCCACGACATAGCCGAGGATGGCCAGCCGGGTGGTGTGGAAAACGCATTTGCCCTCGTTATAGGTCAGGTTAAGGGCTCGGGCGGTCTGGAGGAACTTTTTGAGGGTAGCGTCATGGTCCTGCTGATCATGGCCGCAGATGGTGACATTGTCCAAGTACGGGTATGTAGCCTGCAAACCGTACTGGTCCACCATTTGGTCCATCGCCCTTTGAAAGATGGAGACCCCATTTGTAACACCAAAGGGGACCCTGAGGACGTGGAAGAGCCGGCCGGCTGCTTCGAAGGCAGTATAGGGGTGGTCTTTTGGTCGGATGCGGAGCTGGTGGTAGGCGGATTTGAGGTCGACCGTGGAAAAGACTCGGTATTGGGCGATCCGATTTACCATTTCTGCGATGCGAGGAAGGGGGTACGCATCAAGCTGCGTGAATCGGTTTATGGTCTGGCTATAATCCACGACCATCCATTTCTTCTCCCTGGACCGGACTACCACCACTTGCGCTCTCCAAGGGCTGTTGCTAGCCTCGATGACCCCCTCTCCCAGTAAACGCTGGACATCTGACTTGATAAAAGCCAAATCTTGGGCACTGTAGCGCCGGCTCCTGGTGGTGACGGGCTTACAGTCAGGAGTGAGGCTCGCGAATAGCGAGGGGGGTGCGACTTTCAGTGTCGCAAGGCAGCACACCGTGAGGGGGGGCAAGGGTCCGCCGAACTTCAGTGTCAGGCTTCGGTGGCTGCACTGGAAATCCAGTCCGAGCAGCAGGGGGGCACAGAGGTGAGGGAGGATATAAAATTTGAAACGGGTGTATTTGGTGCCCTGGATCGAGAGATCCACAATACAGTACCCCGTGATTTGTACCGAGTGGGACCCAGATGCGAGGGCTCTGGTTTGGGATGCAGGATGGATGCGTAGGGAGCAGCGCCTTACCGTTTCAGGGTGGATAAAGCTCTCCGTGCTCCCAGAGTCGAAGAGGCATGCAGTGTCGTGCCCGTTGACCTGGACCTGCATCATGGAGTTCTGCAGGTGTTTTGGCCGAGTTTGATCGAGGGTGATCGCACCCAGTCACGGGTAGTCGGAGTCCTCAGCCAAGTCGGACTCGTAAAATGGCCGCCGCCGCTGGCTGCGCATGTCGGGTCGAGAAGATGGCCGCCGACAAGATGGCCGCTCCCATGATTAGCACGAGGCTAATGACGCGTCAGAAGAGGGCGTGTCGGGGCGTAGCAGCATTGCGAGGCCTACGGGCCCGAGAGCCTGATTTTCGGGCCGGCTGTTCTTTGTTTTTCTGGCCCCTCGGTCTGGCCAGGCAGACCCTCGCAAAGTACCCTTTCTTCCCGCAGTCGCTGCAGATCGCGGAGCGGGCTGGGCAGCGTGGGCGTGGGTGCTGGCCCTGTCCGTGGGTGCTGGCCCTGTCTGCAGAAGTAGCACGGTGTGCCCCCATGGTGACCGGGTCGCCGCGTGGCGCAGGCCTGTAATACAGTTGAGTCTGAGGAAGTCCGGGGGTGGGGGGGGCTGGCAGAGTCCGCGGGGTACGTACCCAAGTTATGTCGGGCCACCGGCAGCGAGGAGGCGAGCGTTAGCATCTCCTGGAGGTCGTTTGCCCCGTTTTCGAGCAGCCGCTGCCGAGTGTAGGTCGAGCGGATGCCGGACATGAAAGCATCTCTGATGTGCAGGTTCATATGGACTTCCCCTGTCACATCCTGATGGTCACAGTCCCTGGCAAGTGCGGTGAGTTTTTCAACAAACTCGTCGAGCGATTCCCCCGGGCGCTGCCGGCAGGTAGAGAGCAGATGCCGGGTGTGCACCTCATTGATGGGTTTGACAAACCGCTTGGGGAGCAACTCAATCGCCGCATCATAAGTCGTCGCCTTTTCGAGCGTGGCGGAGATTCTGTGACTCACCCATCCGTGGAGTAGACGCAGCTTGCATGGCCCCAGGATGGGAATCTCTGCAGAGTCCAGGTAGGCCTCGAAGCACCGCAGCCAGTATTTAACAATTTCCTTTGCCTCCGCCGTTCGTGCATCCAGATTGAGCTTCTCTGGTTTTAGGCCTGCGTCCATCCTGAATCTAGTTTAGTCTGATAAATTGAGGTACCCTCAATAATGACGCTTGGAGATTAAACTGTAAAGAAGGCTTTATTAGACTAATAACTGTGCTAGAGCTAGAGATGAGAGCTGACTGCTGCACAGCCCATGAGGCAGCCCTTTATGTATGGCTCCCAGGGCGGAGCCAGAGGTGGAGTCCCAGGGTTCCAAGCCCGGTCTTAAAGGGGACATCACCTTACATGATGATAAGGCAGTAACCGTTCATCACAACCACGCTTGCGTGATTTCCACCTGGAGAGTCAAATGCTCTAATCGCATTTAAATAAGTGCAAATTGCAGTTTTGCATGCCGCCGCCTGCAAACTTTGTTATCCCCACCAGCGAGGACCTAGACCACGATGACCGAATGGGCGTGGACCTCGATTTTGGCTGGACGCTCGGTTTGCCTCCCGATCGCGGTTTGCATTTGCAGAGTTGCTAGGTAGAGAATTTAGCCCTGGATATCTCTGGCAATACCTCTGCAACATTCACTCTCATTTCCCTCAGTGTCTTTCATCCAGTCCTGTTGTCTATACAAATCCAAATACAGCCTATTCAATATCTTCCCCTTCTCAATTTTAAACCCTTCAAGTGATCTTGTCCCTTTCCCCTTGTGTTGGAATGGAGCTGGAACATTGGCCTAGTTAAGTAAAAAGCATTATGGACGGTCCCAGCATATAAATTGTGCCTGTCATCACAAATGATCGACATCAGGGAATGGAAATCATTACAGTTCATATTTATTCAGAGAAAAAAATTGTCACTTTGCAAAATCAATAGGTCTTACAATCTTTCGGATTTGAACCTTCTCAACTGAGTAGGCAGCAAGACAACCACCCAAAGCTGGCAGGGTCCCATGTGGGTCTTGATGACATCAAGGAACGTGACTGCACGTTTAGCTCAGTGGCCTAAACATGGTGGCAAAGAAAGGTGAAAACCACTTAGCAAAGAAGTGGAATGCAGCGAGAAAGAAGCATAAAATTGTCACTTTTGAAATAATTCCATTTCTTTTCCTGTGGGGCATCGTTCAGCTCAGTGAGCCTTGTTCCATTTCGGGGAAAGTTTAATACTCTTTCGCTTATGCATCCCATTTGTGCTCAATACCTTTTGTTAGCTTCAACAGGGGAGTTATGAGGAACCATTATTTTTCGCAGTTCCTGAAGAGAATCTATATAAAATTCCTATGGATTAATAACAGAACATATTTTAACTTCTATCTAGAATATATTGACCTTTGAGGATTTGTGTCAGCCAAAATAATCCCGAGGTTTTCATAAAACATTTAATGTTAAATATTAAACAGGCTCTTCCATAGTTGAGAGATAATGTCATGTATTTTTCCACAGCTGTTTTTTTTTAAAATGAGTTCCTTGGCGTATTGAACCAATACCTGCGTTCTCTGTGGAACATGACTTTATTTAAATTGTTCTGATAATTCTAACTTTATTGAACTCATTACTCAATAATGAATGAATACCTCTTTTCCTATGAGGAACTGCAGTGCTTAATAGGTCCATGGCTTTATGACCACCCAAGACTGCAAAATGTCAGTTTCCCTCTCTGTTACCCTTCATTAATGTTCAGACAAAATGACCAACGTCATCCTGAGTTATACAATTTAAATGTTTCATGTGTACATTTAAAGCAATAAATTGTATTTAATGAACCATAATGTATATTGAAACTAGGATACTCACTGATATTATAACCCAATACGGTAAACAGACAAATTCTTATCCTTTTGCCAAAACTGAATTGGGTGTGATGTTCCTGCTGGCACAACAATGTAAATGCAGTTAGCACCAACACAAGAAGATTTTTGGCCGACACATGAATCAAATGGAGCTTTTTCCCAGTGCCAGACTGATGGTATTTTCACTGCTTGACAATGTTGTTGTTTTGGAGCTTGTAGCTATACAATGTTGACAGTGGTTTGGCCAGAAAACAAAAAGTTTTCTCTTGCTCGAGAAATAAAGGGCACAATTCAACCAAAACATTTTTAAGTGTCATTTTGTGCAGGTTTGGTGGAGTGTTTCTTGTCGGCTTTTTGTGTGAGATCCACACCGCTATTCAACAGGACTTAAGGGTGAATTCTCTGCCACCCGTGGGTTTCCCAATGGCGTGGGGTGCCTACACTGGAAAATCCCATTGACCAGCGACGGGAATAGAGAATTGCGCTTCCACCGAGAAACATGCAGCTGGTGAGGCGGAGAATTCATCCCTTAATAATTTTTTTCAGCCTTGGGGAGTATTTCCCCAAGTCAAGCCTATACTTCAAAACGTTTTCAACACTGGGAAACTGGATTTGCTGTGAGACCAGCTCTTCAGAGATTGGGCTGCCATTTTGAAAAAGTGCGCCAATCTCTAAGTGAGCTTGAGGGTCCCCTAAAATCCCCACCCATGGGCAATATCACCTCCTGCACACATGGGCATTACTCACAGCCCCCAATTGTGGACACCCAGCTATGGGGTCATTGAGGGCCCTCTCTTTTCAGGCCTTCCCAACCGCCCCCCCCCAACCTTTGAGGACCCTTCATGCACACACTTCACCTCTCCCACTCTTCATACCACCCCCCACCCCCCCCCCCCCACCTCCCCCCCACCCCCAGTTTTTTACCCTGATGACTTCAAAAATTACTTCTTGGCACAAGTGATCTTCATGGCATGAGAGGGCGTGATTCTAAATCCTTGCACGTGTCACGTGCGGCCCGAGCTTGTCCTTCTTTCTCAAATTCCACAAAAGCTATGCCATGTCGGCCAGGTACCATACGCACTTCTTTGAAACCAGGGAACTGATTAAACAGCATGGACAACATCATCTCATTGGTCTCTTCAGGCAAATTAGTGAGAAATAGAATATAGTTCATGGACATGACCCATCTCAGGCCCAGATCCTTGCACTGCCACCTGGGCACCTTGGCAGTGCCAGAGTGGCAGTGCAAAGGTTCCAGGCTGGTAGTGCCATGGTACTCAGGTGCCAGAGGGAGAGCCAGGGGGCCACCCTGCCCTGTTTCCAACCACTCAGGAGAACCCCCAAGTGCTGTTAGGTCTGTTCCACGTTTGGGTAGACCAGTACTAAACGGCGTCCTTCCAGGCCTTGCTGAGAGGCTGAGATTGGTGGAGTAGTGGATGAGGTGGAGGGTTGTTGTAGGCTGCAAAGAGACATTGATAGGATGCAGAGCTGGGCCGAAAAGTGGCAGATGGAGTTTAACCCTGATAAGTGCGAGGTGATTCATTTTGGTAGGAAAAATATGAATGCGGATTATAGGATCGACAGCAGGGTTCTGAGGAATGTGGAGGAACAGAGAGATCTTGGGGTTCATGTCCACAGATCTCTGAAGGTTGCCACTCAAGTGGATAGAGCCATGAAGAAGGCCTATAGTATGTTAGCGTTTATTAACAGGGGGCTTGAGTTTAAGAGCCGTGGGGTTATGCTGCAACTGTACATGACCCTGGTGAGACCACATTTGGAGTATTGTGAGCAGTTCAGGTCACCTCACTATAGGAAGGGTGTGGAAGCATTGGAAAGGGTGCAAAGGAGATTTACCAAGATGCTGCCTGGTTTGGAGGATAGATCTTGTGAGGAAAGGTTGAGGGCGCTAGGGCTTTTCATTTTGGAGTGGAGCAGTATGAGAGGCGACTTAATAGATGTTTATAAGATGATGAGGGGGATAGATAGAGTGGACGTTCAGAGACTATTTCCTTGGGCGGATGTAGCTGTTACAAAGGGGCATAACTATAAGGTTAAGGGTGGGAGATATAGGAGGGATGTCCGAGGTAGGTTCTTTACTCAGAGAGTGGCTAGGGTGTGGAATGGACTGCCTGCTGTGATAGGGGAGTGGGACACTTTAGGAACTTTTAAGCGGTTATTGGATAGGCACATGGAGCACACCAGAATGACAGGGAATGGGATAGCTTGATCTTGGTTTCGGACAAGGCTCGGCACAACATCGAGGGCCGAAGGGCCTGTTCTGTGCTGTACTGTTCTATGATATTGGTGAGGCCTTTCGTTCCCGGGAGCTCAGAGAATCTGGCACAGACATTCGGCTCATTTAAATATGTATATCTGGATTTCGCCCAGCGAGGGCAAGATCCAGATTGTGACATCTCACGAGGTTCGAATGAATCATGCAAGATGTTTCACGTGCAGTGACCTCTTGTGAGATTCAACAGCATTGTCGCTTTACCAAGTTCGGTGTGACGAGGCCGGTAAATCGCACCCAAAGAAAATACATAAGGATACAAACGAAGGAGCTAACGGTTCTGAGTTACAAATGAAAAGCTAAGCTTCTGAATAGCCACATGATTTGAAATCATTCCAATTAACAACTAACTTTGAGGAAGGATTACAGATAATATAATTCTTGCTCTATTTCACTTCAAAAATTGGAGATTCAGGCAGAATATGTGTTCTTTGTGATTCAGTTCCCTGGATAACTTAATGTACATGAATTACTAATTGTATTGAATGGACATAATGGGGCCTAAATTTGCCTTCCAGTTTAAAGCATAATTCAACATAATTCAGATAAGTTGTGGATGACCCAAAGCACCCACCTCCCATGGATGAAAACATTTAGGAGGTGGACATGTGTTTAGGTAGCGGGAACGAACAAAAGGGCAAGGTAGACTGTCTACCTGTAGGTGTAGGGCATCCTTCCTCCTTTGAATCTCCTTCACCATGACCTCCACTGTCACATCTGAGAACCCACGAGCCGTCTGTCTCTGAGCCATCCTGAAACATGCCACAGCCTGTCAACCAGCTCACTCCACACATTCATGGGGGAGGATCCCACCTACACTGCATGTCAACTGCATATAATCACTGCTTGAGTGTCAAACTGCAGTTGTTTGTCCACTGCCAGGCAAGTTCAAATTATGATAATCAAAGGACCAAAGCTGTGTGTTAAATCCAGACTTTCAAACAGGTATGAATTATTTAGCACCTGTTTTTATCCTTTTACTGAGACAGTCTTCCCAATACGTTAGTGATAGAGAATAGGTTATATTGATCAAAGTTACCACTTGCTTGTAAACAGGATGGTGGAGACCACAACATTCCTTCTTTCACAGTTAACACTGTTTTTATATTCTCCTGATTTTCTGGAAACCATAATCCCTGGTGGCCAGAGTTCCTCTCTGAAGCAGGCAGTACTTCATGCAGAGATTCAAATTGGTGTTAAGCGATGTCATTATAAAGCCAATACTACTTTCCAATCTCTCTTTCCCACTATCCATGGGTGGAACTTGCCCTGAGGCATCTATTTCAAACACTGTTCAAAGGTAACTCAGGGAAAGCTGGATAGAGCTTTTGAAGACATTTTTCTTGCAGCAGTTATTCCATGTTTTTTTTAAAGCACTATTGTAGGTTCTGATTTGCGCATTACATATATTTTGTTATGTGGCATTCTCGGAATCTCATGTGAACAGAAGGAAGAGAAAACAGAACTGGAGGCAGAGCACAGAGCAAATGATGTGTTCAGAAGAAACCTTGCTCTCCCATCAGAGTTTATAGGTTCAGTAAAATATAACTCGGAGGAGCATTATTAAAGACTCCATAAAGGCAGTTCTGTCACGTCCTGAACGATCTGCAGCCAATTTGCACAGTTTTACAAGGCATTGCTCATTGCAAAACCCTGTCTTTCCTTTAAACTGCTGCAGGCTTACAAAACATGGCAGTGTTTCAATACTCACCTTGTAACCAGCAAGCAGCCTGGGGGAGTAATGTGTGCATAGGCAAATCACCTCACTCACACAAATGAGGGTGATCTTGGAAACAGGGGCTGATTCCCTATTGATTTATCTAAGCGAGCCTTGCTTTCACCCAGTCCAAAAATCGACGTCACAGGGTCATTTCAGCTGACCTTATATCATAAGATCAATTTTTGTGCTCTGTAAACGTAATCAACAAATTAAAAAATGAAATCTACCCGGGATGCTTTTCTTTTTTTAATGTGAGCCATTCCTGACTCATGAATATTGAACTGCCAAGCTCATTTATCAAATTTCCCCTTTCCAAAAGTTGTTCTATTGGTAATGGGACAATCTGGGCTCTCTAATTCTCCACAGTTCGTATTACTATCAGCCCATTTTCAGTCACCAGGAGCTCAATTCATGCAGGGTGTCAATTGATCACTTCCTACCAGATGGACCAACAATACCACATGGTTCACTGTCTCGCAGCTGAAGCCAGCCAATTTTAAAGTGATTGCAAGCTCAAAGACTCCAATTTGTGTTTTTTTTGTTGAGAGGGGAATACGCTGGATTGGCGAACCTATTCAAAATTGAAAAATGGGTTTTATATTTTTAAAAAATAAATGCACTCATTTGTGCTGTATTGCTTATATAGTAGAATACATTTCAGCTTTTTACCTTACTTAGATAGAAAACACAATATAGCACCTGGCACAACTAGTGTTTGTTGGCTTCCCTTTCCCTTAACCCCCTCCTCCTCCTTATTTGCCTTGGCTCCGTCCTTACTTGGAAACTGCAAAATGTCTATATTCTACTAGTTCCGAGGAAAGATCAGCAATCTCATAAACATTGGGCAGCATTTAATCCAATCAATTATGGCAGGAAACATGATGGGCAGGCTCACTTCACCACGGGAGAGGTCAGGTACAGTCTGCTTGTGGCAAGAAAACCCTTCATGATTAAATTGGAGGCGGGAAGAGGTCAATGCGAGAAACTTGCCCATTCCTGCCGTGATGGCAATTAGGCTAATTAATGAACAAATTTATGCCAATTATCTTGAACACACTGGCATTTACTGATGGCTGAGGGATTAAATGGGAGTCATACGTCTTTTTTGTGCCTCTTGAAGGCCCAGCAAACCGTGTTGGTGGGAGGGTTCCCACACTGTCCGGCACTCAATGCACATTTGAGTGACTCGGCAATGGGAAGGAATGGGGTAGGCAGGGAAGTGCAGAAAGCTACCCTGCCCTTGCCTCTAACACCCCTACCCTCATCTCCCCTGAAACCCCATTCCACCCTCACTCATCTGTGTCCAGGTATCCAACAACGAACCCAGGTGAAGTCCTTGGAGCATCACCAACGGCAACCATCACCTCGGTGGTTCTTTCGGCAATGGAGTGCTGCCGGACTCTGGCTGATACCCCTGGGAAGGTGGAACTTTCACTGATGGGCTCCCAATTACTGTGTTCTATCCAATTAAATTAAAAAGTTGTAACATACTCTGCTAAGTAAGCAATACAGCACAAAGGAGATTTGTGCATTCATTAAAAAAAATATATAAAACGTATTTTGTCGGCGCGATTCTCCGAAAAGTGTGGTCGTGAGCAGGAACTGCTGCGAGCTTCCCGGTGCTCGGCCCAGCGAGGCCGGGAACGCTACTCAACATTAATTGGTCCACTAACAAAACTCCACAGGCTTCTCGCCGCAAATCAAGGCTCACCAGCTGCTTCGGCGGCACCGCGCTCGCCAGCCCCCCGTTAACAAGGTCGAGAAGCACACAAACAGCACTTGCTCAGCAAACCCCAGTCAGCTCCCAATAATGGATTTGGGGAAACCGACCCCAAGATTGGGCGATGTGGACCTGGGAGGCTTCTAGACACTGTGGAGGCCAGGAGGGATGTCCTGTTGTCCCGGAGGGTGAGCTACAGGGCAGCCAGTGCTGCCTGGAATGAGGTGGCAACGGCCATAAGCTCCGGGAGTATGACCAGGAGGACTGGCCTACAGTGCCAAAAAAAGGTCAATGGCCTACATCGGGCAGCATGAGTGAGTAGACACCAACGCCCCCCCCCCCCCCCCACGCACACACCCCCACCGAGACCTTTCCATTCCCACGCGAGCACCCCCCCAATTCTCATGCAGTCCTCAACAGTCTCTTCTCCCCCCCCCCTCTTCCTTCAACCCCCCCCCAATGCTCCCTTCACCCCCCCCCCCCCACCATTGTGAACCACACGTGATGCTCTCTCTGTCTCCTTCGGAAAAACTCTCCTCCAAACTTCGGGAGAGGGCCCAGACTGGCGGCGGAGTGCTGGGCATAAGAATCATCACCTCCTTCAAGGAGCATGCCCTGGAAGTGACTGGGGTTGGCCGAGGATAGGGTGGTCACCCACGCGGAAGTTGGCGGAAGTCGCAGAGATGAGGAACCACCCGGAGGACCTCTCAAACGTGAGTTGTTATTGCCTGACTGCTGACCCATCCCTCCCACTGATCACATGTCCATTCTCCCGCAGGTCCTCCAGCTGACAGTGCTGGGTCATCCCAGGTAGCCCCCTCTCCAGCCTCCCAGGAGAACACCTCGGACATGAGCGCCAAGGAAGACATGATTGAGGCATCACAGCTGTCATCCCCACCCTCCACCAACGCAGATACACGCACCTCAGTGGGAAATGTTAGTGGTCAGGCTTCTGCGGCACAATCTGGTGAGCACCACACATCTGATGATGTACATCAGGTGGAGGCAGAAACCCGCAAGCGAGACAGCAGTCGGAGGTCTGCTGGATCCCAGGACCCAGCTTGGTCCCAGCCTGATGCTTTGTCTGGTACAGGGTTACCCGGAGCTGATGGAGGTGTTAGGGTGCAGTCAGGACTGCGGAGAGAGATGTTAGTGATGCTCCAGCAGGTCCATAGCCGATTGGAGGAGTCCCAGAGTCTACGGGCATTGGAGATTGCTGGCAAAGCATGGCACCTAGGCCAATACTGCTGGGGCGGCGACTATAGTGGAGAGTCTGGACGACATCTGCACCATTAATAGAGGTGTCCAAGACGTTGCACAGTCGGTGACGGCCATGGCTGAGGTCTCGGCAGAATGTCTGACTCGCTGGGGGATGTTATCCAGTACCAGGCTGACCATGATGAGGTGCTGCGAGACATGTCCCTCTCTCAGATAGGAATGGCCGAGGAGCTGTGGAGCTTGTTCCAGTCACAGGTGGGCATTGCCGAGCCACTGTAGAGCATAGCCCAATCACTGAAGAGCATCGCCGAGGGCGTCGACACCATGGTGCAGACATCGGGGAGCTGCCAGGGCTGGCAGAGCCAGATGATGCAGGGGCAGCCAGGGCTCGAATCAGCTTCCCCTCTGTCCCAAGGTGACGGAGTGCTGGGCACCAACCTGGACCCGTGGCAACAGTGGACACCAGCTCCCCCGAGTTCCACCCCTCTTATGAGGCCATGTCTCACAGCCAGCACATGGGACAGGGCAGCACGGCTGTGCATGTGCTACTGACAGATGAGCCGGGACCTTACTGCACAAGAGCCCCAAGAGGACACCCGCTAGGGGCATCGAAGGTCACGGGGCGAGGTGAGCAGCTGACCGCTTCCACCTCTGATGTGCATCCTGGGGATACACCTAAATGCAGTGGTAGAGCTAGGAAGGCCAAGCACAACGAGGATTACTGAGGGCACCGGGGAAATGGGGGTAGGGGGGTGGGGGGGGTTGGTGGCACCAGCAGGAGAGTGGGAGATTGTATGTCCCATTTAACACCCTTGTGCACAACGAGTAAGATGTCACTTTCTTCTGCAATGTGGGCCTACCCCCGAATCCTTGGCCCATCTCACCAGTCATCCCCCCCAACCCCCCCTGCCGGCACACTGCGTGCAAGTAATGGGTATGAGCGAGCTCTCAGCAGAAGGGCAGGGGTAAGACCAAGCCCTATCCGGGTTATCAACACCCCCCCTGCCCTCAACAGTGACCTGCTGACAGTGCCGACACAGTCCCAGCATCTTGGAGTGATGTGACACATACCCTGGGAGGGGGGAAATGGAGGTGGAGAGTGGGTAAGGTCGCAATGATGGACCAGGCCATGTCCTAAGTGAATCAGGCGAGTGTGAGGTCCTCCCTGGCCCTCCGAGCTTGCCAGACCTTCGCCGCTGCCGCCAGTCCTGCAGCCTACGGCTGCTCCTCAGGATCTGCCCGGGGCTCGTTCTCCAGTCCCTGCTAGTCTCCTCGGTAGCCACATGTTCCTCATCACCAACCTCCATCTCGCCGCCCTGCTGCTGTTTAAGGTTGTGGGGGACACAGCAGACCACCACAAAGCTGGCGACCCCCTGGGTGATGTACTGCAGGGCACCACCGGAGTGGTCGAGGCATGGGAACCACATCTTGAGGAGTCCGATGCACCGCTTAATCACAGCCTGGGTGGCCGCATGGGCCTCGTTTACCGGGTCTCCGCTTCAGTCTCCGACCTCCGTTCTGGCGTCATTAGCCACATCCTCAGCAGGTACCCCTTATCCCCAAGAGCCAGCCACCCATCCAGGAGTGGTTCAAGAAGAGGCCAGGGATGCCCGACTGCCCCAGGATGTAGCTGGCATGGACACACCCCGGGAAGCATGCACCTACGTGCATGATCTTCATGTGGTCACACACGAGCTGTATGTTCAGGGAGTGAAACCCCTTACTATTAACGTAGGGCACTCAGATGGCCTGGTGAGTGCAGAACAACATGCGTGGCATCTACTACCCCCTGGACCTGGGGCATCCCAGTGATGGTGGAAAAGCCTGCTGCCTGGGCATCCTGTTGAGCTTGGTCCATGTCAAAGTTGATGTAGTTTGTTGCCCAGGAAAACTGGGCAGCCATGACCTGTTGGATGCATTTGTGGGCTATGGTCTGTGAGATACCACACAGGTTCCCGCTCGAGCCCTGGAAGGATCCTGAGGCATCTGGTTCGCGCCTAGCAGCAGCACCGATAGGGCAAGTTCTGCTGGGTCCAAGATCGCTGCCATAAGGTTCAATATCTGTAAGGCATTGGGAGAATGTGTTACTGACAAACAGCGGTGGGTCCCACCTCAGGACCCTCCATTCCCCCATTGATTTCTCACCCCTCCAACCCGGAACGCCCAGCCCATGCACTTCCGACAGCAGCGGGATCCCCTCACCGAACCCCAGACCCTGTACCCCGACACCCACTCATAACATCACTTAGACTGGGCACTGGTCCACTCTCCGATGCACTCATCCACCCTCCGGCCATGGACATGTCACCCGGAGCTGTGTCCCATCCCCTGGGTGTTCGGATGCTGGTTGCTGCGAGTGTGGTGTTGCCTCCTGCAGTGTTCAAGCACAGTGTCCAGGCATCATGGTCTGAGTGGGATGCTAGGCAATGACTCCCACATGGTACATGGCCCGCCCACCCATGGGAATCCACTTGGGTTGTGTGAAGTGTTTACTTAGCTACGATGGGAAATTCCCTATGAGCAATAACCTTCAGCCGCATGGCCATAGGCCTCGACAGTCAGTGGGGTTTATGGGTGGGGCATGCAAAGTTTTGCCCCTGGAACGGATACATATGATCCAGGGGTTGGCATGGTGGCACTGCGCGCTGTTGCTTCACGCCCCTAATTGCCCCCAGCAGCGCCTCCATCACCAGCAGTGTTTCTCCCCCCCCCTAGCCGAGGGACTCCCACTCCTGGTCAAGCACTGGGGTAGCATGCCCAGCGCCCCCGAGCTCTTTGCCTGTGAGCAAAAATGGTTACTCACCTCCTCAGCTCCCCACAGAAGCCCTTCCGCCAGGTTCACATTTTTAAAACGGTGTACTAATCAGCGCTAACCTAATGACTTGCTGAGGACGCCGATGATTCACGGGAGGCTGTTGGATAAGGGGTGGCTCCCGTTATTTGCATGGAAATAGGGCGTAAGTGGTGATAATTGGTTCCTCACCTTGCCATGGTGAGATCTCGATTCTGCCTACGAGAACGGGTCGGTTGTATCGCAAGCTGATTGGTGCAGTTCTCGTTTCTGGCCTCTCCTATTCACTGACCTCGTTTCACTTGAGCGAGAGCGTAATGAGGCTGGAGAATCACGTCCAGAATTTTGAATAGGTTCGCCAGTCTATTGAAGTCAACTGCTGAGTGCGTGTTAAATTTTCTGTCAGCATTTTGTGGAGTTTACTTTCTATGTGTTTGCCTTATTCGCTTATCAAACATCACAATTCCCCTTTCATTCAACCACCTCTTCTTAAAATGCTAATGTGGTCTCTGCTTCGATACTGCCAGTGTGTTCCACAGTCTCCCAACCTTCTCTGTTCAAAACAAAATCTAGTGCTTTGTGGTGAATGTATTGCATTAACCATTCACCATGTATGTAACTGTATCACGCTGTTGCCCATGGAGGCTCCACCTATGGACCATTGTAAGCTATTACCTGTGATGTATCATGTTGGTACCTTTTTGGCTCTGCACCTGGCTTCTCCCCTTGAGGGGAGGTATAAAGAGCAGTAGCCCTGGAGGCGGCTCCCAGTAGCAGAGCAGTCGCATGCAGGCACTGTTCTAGTCGATTAAACCACAGTTTACTTCTACTCCTTGTTTCGTGTGAATTGATGGTCACATCATGTTTTTTGAATTTCTTTCATTTATGATCTCTCATTTTAAACCCCTCAACTACTGGAAACAAACTGAGATTAATGTTTAAATGACCCTATTCGTTAGGCAGGAACTGGGGAGCAAGACTTTGGGCATGTTTCAGCAGAAAAAAATTTAAGTCAGCTTTTGGGTGTATTTGACAGGGTTTTTGGCAGCAGCAGTGTCAGGATTGACCTTGCTATTGCCATTTTTGGGGGGCCTTGGCACTTTTCTCCCCATTGAGGCCACACCGTAAGCACTTTAATCGCACTAGCGACAGGATTGGCTTCTCGTAGATTGGGGTGCCATTTTGAACAGCTGCCCCGATTTCTACATTCCACCCCCCCCCCCCCCCCCCACCCCCCACCCCCCACTTTCAGGCACCCCTCTCACTTTCAGGACCCCCCTTCATTCCTTTCATGGGCATGGGCCCCCAAGGCCCGACCCCTGGCAGTGCCAACCTGGCACCTGGATGCCTGGCAGTGCTCCTGGCAGTGCCAAGGTACCCAGGCACTAGGGGAGTGCCAATGTACTACAATGCCCTGTCCCCAACCACCTGGGGGGCTCTAATAGCCTGCGAGACCTCCTGAGGTGGCATCACACCTGGTCCACGTTTGTGGAAACCAGTGCTAAACAGTGCTCAGTTGAGGTCTCATCGCCGTGGCCATTGACTCCTGAGCGCCGAGTGCATACGGTGCCGATGTATTTAAATAAGCCTAATGAACAAAACCAAAATAGAAAATGCTGGAAAATCTCAGCAATTCTGGCAGCATCTGTAGTGAGAGAAAAGAGCTAACGTTTTGAGTCCAGATTACCCTTTGTCAAAGCTAAAAGAAAGTGGGAAATATTTATACTGTGGGGTGAGTGAATGAAAGATGAGTTTTGGCCACAGACACCAAGGGAACAGAGTACTAATGTCAGTCCCCAGAGAGAACAATAGGTGTGAAAGGCCAAACAGCAGAGAAATTAAAATCAGAGGGTAAGCTGTGACCTGTCCCTCACATCTAAATCTGTCACAGTTTACCCTCAGATTTTAGTTTCTCTACTGAAAAGAGTGCTATAGGCAGTTCCTAGAGAGAACAAAAGGTGTGAAAGGCCAAACAGCAGAGAAATTAAAATCAGAGGGTAAACTGTGACCTGTCCCTCACATCTAAATCTGTCACAGTTTACCCTCTGATGTTAGTTTCTCTGCTGTTTGGCCTTTCACACCTTTTGTTCTCTCTGGGGACTGCCTATAGCACTCTTTTCTCTTGGTCTCTGTGGCTATTAGCTATTAGCTCCTTAATCTTCCATACTTCCCTATTCTAGATGTGGAGATGCCGGCCTTGGACTGGGGTGAGCACAGTAAGACGTCTTACAACACCAGGTTAAAGTTCAACAGGTTTGTTTCATTCTAGCTATTCTAGCACATGGTTGGGAATATCTGAAGACCTATCTCCGAGCCTTCTGAATTCATTTTTCAAAGCATCAAATCCTTCATTTATTATTTTCTGGATTCTCTTGTGGATCACTTGGCTGCTTTGCTTCCCTTCCACAGTGTTTTCCAATCCCTCTAAAATGGCCTTTATCTGAGTACCTGAGAGGCCTTAAAACATTACGGATTCTCAGTCTGGTCTTCAAAGGTTGGCCTCCAGCCTTATTTCAAGTTTTCTATTGCTATTTTATTTTTTATTAAATTTCTAATTTGGAGTTTTTTCATTTTTTTTTGCTTCCGCTGTTTTCTGTATGTCGTTCTGCCTTATGTTTTCATCTTTCCCACTGCAAATCTATGTTTCAAACCTGTTGGAGAGATAGATTGCTTGAGGCATTCCTGCTGTAGCCTGTCCCTCCTCACTGTGTTCTGAACAATGTAATATTGGGTGAGATTCCCTGCCGCTCAGACCGGGAATCCTGAAGGGTCGGAGATTCTGGTGTCGGGCCAAAAATGGAATCATCACCACGCGGCAGACCCATCCCCAGTTTCTGCTCCCACTCTGCCAACCATAGCAGGCTTCCTGCCCTGCGTCAGCAGGAACATGCAAACAGCTGATTTACATGATTATTTGAAGCCTGAATTTCTCCATGTTCCCCCTTCCCCCCCCCCCCGCCCCCTGCGTGATGCTCCGATCCCCACAGCTGGCTGAGATTTAATAATTGCCAAGTACAGTCCTGGCGTGATGGGTCATGAGCGAGGGGGTCAGCTGATTGCTCATGTGCCCCTCTACTGCTGCCAGGCTACAGAGGGAGGATTCCCCAAGTGTCCTGGGGTTGGGTGTGCTCGGACTGTGGGGAAGGGGTTGGCATTGTGACCCACCCCCACCCCCCACCTTGGATAGGAGTCCCATGTTGCAGCTGTATAGAACCTTAGTTAGGCCACATTTGGAATATAGTGTTCAATTCTGGTCGCCTCATTACCAGAAGGATGTGGCGGCTTTAGAGAGGGTGCAGAAGAGATTTACCAGGATGTTTCCTGGTATGGAGGGCATTAGCTATGATGATAGGTTGAATAAACTCGATTTGTTCTCACTGGAATGACGGAGGCTGAGGGGCAACCTGATAGAGATCTACGAAATTATGAGGGGCATAGACAGAGTGGATCATCAGAGACTTTTTCCCAGGGCAGAGGGGTCAATTACTATGGGGCATAGGTTTAAGGTGCGAGGGGCAAGGTTTAGATGAGATATACGAGGCACGTTGTTAACACAGAGGGTAGTGGGTGCCTGGAACTCGTTGCCGGAGGAGGTGGTGGAAGCAGGGACAATAGTGATGTTTAAGGGGCATCTTGACAAATACATGAATAGGATGGGAACAGAGAGATACGGACCCCGGAAGTGTAGAAGATTTTAGTTTCGTCGAGCAGCGTGGTCGGCACAGGCTTGGAGGGCCGAAGGGCCTGTTCCTGTGCTGTACTTTTCTTTGTTCTTTGTTCTTTGTATGTCTGGACTGCCCCTTCCAGCCCTGGGCAACCTGAAGATCACTTTTGGCATTGTGATCTCAGGCAACCCTCTCTTCAAATTCTTCATCCTGATCTGATCTGTTTAAATGCTGAAGTGGCCTTCTCACTTTGTACTGCTCTGCCTGACAGTTGATGAGCCGTCCAAGCAGTTAAGGGAAGAATCAAGTTAGAAACCCTTTCCTTCTCTTCACATCTGTTTCCTCCGCCCTGTGCTTTTAAAACTGCTGATTTATGAAGTATTAGAGCCTTTATAGAAGGCCCAAAACAGTTGAAAAGACTTCAAAATACCAAGATACTTTGAAATGCTAAGCATTTATTCAATTTCAGTCAGCAGTACCTTTAACTTGCCTTTGTATGACAACTTAATGGTTTGAACACAGCTTTCAGGAAGATTGTTTATTTATCTTTCACTTCATGCTTGAATGCATCTGAAGTACCCTCCATTGAGCCGAACTGCAATGTTTATAAACATTCTTGTAATGATGGTCAGCTGCTGACCACTTCAAAGCAGTTAAATGTTTGCACTGCTCTTTTACTAACCAGAGAAAGCACTTGTCACTGTTAAAGTGGTCAGGGCTGGAAGGGGCAGTCCAGACCCAGGCCCAGTATCCCCACCCCGGGGGGGGGGGGGGGGTTGTCCCAGAGTCAGCTCCCTGCCCACAGCCTGTGCCCATCCCCATCCAACCACCAGACTCTTGGGAGACCTTCCCTCTGCAGCCTGGCAGCTGCAGAAGGGCACATGAGCAATGGGCTGATCCCCTTGACACAACTCGTGTTTCATCACGCCAAGCCAGGGAGTCACTGCCATGGTGTCAGTGGCATGGTGCCAGGGGGTAGTGCACCATTGGCAATGCCAGGGGTGGGGACTGAACTGGGGGACTGAAATACGGAATGAAGAGTGGGCCCTGGAGGGGTCGGTTGGCTGTAGGCGGTGGCTGAAGTGGAGGTGGCTGAAGGGGGAGTAGGTGGGCAGAGGGTGCTGAGGGGGAGCTGAGGAAGTGTTGAGGGGGGTCAGATGGGGGGCCCGGGTCATCCCCGTGCATGCGTATTATGGGGTGACCCGTTATTCCTGTGGTGGGGGGTGGATGCCCCTATTTGATGAGGGGTTAGAGGTGCTCCCCTTGTCAGTGAGGGGGTGGTCAAATTTTGAATTGTGGGTGGAAGGGGGACCTGTCCCTTGACACTGGGATCAGGGCGCCCATTCAAAATGGCGGCCAACCTCAGTAAGTGCAGAGAAGCCACCATATTCAGCTTTATGTATATTTTTGCAATGTCAAGCCATGAGAATTCCACCCCAGTGATGCTCTAGCGTAAGTGGGTCACAGTCCCTAGTCTCCGCTGGCGAGTGCACATAGACTCCAGAACAGAGGATCCCTGCCATTTCCTTGGTGTAGACCTCAACAGTGCCACACAAGGCTTTCATCATAGTAATTAAATTACTTGATTACTGGAGCATCCTCTTGCCACAAAAAATCGATTTAAATTTTGTCTTTGCTTGAGGTATATTCCCATCTAGATCTGCTCCCTTGCGCATTCTCCAACATTCATGTGTGTGTCTTCAGCTGCCTGAGTCTGAAGCGTTTGAATTCCCAGCCTAAATCTTTCTGCCTCTCTGCCACGCTTTTCCTCTCTAAGACATTCTTTAAACCTACTACATTTACCAAGCTTGTGGTCATGTGGCCTAATATCTCCTTGCATGACTTGGTATTGATTTGTAACACTCTGTGAAGCATCTCGAGATGTTTAATTACAATAAAGATACTGGGCTGAATTTTCCGTTCTGGAGACTAAGGTGCTCCCACCAGCAGAGACTCGCTGGCACTAGGAGCAGCAGCCAGGTGTGATTCACTCTCCTTTTCCATGCATATTTATGCATGGAGCAGAGTGCACGGGATTTCATTGGAATCCTGCTATCAGGCCGCCATTTTGAGTGGGAGGCCTCCCTCGCCCGCACAACTCAAATCGTGACCCCCCCTCTCCGCTAACAGGTAGGGCATCCTCCCCACCCCCACCACAGGAATAATGAGTCACCCCCCAACAGCAAGCATGCATGAGGGTGACCTGAGCCCCCAGCCCTTCATCAGAACTCTCATTAGACCTTCCCGAATGTACTCCATTACCCTGCTTTGATACTAGCCACAATGTTTCTCAACACTCTTGCTATCACTCCATCAAAAACAGCTAAGTGCTTTGACTTACTTTTTTACACAGCAGAAAGCACTTAACTGCTTTTGATGAGGTGAGGAACTATCAATCATAGAAAGAGTGTTCGTAAACATTATGGTTAGCATCAAAGCAAGGTATTGGAGATTCATTTAAGCGTGAAAGGAAAGATAAATCAACAATCCACCAAGTAGCTGTCTCGGAGTAATAAAACTGTCATCACTGGCTGATGCAATGTATTTTTGTGTGAAATTGAATGGAGGATTTGCATTTCAAAGGCTGTAAAGGGATTTGAAGACTTTTGAAGGAAGCCTCTGACACTTGTAACAGCTGCTGATTTAAACACTCTTGTCTGAGGCAGGAAATGTTAGGGTACGGTAAGTGAAAATGCAGTGAATTTTCACTCCCCTGTCTGGATTGCTCTTCAGCTTTTTGGCAGGATTGACTAATGGGGTCTCTGCTGGGCTCTGTTGGGTAGGGTCTGATGGGAAGTCTGATGGATGGGTCGAGGGGTATCTGACTGGGATCTATGAGGGACCTTTCTTGGAGGTTTCTGTTGAGGGTCTCTGATGGGGGGGTCTGATGGGGGGTCTGTTGGGTGGGTCTGATGAGGGTCTCTGTTTGGGGTCTGTGAACCAACACAGTATTCACCGCATCAGGGCCATGGTTGGAAATACTTGAACCAATTCACACCCATGCAAATGGGTGAGAAGCACTGATTCGCATGTTGCCACCTGTACGTGGTATATAGTTTGCTGCCGATGGCAGCGGGAACCGGAGCATCAGAACGGATTGGCGCCCTGCTGCCTCTCCATTCTCTGTCGGATCAGGAAACCCGCTACCAATGGTGGGCAATGGACAATCCACCCCACTATGTCAATGCAAGTTGTTGTTGGTTTTGCTGTTTGTCAAGTGTGCCAAAGTCAACGATGAGCAGCCGCACATGTAAATTGGTTCAGCAACCCAAGTTTCTCGCTCAGTTTATATGGAATACTCAGCAGGAATTATTTAACACCAAATGTGAAATTCTGGAATGCAAATACCATGCTAAAAATAATGGGCGGGTTTCTCCGTCCTGGGTGGCAAATCTATCCCAAATGTTTCTGGTGTGACACGATGTTGGGATTCTCCATTTCGCCAGCTGGTCAATGGGTTTTCCCATTGTGGGGCAGCCCCATGCCGTCGGGAAACTCCCCCAGGCTGCTGGCAAAACGGAGAATCCCGACGGCGGAGAATTCAGTCCAATATTTTTTTACTTTTGTAATGCAGCAGCAACATAGCCATTCATTTCAAATTGGAAGCAATCTAAAAGCAAAGCTACATATTAAAATAAATGATTAAATCAATGGGGAAAGGTACTGAACTTTCAAGCCATGATTTTGGGTATACCTATTTTTGCTCTTTTTAACCTTGGTCTATTTGCTCTGTTTCCGTCACCTTTGCTCATGAGTCGCCAGGTATCTTTATGATACCGCCAAGTGGTTCAAGTTCAATAACACAGCACACCGCTTAGTAAAGATTAAAACAACGGTCATTTGTTGTATACAACAAACAATATTAATACCCTAATACTACTTTCTATATAATAAACCTATCACTACTAGCCAATACTTAACTTAGGAAGAGCCCACCAGGTCAAGGAAACAAATGGCTTGTCCAATCAAATCTGGCCCGCGGGATTCAAAAGGCTGCTACAGGTCGGTGACTAGGTGTCTCTACCGGATAGCGATCGTTGGATTCAAACTTACGGTGGCCGGTGGCTGGTCTTGCGAAGGTCTCGAGCAGGCGAAGATGAGAGAGAGAGAGATCTGAACTTGGACCTTTACTTTTATAGGGCCCAGGGGCTTCCCGCCTCCCGGGGCGGCCCTTGACCCTGAGTCCCAAGTGATTGGATTCTGTCCCCAGTCTCTGGGGTCGATGTGTCCAATGGTGAGGCGATTCCTTGATCGGGGGGTGGTTGCTCACCTGTCTTTGTTTCGGCCACTGCAGGCGCCGACAGGTCTGGCCCGGTATTCAATTGCTAATATGTTGCAATTGTTCCCGGGGATAGCCGATTTAACTGTGGATGTCTGAGTAGATTAGGTGTAAACAGTCCTGAATGCAACTGCGGATACCTGGGTTGATGGGCTGTTGATAGCCCTGAGTATCGATCTGGGCTACGTTCCCAGAGCTGAATATGCAAACGTGTCTGCAGCTGCCTGCTTGTGTCTTCTTGGCTGCTTTTCCCAGCAGTCTTTTGGGTTAGCCATTTTAAACTGGGTTTTGGCCAGATTAATTGGAACGCAGCCATTTTACATGGCTACACTATAAATCCTAGTGGATAATATTGCATAGAATACCACAACGTTGTTTTATTCTTTTACTTTCAGATCCAGATAAATAACTGTCCCCGCTAGTTATTCAGGCTTTATATATTTTCCAATCAAATACATTTCAGGTTTCAGCTATAATTTTGGGATAGATTTGCCACCCAGGTATAAAGCTGACAAGATGATTCGATCACCTGTTATGGAAACTTCAAAAATGTAATTTCCATTGATTTTACTGGAAATTTAAACTCTGCAGTTTCTATAAGAATCAGACATTTGGTTAGCAATGCTGCCTCACAGTTGGGACCCGGGTTCAATTCCGGCCTTGCGTGACTGTCTGTGTGGAGTTTGCACTTTCTCACCGTGGCTGCATGGGTTTCCTCCGGGTGCTCCAGCTTCCTCCCACTGTCCAAAGATGTGCAAGCTAGGTGGATTGGCCATGATAAGTTGCCCCTTAGTGTCTAAAGATGTGCCGGTTAGGTGGGGTTGTGGGGATAGGGTGGGGAGTAGGTCTAGGTAGGCTGCTCTTTCAGAGGGTCGGTGCAGACTCAATGGGCCGAATAGCCTCCTTCTGCACTACAGGAAATCTCTGGTTCTAATTGGCAAAATCAGTTTCATTCCAGGGCATCAAGTGGGAAATCTATCCATTTGCAAAAATTCCACATAACAGGCTTATCAGCGAGGTTTAAGCCTAAGGGACAGGAGCAGCATGGATATATAAAGTGACTGAGTGACAAGAAACTAATGGGTCAGCAGCTGTTTTTCAAACTGGAGGAAGGAATGCAGTGGAGTTCCCTGGAGTTACTATTGGCCGACTACTTTTCTTAAATTTAAGACTTGGGTGTAAAGGTTGCAATTTCAAAATCTGTAGATGACACATAAAGATCGAATGCACTGCTTGAGAAGTTGATGGTAGCAGATTCAATCACAGTTTCCAGGTGGAAGTGGATAATTAACTGAAGAGAAAACAAAATGGGCTATGGAGACAGGACAAGGGAGTGGGACAAATTTGCTCTTATACAGCCAGCATGGACACGACTGGCCAAATGGCCTGCTTCTGTCTTGTAGTCATCCTATCATTGGAATATTTGTGTTTACTGTAACAGAGGTAAACTACCCACCCTCTTTCTCTTTGGCCCGTCTGCAGTCTTTAATATGGTTGAGCGTAAGATTCTGCTCCTACACCTCCACTAGCTGGCAAGTTGGGACTGTACTTGCCTGATTTTATTCTTACCTATCCTATCAGACGTTCAGCTACAATAACTTATTTTTTCATTATCGTACTATTACATCTGATATTCCTCAAGGAACTATCCTTGCCTCCTCCTTCTTCTCACCTACATTCAGCCCCTCAGTGACATCGTCTGAAATCATGAACTTCCATATGTACGCTGACAATACCCAGCTCTGCCTCACCACTGTCTCTCTTGACTCCTCCTCTGTCTCTAAATTGTCGGATTGCTTCTCTGACATCCAGTATTGATGAGCAGAGATTTCCTCCAATGAAATATTAGAAAAACAGGAACCATTGGTTTTGGATCCCATCGCCCTAACCATTGACTCCATCCCTCTCTCTGGCAACTGTGTGAGGCTGAACCAAACTGCACATGACCTTTAATTTATTTAACCTTGAGATGAGCATCCTACCATTTACCCACACGGTAACTAGGACAACCTATTTCTGTGGTGTTTGCTTCACCCTTGTGTGAATGTTAAAAACACATAAGATATTGACAACAGGGATCAGTTAATACTTCGATGTGGATTCTTTATTGAGTGCTGGCTACACATATACAGTTATTGTTCTGCTCAGTTCTGTTCAGGCTGACACTCAGAGGCAAATCACATGGTGAGTTACACCATTTGCACTTCTGTACAATGAAAAGGTAGCCACACCTCCCACAACAATTTCCATCTCCATAAATACTGATTCCACCAAGATCATTTGCTGCTGAAACGCTCATTCATGCCTTTATTAAGTCTAGACTTGAAGGGCAGCACGGTGGTGCAGTGGTTAGTATTGCTGCCTCACGGTGCCGAGGTCCCAGGTTCGATCCCAGCTCTGGGTCACTGTCCGGGTGGAGTTTGTACATTCTCCCCATGTTTGCGTGGGTTTCGCCCCCACAACCCGAAGATGTGCAGGATAGGTGGATTGGCCACGCTAAATTGCCCCTTAATTGGGAAAAATAAATTGGGAACTCTAAATTAAAAAAGAAAAAGCCGAGACTTGAGACCAATTCTGTGATTCCCAATCCCGTTTCATGGATGCTCCAATTTTCACCAGTGCATTCTTGACTGAGAGCCAATACATCCAGTTCCTTGTTGAAACAACTACATGCCAGGGAAAATATTTCTTGATTGACAGCTCTTGCTCTGTGATCTATTCTGTCACTTTCACGATGTTTATTTGCACAAGATAAAGAGGTTTCAAGTTTGTTCAATTTATGCTGTTGATACTTTAAAGTGTGTGGCTGATTGATACTTTGATTGGGCAATAAAGAAATTAAATTTTTCAACAAAAATGGAAGGTTATGAATGAATGAATTTGTTTAAAGCTTTTTCACACATCCTATTGCTACTATAAGCTTAATTGGAATCGGCATCTATTTCATTTGTAAAACATTGAAAGTTTAGGTTTAGATATCAAAAATTGTCATGGGCTGTTGATTTGTTTTGCATGCTTTTCAACAGGAGTATGGATGAGAATGCTAAAAGCCACTGCAGGAAGAAATTAAGTGAATTCTACTGGGTGACATAGACACAAATCATTTTGAAGATTAAGTGAAAGAATTCATTTAATTCATTGATAATGATGATCTCTGCGCTTCGAGATTACCAGCTGATATGTACGGACTTGTACGTGATGATTTGCAGGCAACCTTTCCAACTGTGGAAACCATTCTGAAAATAGTTTTAACAATACATGTCACAAATGCTTCCAGTGAAATTCTTTCTCTGTTTGAAAAGAGTTAAAAATTATTTGCGAAGTACGATGAGTCAGGAACATTCGGCAAGTTCAGCAATGTTGATGATTGAAAGGCCATCTTTACAAGATTTTACATATGTTGAAGTAATTGGAGGTTTTGTAATGAAAAAGTGCAGGAAAAAAGCTCGGTAAATTGCCATGACAACAAGGGATGAAGCAAGAAAATTTTAAAAATTTGTCCCTCTTCCATATTCTTTGTTTAAATTCTGTTTTTCAAAATGGAGCATTGCTGGTCTGATATAATGGCTGCAGATGGTCATAAGCTGGTAGTTCTAATCACCATCACTCTCATGATTGGCCTTCAGAAAGTCTCGAGGATAAAGAATAGAATTCTTCCAGAGAAAACCACAAATATTGGACTTGGACTCACTGGACCTCACTTGCATGAATTTATGGCAATAATTTCTTTGATTTTTGTGAGAGGAAGTAAGGAAGTTAACTTTTATTTTTGAAACTGAATGAGACTTTCACGTATTGAATGGCAGCGTATGCATCTTGTTGTTTGGAGTATTTGTTGTTGCACTGGACTGGCTTATTCTGTCCTGCATAGGCCTGTCCTGCACTGATGTCATCGGCTGATTTTTCCATCTCGTTGCTCATCGGTAAGTACCATGTTTGCTTGCCTAAAAACTCACATCGTAATTTTGATCATGTTTACCGTCATTCTGGCAAGAGGTAAGCTTGGATTTCAATTCAGCAATTATTCATACAGGTGTGTTTTTACAAGTTAAAAGTCGTGATCAATTTGTGTACTTTTGTGGCTTCTGCCTTTGCATTCTGTGGGATGAGGCTGGATGGGGTAAGGGGGGGCAAGTGAGGTTTTGGGGGGGGGCCACAAACTGTAAATCTACCTCTGTGTGGCCTGGAGGGGATGAGGGGCCATGTGGATGGGTAGAGGAACATATTTTAACTGAGAGTGTATGATCTGCATGGGGAATGTGTGGGGCTGAGGGGGTATGAGGAGTGAGGGCTGTTCTTTCTAATACAGTCATATTTACAAGTGGGATAAAGTCCCAGAGTACTGAGCCAGGTCTCAACAGCCTGCCTTGGCACTTAGTAGTCCCGGTAGCTGCCTCTGAACTCTTTGCAAGGGCGACGGGCCCGACTCCACTTAGCACCTGCTCCCTGGAACCAAAACTCATCTTTGCTGGTACTTTTTCCAAAGGCGGGTGGGCTGGGAAGTTTCCCAACTCCCACTATCCATCGCAAGGTTTTTCCAATGCTTTCCTTGATACCGCCCCCCCCCCCCCCCCACTCCCGCCACACACACACACACACACTCTACTGTCTGAAAACTTGAAGTATGTTAAAAATTTACTGCCGTTGCCTGAATTTGCAGCGTGGCCTCACCCTTATCCCCTGTTCTTGCTTGGCCAGTAGCCAATGCCTTGATTTTAAAATTCAGGGGCGAGATTCTCCGACCCCCCACCGGGTTGGAGAATCGCCGGGGGCTGGCGTGAATCCCGCCCCCGCCGGTTGCCGAAGTCTCCGGCACTGGAGATTCGGCGGGGGCGGGTATCGCGCCGCGCCGGTTGGTGGGCCCCCTCGCTCGATTCTCCGGCCCGGATGGGCCGAAGTCCCGCCGCTAAAATGCCTGTACCGCCAGCGTAAATTAAACCACCTACGTTACCGGCGGGACAAGGCGGCGCGGGCGGGCTCCGGGGTCCTGGGGGGGGCGCGGGGTGATCTGGCCCCGGGGGGTGCCCCCACGGTGGCCTGGCCTGCGATCGGGGCCCACCGATCCACGGGCGGGCCTGTGCCGTGGGGGCACTCTTTCCCTTCCGCCTCCGCCACGGTCTCCACCATGGCGGAGGCGGAAGAGACTGCCTCCACTGTGTATGCACGGGAATGCCGTCAGTGGCTGCTAACGCTCCTGCGCATGCGCCGCCCGGCGATGTCATTTCCGCGCCAGCTGGCGGGGCACCAAAGGCCTTTTCCGCCAGTTGGCGGGGTGGAAATTCGTCCGGCGCCGACCTAGCCCCTCAATGTTGGGGCTCGGCCCCCAAAGATGGGGAGCATTCCGCACCTTCGGGGCGGCGAGATGCCTGTCTGATTTGCGCCGTTTTGGGCGCCAGTCGGCGGACATCGCGCCGTTTCCGGAGAATTTAGCCCCTGATCCTGGTTTGAAAATTCCTCTTGCCCTCACCTCTCCCTATCTTTTTAGATTCAGTATTACCATGGAAAAGGACAGAGATAAAGGAGGTGTAAAAATTCTGAACTGGGGGAAGGCAAATTTTGTAGAAATGAGAAGGGACTTGACGGAGATGGACTGGCCAGCACAGCTAGATGATAAATCTGTGGAAAACCAGTGGGAAGCACTAAAAGGAGAGATACTAAAGGTTCAAAGGAGACATGTCCCTTCCAAAAATAAGAGTGGTCCTGGCAAATCTAGGTTGTCTAGAGGAATACAGCGGAAGATCAAACAGAAAAATAAAGCGTGTGATCGGCATAAAGACCAAGCACTGCAGATAACCAGATGAGTAGAGAAAGTGCAGGGACAAAGTCAAAAAGGAAATGAGGAAATCAAAGAGAGCGCATGAAAAAAGATTAGCAAGTAAAGTTAAAGAAAACCCAAAGATGTTTTACCAATATATTAATAATAAAAGATTAGTTGAGGGAAAGTGGGACCTATCAGAGATGAAGAGGGGAACTTGCGTGTCGATGCAGGGGCTGTGGGAAGGGTTTTTAATTAATATTTGCTCCGTGTTTACTAAGGAAATGATTTAAAAAATGATCGAAGGAACTGCCGAACAATTATAGCCCAGTTAGTCTTAGCACGGTAGCACAGTGGTTAGCATTATTGCTTCACAGCTCCAGGGTCCCAGGTTTGATTCATGGCTTGGGTCACTGTCTGTGTGGAATCTGCACGTTCTCCCTGTGTCTGCATGGGTTTCCTCCGGGTACTCCAGTTTCCTCCCACAAGTCCCAAAAGACGTGCTGTTAGATGAATTGGACATTCTGAATTATCCATCTGTGTACCCGAACAGGTGCCGGAGTGTGGCGACCAGGGGCTTTTCACAGTAACTTCATTACAGTGTTAATGTAAGCCTACTTGTGACAATAAAGATTTTTATAACATTATAATGTCATGTAAGTGATGGGCAAATTAGTAGAATCAATCCTGAGAGATAGGATTAACTGTCACACAGAAAGGCATGAACTAGTCAGGAATAGTCAGCGTGGATTTGTTAAAGGATAGTCTTGTCTCACAAATTTGATAGAATTCTTTGAGGAAGTGACAAGAAGGGTTCATGGAGGTAGTGCAGTCCCGCATGGCAGATTGGTCAAGAAAGTGAAAGCCCATGGGATACAGGGAAATGTGGCAAACTGGATAAAAAGTTGGCTTAGTAACAGGAAAAAAAGGTAATGGTCGATGGCTGCCCTTGCAATTGGAAAGTTGTTTCAAGTGGTGTTCCACAGGGCTTGGTGTTGGGACCTTTACTGTTTGCGTATATATTAATGATTTGGACATGACATGGGAGCATGATTGGTAAATTTGCAGATGTGAGTGGTGGACAGTGTAGAAGATAGCTATAACCTTTAAAACGATATTGATGGATTAGTGGAGTGGGTGATAAAGTGGCAGATGGAATTTAACAACGAGAAGTGTGAGGTCATGCATTTAGGGAGGTTGAACAGCTGTAGGGAGTACACAATAAATGTGGATATACTAAGAGGGGTAGATGAAGTGAAAGATCTTGGCGTACAAGTACACAGGTCCCTAAAGGCAGCAATTCAAGTAGACAAGGTTGTTAAGAAAGCATATGGAATCTCTCCTTCATTGTCAGAGGTATAGAATATAAAAGTAAGGATATAATGTTAGAATTGTATAAAACACTGGGGAGGCCACAACTGGAGTATTGTGTGCTGTTCTGGTCACCACATTACAGGAAGGAAGTTATTGCTCTGGAGAGAGTGCAGAGGAGGTTTATAAGAATTTTGCCAGGGCTAGAAAAGTGTGGTTGAAAGGAGAGGTTGGATAGGTTGGGATTATTTTTCTTGGAACAAAGAAGGTTGAGGGGTGACTTAATAGATGTGTACAACATTATGAGGGGAAGAGATAGGATGGATAGGATAAAATTGTTTCTGCTGGTCGAGACTTCTAGAATGAGGGTACAGAGATTCAAGATAAGTGACAGAAGGTGTAGAGGGGACATGAAGAAGAACATTTTCAGCAGAGGGTAATGGGAGCCTGGAATTCACTGCCCAAGTTAGTGGTGGAGGCAGAGATGCTAAACTCTTTTAAAAGGTACCTTAAGTGCTCTAAGCTACAGCGCTATGGACCGGGTGCAGGAAGGTGGCATTAGAAAGGGCATTTAGGTGTCCTAGGGCTGGCATGGACAAGATGGGCTGACATGGCCATGATTCAAATTCTGGGGCTCCTAAACCCCCTCCCTTGCATCACCCTTGGATCTCTGCGCTTCGCTAATTCTGACCTATTGAGCATTCCCGATTTCAATCGTTCCATCATTTATGGCCTTCCCTTCAGCTGCCTAGGCCCAATGTTTTAGAATATCTTCCCCCAACCTCTATGCTTTCTTCCTCTTTTTACTCCTTTATGATACTCCTTAAAACCTACATTCTTGAAATTTGGTCATCGGGCCGTATACCCCCCTTCACTTGTTGCTCAGAATGGAATTTAACACAGGTCTCCCTACCCCAAGTAACAAGTGCTTCATAATGCTCCTGTAAAATGGGTGGCACAGTAGCACAGTGCTTAGCGCTTCTGCCTCACAGCGCCAGGGACCTGGGTTCAATTCCAGCCTTGGGTCACTGTCTGTGTGGAGCTTACACCTTCTCCCAGTGTCTGCATGGGTTTCCTCTGGGAGCTTCCCCCCACATTCCAAAGATGTTCAGGTTACGTGGACTAGCCATGCTAAAAACTGCCCCTTAGTATCAAAAGGCCTGCAGGTTACATGGGTTAAGGGGATAGGGTGGAGAAGTGGGCCTAGGTCGGGTGCTTTTTCAAAGGGCTGGTGCAGACCTGATGGGCCAAATGGTCTCCTTCTGCACTGCAGGAATTCTAAAATGGCTTTTACATTAAAAGTGCTATTTATACATTGTGGTATTACTTGTAAGTTAAACAGTTAAACACTTCAGGAGCACTTTTTAATATTATTTAAAATATCCTGACTTATGTTTTTTTCTCTCTCCTTTTTAGTATTTCAATATATTTTATTTTAACGTAATTTTAAATATATTGCTTGCCTAATATATTTATTTTCCTGCATCCTGAATGGGGTGCAAATCTTGAAGGTACTGGGTATCGTGCGCTGAAACCTAAGTTCAAAGACTTTTTTTTGTAGACTGACCTGGCCAACTGTTCACTTATAGCTGTGCATCAAAGGAAAGGAATGCTGATAGATGAATAAACTTGTCAATGGCTCCCATCCCACTCATGCCCAGTTGAGCAAACATATCCACAGCATGTTCAGGATCATGTACTATTTTCTCTCCTTTCTGGTCCATGGGGTTTTCCTGCAATTTTTACCATCCCAGTGTGAGATAACAGCTTGGAAAATTGCTTCGCAGTCAGTTATCAGGAGATGCACTGAGTGAATCAGAGTACTTTTCCCATTTTTATCAACCCTCTTTCCGATGCTCTTTTTCCAACAATCTCACATTGACATGTTGAAATTCAAACATGGTCACTGATCTGTCTCCTGCCATTTAGTGCCACAACAGGATGGAAAACCAGGTCATTATGTCTTGTTTCCACAGGATTTGTGCTCATCTGTGCCACAGAAAGATCAACATTAAAATGGCAGATATTAGTGGATATGTACCTGAACTGGTGCTATGGCCAAAACATAAATGTCAACACCTTTGACTTTCAGGTGATATAATATTGATACATTAGATTTATCTTGTTGTTTCAGTAAGTATATAGGATCAATTGTTTCTATTGAAGTGACTGCATTCAAAGTATAACATCAGTGATATATTTGCTTAAATGCATTAATTAGAGATCTGCATTGTTTATACACAGCATGCATGAACCACAGGCTTGGTAATTGGCCAATTACCATAATTACCTCATTAAAATTAATCACCCTATTTGTAATAACTGGGTACTTACAGATAATTATTTACTTCACTTCATATTCTTAACCTTGAAAAATTCAATTTCCAGATGTAATCAATTGGTTATCCTGATTATCATGTACTAGGTAGTAATAATTAAACGAGACCCAGTTCAGCCTTGAAGAGTGTTTTTTGAGCTGTCTCCTCAAAATACAATAAAGAATAAAGAAATTTATATAGTTTTGTGATCATTTACTGCTGGTTCTCAAATAACCAATGAGCAATGGGAAGGGTTTCTGCTTGGATGGTAATTACTGATCCTTGAAGGGTTGATAAAACGTTGCGTCAATTAATCAACAGCTAGAAACTCTAAATGATGCACACACAGTTATGACAGAATAACACTGTTCTTTCACAAGTAATGTCTCAGGAAATTGCCAGAGGTATGTCATCAAGCATACATGACAGATCTGGGCTTTCCAGTCCCTATTAATGCAAGGTGCCAGGTGTTACTTCCTGCAGAATAACTGCAGGGAAAACTGAAAGCAACATTTAAAAAATTTTCATCAGACTATTTCAGGGTATTTTATTTTGAGTTGAAAATATATTACAGGCCACATTATTACAGTTCCTTTCAATTTACAACCTATAAATTTACTAGTTAACAGAAATAATAGCTTAGGTGCATATTGTACACTGAGCATTTTTAAATTAATCTCGAATAATAAATAGCAGTCATTCAATCACCTTTTAATGTAGGCTCTTGATTTTATATTCTCATTAACACAGACACTTGTCTATTAATATTTCTGCTCTCCCTTGCCTTTGATATTGAAATGCCAGTGCAGCTACTTAATATGTGAATTCATGTCTCACATAATTTTCAGTTACCAAAAGATGATATGTACCATTTAGGCTATTAATGCAATTATAGCAAGGTGAGTCTGTTTTCTGAGAAATTATATTAACATCTATGAACTATTATTCTAGCAGTGGTACTTATATCTGTCTTTCAAATGTCACAGACTGATCGAGGGAACTAATAGGCTGCCGGCATCCATTTTCATTCTTCATCACATTTTACTTGGCCAATACAGGTACGTGTCAGGTAGCCATATTAAAAAGGAGATCAAAGTGAAAACAGGTATTATGTGTGGATCTTAACACTGGGCTAAGAAAGTGGCTGCATAGACACTGCTCAACCTCACTATTCCCCATTTTGGAAAAGATTGTCACTGATTAACACAGACCTACCAAACTACGATAATATAAACTTGATCTTGGAACCTTTACTAAGTTTGGAAATTGTTGGAGCTGGTACTGCTCTGAAAGCATTACTTTACCCTGTTTATATTCCTATCTTTATCATTTCTGATATGAAGAGCGCTAAATACAGATTGGCGGGAATCTGACAGCATGTAATATAAAATGACATAAATTGCATATTAGCATGGGTGTTGCAGAGGTATCAAAAGGAAGCAAAGAAAGGTGTAATTATGTTAGAGCAACAATTATTTTCTCAATTAATAGACCACACACATTTAAGCTGTCTACAGATTTGATTATTAGTTGATTGAGCAATTAAACACAGTGTGCATGAAATTACTTACACTGCAGTAATAGTCCAATGGAATGACTACTTATGTTATAAAATTGAAAAAAAAATTCCATCTACAATCTTTTGGCGGAAAAATGGATAAGGTTGCAAATATGAGTGGTCGCATGCCTCAACAGGGTGGGGTGGGGAGGCAAGTTCATCTCACCTAGTACTATTAAAACCAGCTTGTCCCTATTCCTTTTATGCACAACAAAACTGAAAATAAGGAAATCTGTACAAACCAGGGAGGAGGGGTGGGGGGGGGGGGGGGGGGGAGGGGGGGGGAGGGCGGGGGTGCTCCCCATCTCTTGACTGTTGGCTACAAACAGGAAAACAGGACCTGGAACAGGTTGGTGAATGGCTGCCACGTCTTGTGGAAACCCTGTTCTGACCCCCAGATGGTGAAGTTGAATTTCTCCAGTTGGGGAAATTCCGAAAGGTCGGCCAGCCAGTCTGCAGCTGTGGGTGCTGCACGTTAGCTAAGCAGGATTCTCCGACGGCGACTAGGGAGGCAACAGCTGGGCGTTAGACCCTTTCCCACAAAGGCTGGTCTGTTATCCTGAAGACTGCCACTTTTTGACACGGCTCCAACCTCGCCCCCGCATCCTTGGACATTGCCTCGAGGAAAGCTGTCCAGAACCCGACAAATCTGGGGCATGCCTAGAACATGTTGGTATGGTTGGCCAGACCTCCCTGATACCATCCATATTTGTCCTCCACTTCTGGGGAGAGTCTTCTCATTCGGGTTCTGGTTAAGTGTGCTCGGTATACCACTTTCAGCCGCATTAGACTTGTGCTTGTGGAGGTGGAGTTGACCCTGTTCAGTGCTTCGCTCCAGAGTCCCCACCCTAGTTCAATCCCTAGCTCTTTCTCCCATTTTTCTCTTGTCTCATCCAGTGGGAAGCGTGCTTTTCCCAACAGTTGCCCATACAAATAGCCGCAGATCCCCCCCCCCCCCGCCCCCCCGCTAAGTTGTCTGCGTCTAACAGTTCTAATAGTGAATGTCCCGGCATCCATGGGTATGTATGTCTTTGTTTCCCTGCAGAGAAGGTTTTTGACTTGCATGTGTTGTAACTTGTCCCCCCTGGCCAGTTAGTGTCTCTCCGTCAGTTCTTTGAGTGTTGTCAGTCTGTTGGCCGTGTAGCAGTCACTAACAGTCAGTGTCCTCCCGGCCTGTCTCCACCTTTTGATGATGGCATCCATTATGCCTGATGCGAACCCGTGATTGTTGCAGATGGGGGCCATAGTTGACATTTCGGTCAGACCAAAGAGTTATCTTAGTTGGTGTCACGTCCGCATTGTGGCTACTACTACTGGGCTTGTGGAGTGCGTGGCCGATGGGGATGGGAGCGCTGCTGTGACTAGGGCCCAGAGGGACGTCACTGTGCAGGAGATCTCCTTAATTTTTATCCATTCAGCTTCTGGTTCCTTTACACATCTCCTCACTCTTCCCAATAAATAAGCTTTGACAAAGGATCATCTGGACTCGAAACTTTAGCTCTTTTCTCTCCCTACAGATGCTGCCAGACCTGCTGAGATTTTCCAGCATTTTCTCTTTGGGTCCTCACTCTTCCCACTGTGGCTGCGCAGTGGTAATATTGGATTGGATTGGATTGGATTTGTTTTGTGTCACATGTACCGAGGTACAGTGAAAAGTATTGTTCTGCGTACAGTCAAATCAGTCCATAAGAGGGTCATTCAGGAGTCTGATAACAGTGGGGAAGAAGCTGTTTTTGAATCTGTTAGTGCGTGTTCTCAGACTTTTGTATCTCCTGCCCAATGGAAGAAGTTGAAAGTGTGTATAAGCCGGGTGGGAGGAGTTTTCGATTATGCTGCCCACTTTCCCAAGGCAGTGGGAGGTGTAGACAGAGTCATGGGAGGCAGGTTCACGTGAGGGACTGGGCTGTGTTCAAGCTGTGATGCAGCCAGATAGGATGCTTTCTATGGTGCATCTGTAAACATTGGTAAGAGACAATGTCCTCTTGCTCTTTATCTTTATTAATAATAACCACAAGATGCGAGTATGTTCCGTGTATTGGACAAATGACCACACAACCAGTATATTAGTTCAATTATTGTTTGTTATTAAACATAAGCTTGGTTCTATGCATAAAAATCCACACTCGGCTACACATTAAACTGTACCTAACAGCTTAAATGACCTTTACTTAACATTCAAGTGACCGGCTCTGTGCAGGTTAGGTAAGACCTTTATCTGATTCCCCACGTATGGCGGCTGGAAATTGTCAGGTACGTCTAGGCTGCGGCTCGTCCTTCAGGTAGCGATCACGGGTCCTTGAACTTGGCTGGTCGATGTGCTGCAGTTGGTGGGGCAGAGGCCGGTCCTAAAAGAGACAGAATGTTGGTCGCGCAGTATCTTTTATCCTCCGATCTTTTGCGCTCTTTTGGGCGGTCCCAACTCGGGATCCAAGAGATCGATAGGATTTCGATCACCCTATCGATTCAGACCAATTAGGGGCGGGTACCTTGATAGCTGGGCGGGTCCTAGTTATTATTGTCCAAGGCACGTATGCACTCCAAAATAAGGTAAATAGGCCCCCCCGAGTTTGTTACTGCTGCTATGTTTCAAGCTGAGTCCCATTGTCCTGAGGAGATCGGCGATTGACCTTTAGCAGGTGCAAGTATCTGGTATCCTCTGCACAATACACAGGGGCTGTGTATCGTCTGTGTCCCAACCTGACTACAATTCCCATTATCCTTTGCGGACGTCCATTTTAGATGGCCACAGTGGACATGCCAAATTTCCTTAGTTACCTGAGGAAGTATAGGTGCTGTTGTGCTTTCTTGGTCATGGCGTCGACGTAGGCAGACCAGGACAGATTGAAACTGTTAACCATCTCCAGCTCGGCACCATTGACTCAGACAGGGGTGTGTACGAAACTTTGCTTCCTAAAGTCAATGGCTAGCTCTTCAATTTTGCTGACATTGAGGGAGAGATTGTTGTCGTTACACCAGTCCACTAGGTACACCATAACCCTCCTGTATTCTGACCCATCGTTGTTCGAGATCGAACCCCTTATGGTCATGTCAGCAGGAAATTTGTAGATGGAGTTTGAGCCAAATACACAGTCATGTTTTTATAAGGAGTGTCGTGTTGGGTGTTCCGATACACAAACGAACCAACACGGTTGTAGGTGGTACAACTCCATTTTATTATTCTGTACAATAATAACTAATAACTTCTGGCTGTGGTTCGTACTTCACCAGCTAACCTGTGGACCCAGCCCTAGCACTATCTTAGTGAGGCACTCAGCACATGGTGTATGTTTGAGTGGCACACTGTGAGCTCTGTGCTCTGAGCTATCTCCTGGTAGAATGAGCGGGAACTGTGTTGTTCCCTATAGTGCGTGTGCTCTCACTGGTGATTGGCTGCAATGTTGTGTGTGTGTTGGTTGGTCCAACTACCTGTCCATCAGTGTGTGTGTGTGATTGCACCATGATATGTTAATGTGGATATCATGACAAGGAGTATAATAGAAGGCTAAGTCAGCAGCTTTGCGAAGCCCCGGTATTGAGGACTATCATAGAGGTGATTATGTTGTTTATTCTTACTGATTATGGTCTATGGGTCAGAAAATTGAGGATCCAGTTGCCAGAGGAGCCAAATCCTAGGTTTTGGTGCTTTGATATGAGCTTGGCTGGGATTATGGTGTTGAAGGTGGAGCTGTAGTCAATGAATCGGAGTCTGATGTAGGAGTCCTTGGTGTCGAGGTGCTCTAGTGATGAATGTAGGGCCAGGGAGATGGCGTGAGCTGTGGACCGGTTGTGGCGGTATGCAAATTGCAGTGGATCTAGGCATTCTGGGAGTATGGAGTTGATGTGTCTCATGACCAACCTCTCAAAGCACTTCATAATGTCAAGGCCACCCGGACGATAGTCGTTGAGGCACATTGCCTGGTTCTTCTTGATGCACTATCAATTACCACAAAGATGAGAGTAGTGGAATAATCAAGGCTTTATTGAGCAAAGGTGGTGTGCCTCCAGTAGCTGCTACCAGAATGGCTGCAGCACTGGCGAGCACACACATTTATACGTGGAGTCAGCAGGCAGGGATTTACCCATGTACCTCTAGTATATGTGTCTTACCGTAATACATATAATACTGCTAGTGGTGACTACCACATTCACCCTCTGTTAAAAAAGAGTCCGGCGGGGGTGGTGGAAAATAATTACAAGTTCAGTCTGTCGGGGGCCTTGACCCTCCTCTGCGATCGCCTCAGTCCAGGTGGTGATGTGGGCGCTGACTTAGTCACCTGTGCCTCCGGGAGCGTGTTGTCCTCGTCTTTGTCACCCCTGAATGGAACCAGTGGGAGGATGGATCCTCCTGGGGTGGGGTCTGCGGTGAGGTTCACTGGGGGGAGGGGGAGTGGCGCAGGGGAGACTGAGGCAACCGGGGGTGGGAAGGCGTACTGCGGGTTTGCATGTTGGAGGTGGAAGCTTTCGACCAATGGGTCCGACTTATGCGTCCCCACATGCTTGCGAAGGAGGACGGGTCCAGGAACTGTCGGCCATGTTGGGAACAAGACCCCAGCGGTGGACTTCCTGGGGAAGGCAAAGAGCCGTTCATGGGGGGTTTCGTTAGTCGCGGTGCAGAGGAGCGATCGGATGGAATGGAGCACGTCGGGGTGGACCTCCTGCCAGCGGGAGACCGGGAGATTTTTAGACCGCAGGGCCAGCGGGACGGCCTTCCAGACTGTCCCATTCTCCCTCTCCACCTGTCCGTTTCCCCGGGGGTTGTAGCTGGTCGTCCTGCTCGAGGCAATGCCCTTGCTGAGCTGGAACTGACGCAGCTCATCACTCATAAAGGACGATCCCCGATCGCTGTGGACGTAGGTGGGGAAACTGAACAGTGTGAAGATGCTGTGGAGGGCTTTAACGACCGTGGCAGAGTCATATCGGGGTGTGGGATGGCGAAAGGCAACCGGGGGTACTCATCGACCACATTCAGAAAGTACGTGTTGCGGTCGGTGGAGGGGAGGGGCCCTTTGAAGTCCATGCTGAGGCGCTCGAAGGGGCGGGAGGCCTTCACCAGGTGCGCTCAATCTGGCCGGTAAAAGTGCGGCTTGCACTCCGCGCAGACCTGGCAGTCTCTGGTGACACTCCTGACCTCCTCAATGGAGTAGGGCAGGTTTCGGGCCTTGATGAAATGGAAGAACCGGGTGACCCCCAGGTGGCAGAGGTCATAGTGGAGAGCCCGGAGTCGGTCCACTTGTGCGCTGGCACATGTACGGAGAGGGCGTCAGGGGGCTCGTTCAGCTTCCCAGGGCGATACAAAATCTCCTAATTATAGGCGGAGAGTTCGATCTTCCACCTCAAGATCGTTTTTGATCTTGCTCCGCTGTGTATTATTGAACATGAAGGCAACCGACCGTTAGTCAGTGAGAAGAGTGAATCTCCTGCCGGCCAGGTAATGCCTCCAAATCTGCACAGCTTCCACAATGGCTTGGGCCTCCTTTTCGACAGAGGAGTGCCAAATTTCGGAGGCATGGAGGGTGTGGGAAAAGAAGGCCACGGGCCTGCCCGCCTGGTTGAGGGTGGCGGCCAGAGCTACGTCCGATGCATCGCCCTCGACCTGGAAGGGGATAGACCCGTCGACCACGTGTATGATGGCCTTGGCGATGTCTGCCTTGATGCGGTTGAAGGCCTGGCGGGCCTCAGCCATCAGGGGAAAAACTGGACTGAATGAGTGGGCGGGCCTTGTCCACATAGTTAGGGATCCACTGGGCATAGTAGGAGAAAAATCCCAGGCATTGTTTCAGGGCCTTGGGGCAGTGGGGGAGGGGGACTTCCATGAGGGGGCGCATGCGGTCAGGGTCGGGCCCTAGAACTCTATTTTCCACGACATAGCCAAGGATGGCTAAGCAGTTGGTGCGGAACATGCATTTCTCCTTATTCTACGTAAGGTTAAGGAGTTTGGCGGTCTGGAGGAATTTTAGCAGGTTAGCGTCGTGGTCCTGCTGATCGTGGCCGCAGATGGTGATGTTGTCTCGATACGGGAAGGTGGCCCGCAGTCCGTACCGGTCAACCATTTGATCCATCTCACGTTGGAAGACCGAGACCCCATTAGTAACGCCGAAGGGAACCCAAAGGAAGTGATAGAGGCGGCCATCTGCTTCGAACGCAGTGTATGAGCAGTCCTCCGGGCGGATGGGGAGCTGGTGGTAGGCGGACTTCAGGTCCACTGTGGAAAAGACCCGATACTGCGCAATCTGATTGACCATGTCAGATATGCGTGGGAGGGTTAAATGTCGAGCTGCATGTACCGATTGATGGTCTGACTGTAGTCAATGACCATCCTGTGCTTCTCCCCAGTCTTTACTACTACCACTTGGGCTCTCCAGGGGCTGTTGCTGGCCTCAATGACCCCTTCGCGCAGAAGCCGTTGGACCTCCGACCTGATGAAGGTCCTGTCCTGGGCACTGTACCGTCTGCTCCTGGTGGCAACGGGTTTGCAATCCCGGGTGAGGTTCGCAAACAAGGAAGCTGGATCGACCTTAAGGGTCGCGAGGCCACATATGGTGAGGGGGGGCAGGGGTCCTCCGAATTTTAAGGTTGAGCTTTGGAGGTGGCACTGAAAGTCCAGGCTGAGTAACAGGGCAGCGCAGAGGTGGGGGAGGATGTAGAGCCAGAAGTTGCTTAGCTCTACGCCTTGGACGGTGAGGGTCGCGATGCAGTACCCCCGGAGTTCCACAGAATGGGATCCGGAGGCCAGGAAGATCTTCTGTGTGACAGGGTGTACCGTGAGGGAGCAGTGCCTTACCATCGTTGGGTGGATGAAGCTCTCTGCTCCCGGAGTCAAAAAGGCAAGACGTCTCGTGCCCATCGATTTTCACCGTTGTCGTTGCGGTCGCGAGGTTGCGGGGCCGGGACCGGTCCAGCGTGATCGAGGCGAGCTGCGGCAGATGCTGGGAGGCCCCGGGCTGGTCAGCGGTGGTGGAGGTAGCGGCAGGCAATGAACAGCCAGACGGGCTTCTAGGCGATCAGGGGTCCTGAGGCGCCATACAAAATGGTGCCGAAGATGGCGACGAGGGCGCACATGGTAGGTGGCATCTGTCATGATATTCAAACACACACATCATGATAGACACACCAACAGACAAATCAGAATACACAACACCACAACCAATGACAGAAAGATATAAAAGCACAGACACGACACCCGGTGGTCAGTATTAGCTGGAGAGGAGGACCAGGACAGACCTGCTACACGAAACACTCAGGGAGACAGCATGTGCAGAGTATCCAGAACGAACTGTATTATAAGAGTTAAAATAAAATAGAGTTGTACCACATACAACTGTGTTGGCTCATCTGTGCACCAGAGCACCCAACACCACATGGTACAGGAGTGGATCGATACCTGCCGGCATACCTCAGTGTACACAGACAACCAGCAGTGCCCAGGCAAAATGATAGAGCTCCCGGTTCCGCAGCCGCTCCAGTGCTACGGCGATCTCCGCGAAAACTGGCAGCGATTCCGGCAAGTGTTCGAATTGTTCCTGGTGGCAGCTGAACTCCAAGACCTGGATGACAGCGAAAAAATTGAATTTCTCCTCACCATCGCCGGTGCAAGGGCAAGAGAAATATTCACAAGGTTCAGGTTCTTCAGGAGGCAGCAAAGGTACGATTACCAGGCAGTCCTGGACAAATTCTCCAAGTACTGTGAAGAAAACGCAATCCAATCGGCAAGTAAAGGTAAGAAAAGCTGCAGTACTCACCTCGTGGCTGGGATCCCGGAGCCCGAATTCCCAGAGGCCGAAATCCCGGGCCTCAGAGAGGGCTGGGTCGAGGTCGGCGGCCATCTTGCTAAAGGTATCACGCTAGCACAGTTGCGCGAGCAGTGCGCAGAACCGGAAGTTTCGTTTGCGCATGCGCGAGATGCTGCGCATGCGCAGTCAAGAAAACGGCCATCGGTAAAGGAACAGCGATCTGAGCATGCGCAGCCGCTTCCTACGTGCTACATACCGAGCGTCAGGATGTCAGAGGCCCCAGACTGCACCAATTTAAAGGGGAAACGTCCCAAATCCAATTTAAAAGGGAAACGTCCCAAATAAAAAAAACAAAAATCTGTTAAAGCTGTAAAACAACCTTCCCTCACCTGGAATGACAGCACATTGCCGCAAATTGACCCAGGAGCTGAATTTGACCTCCGAAGAACCCTCCGACAAGCAGTTACCTACGCACAAGCCGATGATTCCGACCTCGAATACTTCGATGACGATCTTTACAGTGTTTCCGGACCTCGCGAGCCCAATGATAGCTCCGTGGTCCTATACGACTATGACTCGGACGAACCTTTCGTGTTGCACATTGGCGGTCCCCACATTGAATCCGACGCAGATGCGGATTCATTTTTCGGATTTGAGGATCTTCAATCCAGCAGATATGACGTCCCAACTTATCAGTACCGGATGATGCTGCAGCCTGACATTAACAGACAGGGAGCGGTGCAAGCACACGGAGAGCGCCCTGCTGCCACACAGAGCGTGGTCCACGTCCCGCTCAACGTTCCCGACTCTATGAAAGAAGACATGCAAGACTCCAGAGCGCAGTCCTTGCATGAACAAGAAGTGACTCCAGTGTCACAAGCCTCCACAGAGAGCTCGTGGACAGCCTCCACGATAGAAGCAACGCAAGACTCCAATGTGCGGTCCTTGCAGGAACAAGACCATGAGGGTCTAGCAACCTCTCCTGACCAACCAGCGGCAGACGATGCAAGTCTGCCATGCTCACGTGAACAGCAAGAAGGCTATAACAGCCTACCATGCTCCACTACACAGCAGCATGACCATGACGGTCTCTCATGCTACAATGAAGGGCACAGCGCTGAAGACTGTTCAAGCCCAACTGAAGACAAGCCAAAGGAATCGCCTCGTCCAAGCCCGAAGAAAAAAGGTTTATGCGCTGACCTTCAGGATCATTATAGCCGAACAGAGATTAATAATGCTGCACGGCCACAGAAGGATGCTGAGGATTTGCTAAAGAAATTAATTGAATGTTTAACTTGCAAGGAGCAGACTGAGAATTGCCAGTGTTTTAGTACGGATCGAAAAAATGGACAAGACATTGATCCTCAGGTAATGGAAATAACACAACCTGAATCATATCTACAGCAGGGACAAATGTCTCCCTTCAACACAACGCCGCAAAGTCCCAACTTCGGAGACCAGCAGTTAGTCAGTAATGACTCTTCAAACCTTGAGGGGAACATTAATTGCATTGAACCTATACACACTCTACTGATAAATGAGCAGAACATTGGAGCAAGAATCCTGAGGACACCGACATCGAGTAGCCAGATAACAAATTTAAAACCCACAGCAGTTTCAAGTGAACCAAGTGTGCTTTCCACTAATGGTGAAGATGCAGATAAGGTCGACCCGATTATCCATTGTACCACACTAACCCCAGTGATTAAGCAGTTATGTATGGGGAGTATAATGTGGGCAATTGAGAACAGTAAAAGAGAGACTGTGACCATGCCAGTCCCAGCAAAATCAGACCCAGAGACCATGAAGGCATGTACATTAGATAAAGATACATATGAGGTACCTGAGAAGAAAAGTGAAACGGAATGTTCTTTGGAAAATAGTACAATGTCGATAGAAACATTGGATCCTATATTCGAGACCATACATATGGGAGAATTTGGGGGTAATAAACAAGGTTCTGCAATGTCTGGGGGAAGATTTAAAATTCCAAAGAAGAAAAGCCCAAATGAAGGACAACGGCAAGACAATGACAGTCCACCGACATGGTGTGCACCACCAGATGAAAACTCTGACAATTTACCCAACCCTAGTGAACAGCAAGCTGCTAATGAGGATCTATCCACGGGATGTGAGACGAGTGACGACAGCATCCCACTTCCCATGCAAAAGGTGCAAGGTGACAGACCTCGCCTAGTGCGTACCGAGGCACTCGACGATCACGGTGGGACCACTGACGACTGCGGTGGCGGCGCACCGCTTCCACCCTCGATGGCTCGAGCCTCTCCACTGGTTGGTGCATTCCTGCATGTTCCGACTCCAGAAGTGCAGCTTCAGGGAATCTCGGCTGCCTCCAGTGAACCTGTTGGGACTCCGGACGGGGGGCATCGACGGAAGGCAGACCGGACTCCAGATGGGGAGCAGCCAAGCGCCGACTCTGATTCGCGCACGCCAGACCTTGCTCTGGCGGTGTCGCGGCCTCGGTGATGGCACGCTCAGGGTGACGGCGGATGCCACGGCGACAGGGAATGGATCGCGTGGCAGTCCCACTGGGTCGGCAGTGGCAACCAGCACCAGCGGTCCAAGATGGACACACCAATTCGCGCCATCGCCAGACGTTGATGCGAGCAACAATTCTCTCTCCAAGGCGACATGCTTCGACGTTTCTCTGCGGAGTCGCCCTTCCGGCACAGCAGGTGGCCGGAACCAGCGTGCACGGTCTCGGCCAACTTCCACATCTGGCACAGTCATCGCCTTGCATGATATTAGTGATGGTGCTACTTCGATGGCAACGACCCATCGGCTACAAGATGCCGTCCACCACAAACATAAAAAGAAAAAAGACTCCACCTTGTTCCTGGCATGCAGGGCGGATGGATTGGTGCGTAGGCGCAATCAGCGAGCTTTGCGCCGCCTTCCACGCTCGCAACTGAACCGTACGCACACGCCGGATCCTCCACTGGTTCCCAAGGATGACTTCGTGGAGATGCCACGGATCATGCCCCTTCCATCGCCACCAGAACCAAACCACAGCCAAGGCAACACTAACAAAGATGTTGAATGTTATATTTGCACGAATGAAAAACCAAGCACTGCACGAAGTACAACAAATGGAAAAGTAGAGACTTCGGCAACAGCATCACCTCCAACAGTTCAAGGTGAACCAGTGTGACCCCAAATCTCCACAGCTGAACCGGCTTGAGGGCCAGCCCATTCTTGAGGCGGTCACCCATTAGACTGGACTTATAACGCTGTTCATACGTTCAAAAAGTCAAACACTTCTGTATTATAACCTGTTGTTGTTTATTGTTCCAGATATCGTCTGACCGGACCATTGTTCAAGTTTTTTTTTTTCTCGCATCCATGTTTTGTTATGGTACAACCTTGTTAGTGTGACGCACCTGACATCGCCCCATGTAAATAGTTACGTCATATACACACGCTGTACACAACACACACTCTTAGATGCACTCACGACACGATTATATTTATAACCACGTAGGCACATATCTTTGTAAAAAGGGGGGATGTCATGATATTCAAACACACACATCATGATAGACACACCAACAGACAAATCAGAACACACAACACCACAACCAATGACAGAAAGATATAAAAGCACAGACACGACACCCGGTGGTCAGTATTAGCTGGAGAGGAGGACCAGGACAGACCTGCTACACGAAACACTCAGGGAGACAGCACGTGCAGAGTATCCAGAACGAACTGTATTATAAGAGTTAAAATAAAATAGAGTTGTACCACATACAACTGTGTTGGCTCATCTGTGCACCAGAGCACCCAACACCACAGCATCAAAGATGGTGGCGCCCACGGGCCCGCACGTGGCTTGCGGCATCAAAGATGGCGGCGCCCACGGGCCCGCACGTGGCTTGCGGCATCAAAGATGGTGGAGCCCACGGGCCGCACATGGTTTGCGAGGAGGAAAATGGCGGCGCCCTTGGGTCGCACGTGGGGGGTGCAGGGAAGCTGGGCCTAGAAACAGCAGTGACTGACCAGACCTGGCAAACAGAAACAAAGTGTCCCTTCTTTCCACATCTGTTGCAGGTCACACTCCGCGCCGGCAGTGCTGCCTGGGGTATTTGTTCTGCCTGCAAAAATAGCATTTGCGTCCCCCAGGGTTGGCTGGCTGCCGTACGGCGCAGACTTGCGGGGAGCTGGAGTCGGCAGCTGGTGGGGCCCATGAGGGTGCCGCGCGGTCGGGGGCGTACGGCTGGACGTTACGGGAGGCCACTGTTAACGAACTCGCGAGTTGCCTAGTTCCTGCAAGATCAAGCGTACCCCCTTCCAATAGGCGCTGGCGGACATACGCAGACCTCATGCCCGTAACGAAGGTGTCTCGGATTAAAAGTTCTGTGTGCTGGACTGCCGAAACTGCCTGGCAGTCACAGTTCCTCCCCAGGATGTGGAGGGCACGCCAGGAATCGTCCAGGGACTCACCGGGGAGTTGCTGTCTCGTGGGCAGGAGGTGCTTGGCGTATAGTTGATTGACTGGCCGAATATAATGTCCGTTCAGGAGCTCCATTGCTTTGGAGTAAGTGGGTGCATCCCGGATGAGAGGAAAATGTCAGGACTCACCCGTGAATAAAGGACCTGGAGCTTCTGTGCGTCCGAGGGTTCCTCAGCAGATGTTCAGAGGTAGCTTTCGAAGCAGGCTAGCCAGTCGTCAAAAGTGGATGTAGCGTTGGCTGCTTGAGGGCTCAGCTTCAGGTGATCAGGCTTGATGTGAAGATCCATCGTTTTAAAAATCTTTGCTCAATAAATTGATGCACTATCAATTACCACAAAGACGAGAGTATCGGAATAATCGAGGCTTTATTGAGCGAAGATGTTGTGCTCCTGTAGCTGCTCCCAGAATGGCTATAGCACCGACGAGCACACACATTTATATGCCGCCTACTGGGCGGAGCCAGCAGGCAGGGATTTACCCATGTGCCTCTAGTATATGTGTCTTACCATAATACATATAATACTGCTGGTGGTAACTACCACACTTCTTTGACACCGGTACGATGGTGGTCTTCTTGAAGCAGATGGGGACCTCGGAACAGAGTAGGGAGAGATTGAAGATGTCCGTGAACACATCTACCAGCTGGTCCGCACAGGATCTAGGTACATGACCAGGGACTCCGTCAGGACTCGTCACTTTCCGAGGGTTCACTTTCAAGAAGGTTGATCTGACTTAGGAAGCTGTGACAGTAGGTATGGGTGTTTCTGAGGCTGTTGGGCAGTTGACAATGGTTTGCAGGTTTGGGAGGGCCAGGACCCCATGCTTCTAGTTCTTTGCAAGATTGAAGATTGAGCTAACATAGGCAGCAGGGTGCTCCTTGCTAGTGAGTCTGTGAACATCTCCCGCAGTGCTGTCATGAGGTTTTTGTAGAAGTCCACTGGGAATCCATCTGGTCCTGGCGCCTTCCCCGCCTGCATGGAGTTAATGTTCTCCATGACTTCTCCCAATTCTAATGGTGCTTCCAGCCCCCACATCCTATCCTCCCACAGACTGGCATGTCCAGTCCATCAAAGAACTGCTTCATCCTCAAGTCCCTCTCAGGGGCTCAGAGATGTATAGCCCCCAGTAGAAGGCTTTGAACACGCTGTTGATCTTTTCCGGCTCTGCTACTAGTCTGCCTTTGTTGTCCCTAATCTGAGCTATGTCCCTATTGGCTGCTTGCTTTCTAGCTGGTGAGCCAGCAGACAGCTGACTTTGTCTCCGTGTTCATAAAAGGTCCCCCGTGCCTGGTGGAGTTGGTGCACTGCTTTCCTCATGGAGAGCAAGTCAAAGTCCACTTGTAGCTTTTTCCTCTCCCCAGCTCTACGGTCAGGGCCACAGAGTATATTCAATCTGTCTCCAGTATGGAGTCGACCAGCTGTTGCCGAGCCATCCTCTCTTCCTTATTTCTACGTGCTTTATAGGCAATAATCTCATCCCTGACCACAGCCTTCAGCACCTCCTAGAATGTGGCGGATGAGACCTCACCATTTTGGTTGTTGGTAATGGACCCATCTATGACCTGCAATATTTTCTCACAGAAAGCCTTGTCGGCAAGGAGGGCCATGTCCAACCTCCATGGGGGGCGTTGGGCATGGCCCGTCTCCAACCTTTGGTCTATTTAGTATGGGGTGTGGTTGGACATTGCGATCGCAGAGTATTCTGCTCTTACTTTCCCTGGAAGCATCGCTTTCTGCACTACGAAGAAGTCAATCCCCCCCCCCTCACCACCATGATGAGTTGGATGCGCATCTATGTCAGGGACTTCTGCCATGGTCTTCTTTATAAACTCTGTGTCGTCCCAGTTGGGAAAGACCACTGGTGCCCTTCCAGGACACCGCTGACCATGATGCAACGTCCCCCTGGGTCCATAGATGTCCTTGTCACCGTAAACACCATCCTCTTACTGGCCAGTATGGCTGCCCCTCCAGCTCTCGTCCCATAGCAAGAATGGTACATCTGTCTCACCCAGCTCTTTCTTACCCACAGTCAGTCCTTCTCCCTCAGATGTGTCTCTTAGAGGAAGATTATATCGGCTTTTATATGTGACTGTGTGGGTTTCCTCCGGTGCTCCGGTTTCTTCCCACAAGTCCCGAAAGATGTGCTGTTAGGTGAATTGGACATTCTGAATTCTCCGTCTGTGTGCCTGAACAGGCGCCGGAATGTGGCGACTGGGGGATTTTCACAGTAACTTCATTGCGGTGTTAATGTAAGCCTACTTGTGACAATAAGAAAGATTATTAAAATTCAAGGCAATCATGCAGAGACAACATGGTTTTGTGAAAGAGAAATCATGATGAACCAATTTATTGGAGTTCTTTGAAGAAGCCACATGTGTTGTGGATACAGGGGAGTCAGTGGGTGTACTGGATTTAGATTTCCAAAAGGCATTTGATAAGTTTCCACAACAATCGTTATTGCAGAAAATAAAAGCTCAAGGTGTAGGGGCTGACATATTGGCATGGATTGAAAATTGGCAAGCTAATAGGAAACAGCGAGTTGGCATAAATGGGGTTTTTTGGTTGGCAGGATGTGACAACTGGTGTGCCACAGGGCTCAGCACTGGGACTTAAACCTTTTACAATTTATGCAAATGACTTGCTTGAAGGGATTGGAGGTAGGGTTGTTAAGTTTGCTTATGACATAAAGATTGGTAGGAAAGCAAGTTGTGAAGTGGAGACCACGAAAAGATATAAATAGGTTAAGTGAGTTGGCAAAGATCTGTCAAATGTAATCACGTGTGAAAATGTGAAATTGTCCACTTTGGCAGGAAGAACAAAAAAGAAACGCATTATCTAAATGGTGAGAGATTGCAGAGCTCTGAAGTGCAGAGGCATCTGGGTGTCCTAGTACATGAAGCACAGCAAGTAATTAGGGAAGCTAATAAAATGTTATCATTTGTTGTGAGGGGAAGTGAAAAGAAAAGTAAGTCAGGAGGTTATGCTTCAGTTGTACAGGATATTGGTGTGACCACATCTCGAGTATTGTATACAGTACTGACCTTATTGAAGGAAAGATGTAAATGCGTTGGAAACAATTCAGAGAAGGTCTACTAGACTAATAAAAGGAATGGATCGGTTTTGTTATGATGAAAGGTTGGACAGGTTAGGTTTGTATGCACTAGAGTTTAGAAGAGCAAGAGGTGACTTGATCAAAATCTTTAACATCCTGAAGGGTATACACAGGGTAGATGTGGAGCAGATGTTTCCTTTTGTGGGAGAATCTAGAATTATGGGTCACTGTTTAAAACATAACGGGTCGTTCATTTAAGAGATGAGGAGAATTTTTCTCTCTCAGAGGGTCGTGAGTCTCTGGAATTGTCTCCCTCAAAAGACAGTGGAAGCAAAATCTTTGAATATTTTTAAGGCAGAGTTAAATAGATACTTGATAACAAAGGGGTGAAAGGTTATTGGAGGTAGGTAGGGATATGAGGTTGGTGTTAAAATTAGATCAGCCCTGATCTTAGTGAATGGCAGAGCAGGCTCAATGACCTACTCTAGGTCCTAATTCATATGTTTGTGGGTATATTTGTTGTAGTCAATGCCAGCAGTAGAGGCATTGACCTGAGAACCTAGAGGCAGTACAGAAATCAGTTCAATTACCTCACAAGTGGTAAAAGTCAATAAATACATCATCAAAAGCCATATTGTGACAACTAAACCACAAGCCTCGCACATTGCTCAGTGCACCTCCACCTGCCCCGGCCACTTACCTACCAACAGTCTCTATCAATCACAGTATTCAGAGAAATGCCTGAAAGTGCTGCTTATTGTGTCCTGCAGCTTGCCCTTGTCATGTAACGTTTAAGGTCATCCTGGGTGAAACAAAGTCTTCATGCAGAAGCCATTTAATTCACCACATGGAACATGGTGTCAGGAGTGTGGAATTTAATTTGATGTAGATTTTGATAGTTGTCAGAGATCCAGCTGCTGGAAGAAACAGCAGATAATAATTAAAACTTCAGTCTGCAACTTTGTATAGGTATTGACTGCTGGCTGAGTCCATATGGTTTCAATATCCCAGTACCAGGAATATGGAGATGTTGGGAGATTTGAGAATGAATTGGAAATTCTTCCAGTGGCAGAACTATGAAATTATCAGAGTTAAAATAGAAACCGGAACAAATAAGAATAGCAACTATGTTACCCATGCTGGGGATAGAGAGCTACAAGTTGTATTGCATCATAGACCTCATTGAAGAGCATAAAAGCCAGTCTTCTGCAATTTTGGAACCTTGAAGATCCACTTTGAACCCTCTACTAATGTTATTCATGAACACTATGGGTGGGATTCTCCAGCTCCTCAGTCATGGGCGTCATTCTCCGCCGGCGGGAGTCTCCGTTCTGCCAGCGCCCGGGGGTTTCCCGACGGCGTGGGGCTGCCCCACAATGGGAAACCCCATTGACCGGCCGGTGTTACGGAGACTCCCGCTGGCCGGTCGGCGCAGAAATGTGGCGGGGCGGGTAGGAGAATTTCGCCCCATGTGTTTCTCGGAGGTGGGAGGCAACACACCATTTGCTGGTGATGGGATTCTTTATTCCCACCACTGCCAATGGGATTTCCCATTGAAGCCACCCTACGCTGCCTGAAAAATCCATGGGCTGGAGTGTGCTGCCAGCGGGACCATATAATCACACCACCAGCGAATGGCCAGAGAATTACGGCCTATGTATTCAACACCAGAGCTCAGGAAGAAGGGGAAAATATTGATCAGCATGTGACTGCACTTAGGCGTCAAGCTGAATCTTGTGCATTTGAAGAATGGAATTTGATCAGAGATAGGATTATCTTAGCAAGAGATCTTTCCATGAGAGCACATCTGCAGAGATGAGAAACTTACTCTCAAGAAAGCTATTGACGTGCAGAAACTCTGAGTTGATTAATCATCCACTGAAGTGTATTAATGAGAGACCTGATGAGGCTTTGCGCTTGGCTAAGAGGCAGTTCAGGTCTTTCAATCACAAGACAATGGAGAATAGGAAGAACCTTTTACAGAAGGGCCAGCAGGAAGATCAAGGACTAAGTACAAGATGTAAATATTGCAGAGGATTTCACCCAGAGGAAGAGTTATAGTTTGTGAGTCCCGGCGCGCACCTTCCTTTCTGTTCCCTCCTGCTAAAACCCCTCCTGACCCCACCAAACCCTCACTCCACAGAACTCAAATCGGCAAGACTTCGTCATCACATAATTCACCCATACTTTTGGATGAGAGTGAATGTGCAGTTTGTGAACTGTTCAATACTTTGGATCTTTTAAAGTAAAATGACAAATTATCTTTTTGCTGAGCTTCGTCCCCTTGCCTCGCCTTCAATTTTATCTGTTTTTACCTGCCAGATTTATAGTGTCATTTCATATTGCAAAAGAAACTGCGGCGAGATTCTCTGACCCCCCGCCGGGTCAGAGAATCGGTGGGGGCTGGCGTGAATCCTGCCCCGCCAGTTGCCAAATTCTCTGGCACCGGAGATTCGGCGGGGGCGGGAATCGCGCCGCGCCGGTTGGCGGGCCCCCCCCCGCGGTTCTCAGGCCTGGATGGGCCAAAGTCCCGCTGCTAGAATGCCTGTCCCGCCGGCGTGGATTAAACCACCTCTCTTACCGGCAGGACAAGGCGGCGCGGGCGGGCTCCGGGGTCCTGGGGGGGGGGGGCGCCCGGCGGTCTGGCCCCAGGGGGTGCCCCCACGGTGGCCTGGCCCGCGATCGGGGCCCACCGATCCGCGGGTGGGCCTGTGCCGTGGGAGCACTCTTTTCCTTCCACCTTCAACACGGTCTCCACCATGGCGGAGGCGGAAGAGACTCTCCCCACTGCGCATGCGCGGGGTTGCCGTGAGCGGCCGCTAACGCTCCCACGCATGCGCCGCCCGGCAATGTCATTTCTGCGCCAGCTGGCGGGGCACTTCCACCAGCTGGCGGGGCACTTCTGCCAGCTGGCAGGGCGGAAATCAGTCCGGCGCGGGCCTAGCCCCTCAAGGTTAGGACTCGGCCGGTCAAGGGGCGGAGGATTCCACATCTTTGGGGCAGCGCGATGCCGGACTGATTTGCGCCTTTTTTGGCGCCGGTCGGCGGACATCGCGCCGATATCGGAGAATTTTGCCCCTGATCTTGATTTTAAAGAAGTGTCTGAAAAAGCAAGCATTTGCACAGTCAATCCTACGTTTTTGTCAGCGACAATCCAAGCTCTGCAAAAAATTGGATTCATCTTTTAACTATGAAGCTGTGATCCTGGATTACAAACAACACACTCACTCTATTCTTATGCTGCCCATTCCCCCCTCACAAACTCACAAATTCATCCTCCCTGTGGACCCCCAACCCCATCACAAACGCTCCCTCCCTTCAAAGTGCAACTTGGCCCTCACACACTCTCCCTCCCTGCAACTCTGTGGCTAACTCCCTCGCACTCTCCTCACCCACACTCTCACACTCTTTCCCATCCTCATCCCCTCATAGTCTCCCCTCATCCTTCACACTCTCCCATTCTCACAATCTCACTTACCTCGCATGCCTGGGGTACTCAAGGCAGTCTCCTGTCTCACTCGTCTTCTCATTGAAACATACATAGAAAATAGAAGCAGGAGGAGGCCATTCAGCCCTTTGAGCTTGCTCTGCCATTCATTATGATCAAGGCTGATCATTGAGTTCAGTACCCTGATCCAGCCTTCCCCTTATCCTCAAACTATAATGCTTAGTTCTGGTTTAGGGGCTGATTTAGTACATGTAAAGCAGAACAAGGCAGCAGCGCAGGTTCAATTCCCGTACCGGCCTCCCCAAACAAGCTCTGGAATGTGGCGACTAGGGGCTTTTCACAGTAACTTCATTGAAGCCTACTTGTGACAATAAGCTATTATTATTATTATTATTAGTTCTGGACTCCCCCCCCCCCTACATCCTTTCTGAATCTACCCTGCCTAATCCTGTTAAAATTTTATAATTTTCTATAAGATCCCCTCTCACTCTTCTAAACTTCAATTAATATAATCCTAACCAACTTAACCTCTTCTCATATGACAGTCCGTCATCCCAGGAATCAGTCTGTAAACCTTCGCTGCAATCCCTCCATACCAAGAACATCCTTCCTCAGATAAGGACACCAGAACTGCACACAATATAGTGGCCTCACCAATGCCCTATACAATTGCAGTAAAACATTCTTATTCCTGTACTCAAATCTTCTCGCCATGAAGGCCATCATACCATTTTCTATCTTTAGTGCGTGCTGTACCTAAGTGCTTATTTTCATGTCTTCCTTTGTGAAGATTGAAGCAAAGTATGAATTTAGTTCCTCAGCCATTTCTTTGCTCTCCGTTATGAATTCCCCTGTTTCTGACTGTAAGGGGCCTACATTAATTTTTTATCAATCTTTTTCCCTTTACATACCTATAGAAACTTTTACAGTCAGTTTTTATGTTACCCGCTGGCTTACTTTCATATTGTATTTTCCTCTCCTTTATCAATCCCTTGGTTCACCTTTACTAAACTTAAAATTGTCCCGAATTCCCAAGTTTATTGCTTTTTCTTATTAATTTGTATGACTATTCTTTGAATCTAATACTATCTCTAATTTCCATGTGCACCATCATTTGGCCACAGTTCACTTTCTGCTGTTGCGCTCGATAGGAATTCACAACTCCACCCATCCTGCCAGATTTGGAAATATAACATCCAACTGTCTTCTAATGTGTCTGCCCATTAGTAACTCAGTGGGTAGAATACCCCTTGAATAAACAACTTTTGAGTTCACCTATTCGTTCCTTGAATGTCTGCCATTCATTGTCCACTGTCCTTCCTTCCAGTAATGTTTCCCAGTCCGTCATAGCCAGCTCATGCCTCATACTATCATAGTTATCTTTATTGGAGGTTCAGGATCCTGGTCTCTGAATCAACTCCCCCACGATTCACCTTGATAAAGAATTCTACCATATTATGTCACTCATCCCCAAGGATTCTCTCACAACTAGATTTTCAACTGATCCTTTCTCATTGTACAGCACCCAGTCCAAGATGGCCTCTCCCGTTGTTCGTTCATCAACGTATTGCTTCAGAAAACCATCTTGTATACACTCCAGAAATTCCTCCTCTATTGTAGTGTGACTGATTTGACTCACCAAATCTATATACAAATTAAAGTCACCCATAATCACAGATGTTATTTTATCACATGCACTTAAGATTTCCTGTCTAATGCTGTTCCCAACATTACTACTACATTTTGATGGTCTATCTACCACCCCTACGAATGTTTTTTGCCCATTGGTGTTTCTTAACTCGACACATACAGATTCCACATCGTCTGTGCTAATATCATTCCTCACTATTGTATCAATATCTTCTTTAATCAACAATACAATTCCACCATTTTTTCCTTTCCTGTCTGTCCTTCCTAAAAACTGAATAGCCCTCAATGTTTAGTTCCCATCCTTGGTCACCTTGAAGCCACGTCTCCATAATTTCATTTATATCATACTCCTTTACATCTACCTGCGCAACTAATTCATCCATTTTACTTCGAATGTTCCGAACATTCAGGTACAAAACATTAAGGCCAGTCCTTTTAACATTCTTTGACTGGTCCCTACTATTTTTTACAGTGTCATTATTTGCTACTGGACCTTGCTTTCTCTGCCTATTACTTTTCTTATTCTGCTTGCAGTGTTTTTCTATAGTTCTTGATTCGCCCTTCTCTGAATCCCTTACATAGGTTCTCAACCCCCTGCCATTTTAGTTTAAACCCTCCCCAACCGCTCTAGAAAATACCTCCCCAAAGACATCAGTCCCAGCTCTCCCCAGGTTTAACCCTTCCAGTTTGTACAGGTCCCACCTCCCCCAGAAATGGCCCCAATGCCCTAGGAATCTGAAACCCTCCCCCTCACACCATCTCTTCTGGCACATATTCATCCAATATAGCCTGCTATTTCTACTCTGACTAGCACGTGGGACTGGTACTGATCCTGAGATCACTACCTTTGAAGTCGAACTTCTTCAACTTTTAGGACCTCATCCCTTTTCTTACCTATATTGTTTGTACCACGACCACTGGCTCTTCACTCTCCCCCTCCAGAATGTCCTGCAACCACTCCGAGACATCCTTGACCCTAGTGCCAGGGAAGCAACATACCACCATGGAATTTTGTTTGCGGTCATATAAACGCCTATCTTGTTGAATCCCCTATAACTATTGCATTCCCACACTTTTTACTCCTCCCCTCTGCAGCAGAACCAATCGTGGTGTAATGAAATTGGCTGTTGCTGCTTTCCCCTCAGAGGTCATTCTCCTCAAAAGTATCCCAAGTGGTATACCTGTTTTGCAAGCCACGGGAGATTCCTGCACTGCCTGCCTAGTTTTCTTGCTCTGCCTGGTGGTCACCCATTCCCTTCCTGCTGGAATCTGAGCCTGCGGTATGAGCACCATTCTATATGTGCTATCCACAACACTCTTTGCCTCGTGGATGTTCCATTCAAATAACTGAAAAAGACAATATTTAGGGAATAAAGCCACTACTCAGGCTCTGAAACCCGGGCTTCCAGGAGCTGCAGCTGGAGACACTTCCTGCACACATGTTAGTCCTCGGGACTGGAAACGCTCCTGGTCTCCCACATGGAGCAAGAAGAGCAGGCCACGCTTGGAGCTCGGCTGACATATCTTACTCTTAAAATAAAATTTATCCTTTTAATATAAAATAATATTAACTAGTATTAAAAGTATTAATTAGTGTCCTTCTTCTGTGCGCCTTGTTATTATAGAATACATAAGTGTACTCACCCAATCAGCTCTTTTGATTTGCTGGTTCTGCTTTCAGATTCACTTCTCCTTTATCCACCATGCTTCATTCCCTAACTATTATCTTTTTCAGTTATTTTAGTTTCAGCTATTTAGAAACAGTCACTCTTATCAGTTACTCACCAACCAATCAGTTTACCGTCACTGAGATGTCACTGCTGCTTTTTTTCTCTAAATCAGCGCACTGCCTGAACAGTTCCTGAGTCTCGAGAAGGCTGTCCCTTGCAAGTCCGACTGCTTCTGCTCCTGGAGAGGCCGGCCCGCTGAGCAGTGGGCACCGATCGCGGGCCAGGCCGCATCGGAGGCCCCCCCCCTGGGGTCGGAGCCCCCCTCCCCCCCAGCACCCCCCCCCCCCCCCCCGCCACAGGCCGCCACCCGACCCTTCCACGCTGAGTTCCCGCTGAGAGCAAGTGTGCACGGCGCCGGTGGGACTCAGCGTTTCCACGGCAGCCGCTCGACCCATCCCGGCCCGTGAATCAGCTGGCCGGCCGCTTAGAGCGGCCCGAGACTGGCGCTGTGCCAACTACACCGGCGTCAATGGCGTCAATCCTCCACTCTGCGGAGAATTGCGTGCCGGCATCGGGGCAGCGTGGCCCGGTTGCGGGGATTCTCCTGCCCGGCCCAGGGCTGAGAGAATCCTGCCCACCAAGTATCAAAGAAAGCTGAAAGAATGTTTGAGGTAGACAATTTGGATTATGTGAAGAATTTTGCTGCTGGTCCAAATTGGATCCGGGGAATGGTCGTGGCCAAATCAGGTCCACCAGTGTTATATGAGATAGTTATTCAAGGGAGAAGGTTAAAACAACACTTGGACCATTTGAGGGGAAGAGAACCACACTCAGAACTCGTGGGACACCATGGGTCAGGTAGAGTTGTCTGGTTGGGTTGACAAGCTATGAATGAAAGTAATTCCACCGCAAACTACCTTGAGGACAAATCCAGTAATGTTCCAGGGGAAACTGAGGAAACTACCTGCATTTGTGCAACTTCGAAAAGCAAGAGTCAATTTGTTGAGGTTCAAACCAAGGTTACCTCTATTCCTGAAGCACCCATTAGTGAACTGCATTGCTCTCAAATGATTAAGAAGTCCCCTCAGTCACTTACCTTATAAGAGACTGTTTTGAGAGCATTTGTTGTGTATTTTTGTAAATAGTTCCTTTGTTATTTAAAAATATTAATCCTGAACTTAAAGGGGGAGGCATTTTTAAAAAAAAATGTATTTTATTACAAACATGTGTTTAAAAAGTTACAGCACATAAACACCCCTGGAACCACGCTTCCCAACAATCAACTATACAGTTTGTACAACTTTTACCCCTTTTTCACCCCTCCTCCCACATGACGAACATCTCCACAAACGTCCCCACCTTGTCTCAAACCCCTCTGCTGAGCCCCTTGGCCCATACTTTATCTTTTCCAGACACAGGAAGTCATTCAGGTCACCGCCTGATGGCGCTGCTGACCGCCACTCCAGTAAGATTCGTTGCCGGGCATTCAGAGAGGCGAAGGCCACAACATCGGCCTTCCTCCTCTCCAGGAGCCCCGGCTTTACCGAAACCCCAAATATCGCCACCAAAGGATCCGGGTCCACCTCCTCCCCCACTATCCTTGCTAGGACCGCGACACTCCTACACATAATGTCTCCAATTTTTTCACAACTCCAAAACATGTGCACTTGATTCGCTGGCCCCCACACACACCTCTCATACTTATCTGCCACCACCTCGTGTAGGATGGTACAGTAGCACAGTGGTTATCACTGTTGCTTCACAGCGCAAGGGTTCCAGGTTCGATTCCCGTTCTCCCTGTGTCTGCGTGGGCTTCCTCCAGGTGCTCCGGTTTCCTCCCACAAGTCCCGAGAGACATGCTATTAGGTAATTTGGACATTCTGAATTCTCCCTCTGTGTACCCGAACAGGCGCCGGAATGAGGCATCTCGGGGCTTTTCACAGTAACTTCATTGCAGTGTTAATGTAAGCGGACTTGTGACAATAAAGATTATTATAAGATTTATTATTCTTCTTACCTGAGTCATATGTACCTTGTGTAGAACTTTAAATTGTATCAGGCCCATTCTTGCGCATGAGGTGGTCGCATTTACCCTACGCAATGCCTCATTCCATACTCCCCAATTGATCTCCCCTCCCAACTCCCTTTCCCATTATTCCTTCATTTTCATCACCCGCTGACCTCCCTGCTCTCCCAGCCACCTGTACATATCTCCAATTCTACTCTTCCACATCCAGAAGCAGCAATCGCTCCAGCAGACTGTATCTCCACAATCTAGGGAACTCCTTCCAGACCTTTCGCCAAAGGTCCCTTACCTGCAGGTACCTGAACTCACTCCCTCTCAGGAGCTCTACCCTCATCCTCAGCTCCTCCAGACTGTCAAACCCTTCCTCCAAATACAAATCCCTCCCCTTGACCAGCTCCACTTCCCTCCACCTCCTATACATGCCATCCATCCCCCGGCTCAAACCCATTATTCTCACACAATGACATTAACACTAACATCCCCTCCATCCTAAAATGCCTCCTCAACTGGTCCCAAATCTTCACCATGGACTGTACCACCAGGCTCCCTGAATACCTACTCTGCGTCATTGGCAACACTGCCATCACCATAGCACTTAAACAGGACCCCTTGCAAGATTCTTCCTTCATCCTAACCTATTCTACCCCCTCTCCTTCCCACCATTGCCGCACCTTTTCCATATTTGCCACCCGATAATAATGAAACAGGTTCGGCAATGCCAACCTCCCTTGCTGCCTCTGTAGTAAGGTCCTCCTAGCGCTTGCCACCTTCCCCGCCCATACAAAGTCCGAAATAATTGTGCCCAGCTTCCAAAAAAAGGCATTTGGTATAAAGACTAGGAGAGCCTGAAAAGTAAACAGGAACCTCGGCAGAATATTCATCTTTACCACTTGGACCCTCCCCGCTAAAGTCAATTGCAATGTATCCCACCTCTTATTAAGGTCCCCCCCTGGTCTCTCCACCAGCTTTGTTAAGTTCCATTTGTGGAGCATTGTATATTCTCTAGCTACCTGAACCCCTAATACCTGAACCTATCCCTAGCCATCTTAATAGCATCCCCCCTAATTAAAGGGGGAGGGATGTTGTAGCGTGCCCCTTTAAGGGGGCGCATTCCCGAATGGTCATGTGATCTGATTGCCCAATTGGCCGGAGCACACAAACCCTGGATGCAGAGGTTATGTTTCTCAGTTAATTAGGAGTTTGAAACCTCAGAATACGGTAGATATTGTCTCGCTCTCTGCACATAGTTTCTTTTTTAACAAACCATTCATTCATTAATCTATCCAATGGTCGCCCATCTGTCAAGATATTACAATCAAAATATTCAGTTCAAAAATAAATAGGTTTCAATTAATGTTCTTCTGCATAGAAGTGCAATGTATACCACTGCATGGAAAGTAAGCGTTCCCATTGCGGATGTAATATATTTTCAAGAGTGTTTATGCGTCGCCTGTTGTGCAGCAACACTGTGGAGTAGAAACCTACACCTAGTCAGGTTGGGGAAAAATTAGGCTTTGGTTATGCCTGATGTTCAAGTGCAAAATCAGCACAAAAATGTCCAATTTTAACAGAGGGTGCTCAATGGCAACTAAAATAAGTTTGACAACATTTTGGCAAAGTCAACATTCAGACATCACTGTCAGCTGCCTAAAACGGGTGTTATTTTAAAAATGTGAATGAATCTTTAAGCATCTCTTTCTATAATTGGTCAGCTCTGAGTGGGGCTGTGGTAGTCACCATTGTTGTATTATATTATATATACTGCACTGCATACGAGGGTATTACGGTAAGGCCCCTGGACTACAGGCACGGGGGTAGATCCCTGCCTGCTGGCTCCGCCCAGTAGGCGGAGTATAAATATGTGTGCTCTCCAACCTGCAGCCATTTCAGCAGCAGCTGTAGGAGGCCACACATCTCTGTGTAATAAAGCCTCAATTACTCTCTACTCTCATCTCGTCGTAATTGATAGTGCATCAATTTATTACGCAGAGATGTGTGGCCTCCTACAGCTGCATCCTCAAGCAGACAACGCCAAAAAGGACTTTGCACATTGGCTAGCTTGCTTTGAAGCATACATCGGATCTGCGACAGACCCAATCCCAGAAACACAGAAGCTCCAGGTGCGGCCCGTGGGTGCCATCATCTTGCTTGCCTCACAACAAATGGGCGGAGCCATCTGGCCTGCCTCCGGACATGTGGGGCCCGAGGGCGCCGCCATCTTGCCTGCCTTAGGACACGTGCGGCCTGTGGGCGCCGCCATCTTACCCGCCTCAGGACCCCTGGTGAGAGACTGATTGCCGGGCGTTTCTGCCGCTGAACATTCTAACCTGTTAATGAGATACGCGTTTGTTATTGGATAGGGTCGGCCTACATCCGGCAGCGCCTCCCAGAAGGGGCTACGCTTGATCTCACGCGACCAAGAAACTAGCGCTCTCGCTCACAGTCGCCTCACGCAACATGCAGGCATATGCCCCCGACCGCACGGCTCACCCCTCCTGGGCATCGTGGACCCCATCAGCGACCGCCCCAGCCAACCTCATGCCTGCACCGCGCGGCAGCCAACCAACCCCGGGGGACCCAAGTGCTACTTCTGCGGATAGACAAAACACCCCCGGCACACTGCCCGGCGTGGAGCGTGCTCTGCAAGACCTGCGGCAAGAAAGGACATTTTGCTGCAGTGTGCCAGGCCCGCTCAATCGCCGCTATTGTCCCTGCACCCCCCGCGAGCAGCCAGTGGGCGCCGCCATCTTCCTGGCCTCAGACCACGTGCGGCTTGTGGGTGCCGTCATCTTGCTTGCCTCACAACCAATGGGCGGAGCCATCTTGCCTGCCTCCGGACACGTGGGGCACGTGGGCACCACCATCCTGCCTGCCTCAGGACACGTGGGGCCCGAGGGCACCGCCATCTTACCCGCCTCAGGACCCCTGCCCATCGGGCACCTCATCGGGCCGCTCATCGCCTGCAACCGCCGACGACTAGCTGCGTCTCGCCTCCGTCACGATCAACCAGTCCCGACCGCACAACCTCGCGACCGCGTCGACAAAGGTGAAGGTCAACGGGCATGAGATATCCTGCCTTCTGGACTCCGGGAGTACTGAGAGCTTCATCCACCCCGGTACGGTAAGGCGCTGCTCCCTCTTTGGTACACCAAAGAATCTCCCTGGCCTCCAGATCCCACCTCGTGGTGATCCGGGGGCACTGCATCGCCACCCTCACCATCCAGGGTGTAGAGTTCAGGGGCTTCCGGCTCTATGTCCTCCCCAACCTCTACGCTGCCTTGCTACTCGGCCTGTACTTCCAGTGCAACCTCCAGAGCCTAACCCTGAAATTTGGTGGGTCCCTACCACCCCATACAGTATGCAGCCTCACGACCCTTAAGGTCAACCCGCCTTCTCTTTTTGCAAACCTCACCCCGGATTGCAAACCCGTCGCCACCAGGAGCAGACGGTTCAGCACCCAGGACAGGACCTTCATCAGGTCTGAGGTCCAGCGGCTGCTGCAGGAAGGTATCATCGAGGCCAGTAACAGCCCCTGGAGGACCCAAGTGGTCGTGGTGAAAATGGGGGAGAAACACAGGATGGTCGTTGACTACAGTCAGACCATCAATCGGTACACACAGCTCGATGCGTATCCCCTCTCACGCATATCTGATATGGTCAATCAGATTGCACAGTATCGGGTATTCTTGACAGTGAACCTGAAATCTGCCTACCACCAGCTCCCCATTCGCAAGGCGGACGGCCCATACACCGCGGACGGCCGCTTTTACCATTTCCTTAGGGTTCCCTTCTGCATCACTAACGGGGTCTCGGTCTTCCAACGGGAGATGGACAGAATGGTTAACCGGTAAGGACAACGGCCACTTTCCCGTACCTGGATAACGTCACCATCTGCGGCCATGATCAGCAGGACCACGACGCTAACCTTTCCAAATTTCTCCACATCGCCAAACTTCTCAACCTAACCTACAACAAGGAGAAGTGTGTGTTCAGCACGAACCAATTGGCCATCTTTGGCTATGTGGTTCAGAACGGAGTTCTGGGGCTCAACCCCGATCGCATGTGTCCCCTCATGGATCTCCCCCTTCCCCAATGCCCTAAGGCCCTCAAACAATGCCTGGGGTTCTTTTCGGACTACGCCCAGTGGGTCCCTAACTATGCGGACAAGGCCCGCCCACTGATCCACTCCACCGGTTTCCCACTGACGGCCGAGGCTCACCAGGCCTTCAACCGTATCAAGGCCGACATTGCCAAGGCCGTGATGCACGCGGTCGACGAGACGTTACCCTTCCAAGTCGAGAGTGATGCATCAGATGTCGCTCTGGCCGCCATCCTCAACCAGGCAGACAGGCCCCTGGCATTCTTTTCCCTGGCACCCTCCATGCCTCCGAAATTTGGCACTCCTCCGTCGAAAAGGAGGCCCAAGCTATCATTGAAGCTGTGCGGCACTGGAGGCATTACTTGGCCGGCAGGAGATTCACTCTCCTCACAGACCATCGGTCGGTTGCCTTCATGTTTAACAACACACAGCGGGGTAAGATCAAAAATGATAAAATCTTGTGGTGGAGGGTGGAGCTCTCCACCTTTAATTACGAGATTTTGTATCGTCCCGGTAAGCTCAACGAGCCCCCGATGCCCTGTCCCGAGGTACATGTGCCAGCGCACAAGTGGACCGGCTCCGGACCCTGCACGACGATCTCTGTCACCCAGGGGTCACTGACTTTTATCACTTCATTAAGGCCCACAATCTGCCCTCCTCCATCGAGGAAGTCAGGGCTATCACCAGAGACTGCCAGGTCTGTGCGGAGTGTAAACCACACTTCTACCGGCCAGACCGTGCGTGCCTGGTGTAGGCCTCCAGCCCCTTTGCCCCCCCCCCCACTGACCGCAACACGTATTTTCTCAATGTGGTTGACGAATATTCCAGATTCCCCTTCGCCATCCCATGCCCCGATATGACGTTTGCCACTGTCATCAAAGCCCTCAACACCATCTTTGCGCTGTTCGGTTTCCCCGCCTACATCCACAGCGACCGGGGATCCTCATTTATGAGCGATGAGCTGCGGCAGTATCTGCTCAACAGGGGCATTGCCTCGAGCAAGACGACCAGCTACGACCCCCTCGGAAACGGACAGGTGGAGGAGGAGAATGGGATGGTCTGGAAGGCTGTCCAGCTGGCCCTACGGTCCAGAAATCGCCCGGCCTCCCGCTGGCAGGAGGTCCTCCCCGACGCACTTCACTCCATTCAGTCGCTCCTGTGCACGGCGACTAACGAAACCCCCCATGAACGTCTCTTGGCCTTCTCCAGGAAGCTCACCTCCGGGGTTTCGCTCCCAACGTGGCTGGCAGCGCGAGGAACTGTTCTCCTCAACGTGCGGCTCCATAAGGTGGACCCGTTGGTTGAGAGGGTATAGCTACTCCACGCAAACCCGCAGTACGCCTACACAGTGTACCCCGATGGCCCCCAAGACACAGTCTCCCTCAGGGACCTGGCACCAGCTGGGTTCCCACCCCCCATTCTGCCCCGGCGCCACACTCCCTTCCCCAGTGTACCCCACCACAGCCCCCACTCCAGGGCAATCCGTCCTCTCCTTGGTCCCATCCAGGGATTAAGAGGATGTCGACACGCTCCCGGAGTCACCGACGACCGAGCCGACGCCTGACTCGCCACTAGCACCTCGGCGCTCTCAACGACGGTTCAAGGGGCCCGACCATCTAAACTTGTAACCTTCTCTGAAATTTTAATGACAACCTGTATGTTGTAACAGTGGGTGAATGCGGTCGTCGCCACTTTTGTATTATATTGTATATACTGCACTGCATATGGTATGGCCCCTGTACTACAGGTACGGGGCAAGATCCCTGCCTGCTGGCTCCGCCCTGTGGGCGGAGTATAAATATGTGTGCTCTCTGAACTGCAGCCATTTCGGCAGCAGCTGTAGGAGGTGACACATCTCTGTATAATAAAGCCTCGATTACTCTCTACTCTCGTCTCATCGTAATTGATAGTGCATTAGGGGCATGCTACTTTCAGCTTTTCTTTGCATTGTGGTGACCTCGCCAACAGTCTTTCAAGGGATTACTGCAGGGAAACAGCAAGAAAAGTAACTTACTTCTTTGGATGGATTCGCCGGTCCCCAGCCCAGGATTGAATTGCAATGGTTAGAGAATGCCTGCCCTTATTTATCTAACCTTTTGTGAAGTAAAAGGGAACAGGAGTGCCCCTCCTGCCCCCAAGATGCTCCCGAGAGTGGGTGCTGGCCCACATTCATCAACATACCTGCCCTCCCACCTAGGGTTGCCTACCACCTCCACCACCGCCCCCCCCCTCCCCCCCCCCCCCCCCCCCGCCCCCCCCAACCCCACCCCCACCCCAGGATTGGCCTGGACTCTCCGGAAATTGAAACTCTAACTCCAGGACACTGCTTTGTACAATTCTGAAGAAAAAACTATCAGGATATTAAAATAGATTTTTGATTTTCTAAGTTTTTGAGCTTTTCCCTTGAAAAAACAGTTTGGCTGGCGCAAATGATTGGAGAGTGGGGTTCCAAGTCATGTGGTGAATCGTCCAAGAATACATTTTATTGCAATTGGCAACCACCCTCCCACCTTTGCCCTTTCCCAGAATCCACCAGCAGATGGGTTCCAGTGGCACAGCAGGTCCAAATTGGCAGGCAGCGAGCAGGGAGCAGCCTCTGGCTGCCTGCATTAGAGGCTTTATTGAAACAATACTGCTGAGCCCCAATTTAATATATAACCACGGATAATAACGGTAACGACCGTTTGACTGGGTTTGTCATTAGTGCACAGTGAACGGCATTGTTACAGGCACAGCAGAAGACAGTTTTCAGTTTGGAACCTGGAGTTTACAGTGAGCTTTTGAAGATTTTTAATTCAATACTGACAGAACCTCAGCTGCGCTAAATGAATTGCCGCAGTTATATTTTCCAGTTATGAAGCAGTAATCTCTTGGCATCCACTGAAGCCCGTTCTGGTATCTATTTATGTTACTGACTATGTATTAAAGCTACATTGGCAATTCATTGGCAATAACATTGATGCAAACACTGTATCATTGTAATTGGGCATTTGCATTCAGAGTAGCAAAATAACAACAAATAATGTTTTGTAGAGAATATGCTGATTACAATTAGGCGTATGTAACTTTTCAGCAAGCTGTGGCATAAGGTCCGTCTACGTTGACAGTTTAGAGTTAGTGTGAATAATTTCCACTCTATAACCGAATTAATTCAAAAACGTAGACTGTCAGAACCCAATGTGACTCTGAAATGAATTAACCTGAGGTTTTCATCATAGAAGAATCATAGAATTAGAATCATAGAATTCCTACAGTGCAGAAGGAGGCCATTTGGTCCATCAAGTCTGCACCGACCATCCGAAAGAGCACTCTGCCCAGGCATACGCCCTATCCCCATTGCCCCACCTATCCTTTTTAGACACTAAGGGTCAATCCATCTAACCTCCACATCTTTGGAGCACCCGGAGGAAACCCACGCAGAGAAAGTGCAACCTCCACACAGACAGTCACCCAAGGTCGGAATTGAACCCGGGTCCCTGACGCTGTGAGGCAGCAGAGCTAACCACTGTGCCAATGTGCCGGCCCCAAGCAGGAACTATTCTTTCATTCTTTCACTGGTGTCACCGGCTGGGCCAGCATTTATTGCCCATCCTAATTGCCCTGGAAAAATGTAGCATAAGGGTTAGCAAATGAGATATACTAATGCATGACATAGATGGTAATGTACTACTGACATCAGTCATCTGTGTTACACTTTCGAGAGAAAGAGGTTGGAATGCCATGCTCAGGAGCAACATGCCTACTCTGTAACCTGTTTATATGAAGTACGAACAAACAAATGGTAAGCACATAACACAGTACATCTACAGTCTATCTACTGTTGAAGTGACATGTCAAGAGGCTAAAAAAGAGGACCATTTCAGAACAGGGAGGCAGATATGGAGACGTTGATATTGATGTTATCAAAGGAACCACAAAGTGAAGAAAACCTCAATAGTAGCTTATGATAAACCGACAGAAGGAGGAGTACACACTAGAGAGAGGTAACAATGAGTGTATCTGGTGAGTGAAGTGTTGGGTACTCTGACACACAGACGAACCAACACGGTTGCGTATGGTACAACGCAGTTTTATTTCATTGAACTATAAACATAGTAAACTCTGGTATTCAGCACATGGTGAACCTCTGAGTGGCTGGCAATGAGGTCTGTACCCTGAGCTCTCTCCTGCTCCAGTGCTCAGGAAGTGTTGTGTTCCCTGCTTTGGACTGTGTATGCTCTTTTCCGTGATTGGCTGTTGTGTTGTGTGTGTTGATTGGTCCGTTGATCTGTCCATCATTATGTGTGTATGTATGTGCTGTGATGTTCACCTGAATATCATGACAGTGAGCAGTCTCTGTCCCTACTCCACCTGTTTGACTGCCCAAAGAGCTTGGAGAGAGGCCAGCAGTTGTAATTATGGAAATGCAATTTTCTCCGATATTGCACCGTGTCAGGTCTTCACTTTAAAGAGCAGAAACATAGAACATAGAACTTACAGTGCAGTACAGGCCCTTCAGCCCTCAATGTTGCGCCGACCTGTGAAACCACTCCAAAGCCCATTTACACTATTCCCTTATTGTCCATATGTCTATCCAATGACCATTTGAATGTCCTTAGTGTTGGCGAGTCCACTACTTTTGCAGGCAGGGCATTCCACGCCCTTACTACTCTCTGAGTAAAGAACCTACCTCTGACATCTGTCTTATATCTATCTCCCCTCAATTTAAATGTATGCCCCTCGTGGTAGACATCACCATCCGAGGAAAAAGGCTCTCACAGTCTACCCTATCCAATCCTCTGATCATCTTGTATGCCTCAATTAAGTCACCTCTTAACCTTCTTCTCTCTAACAAAAACAAGTCCCTCAGCCTTTCCTCATAAGATCTTCCCTCCATATCAGGCAACATTCTGGTAAATCTCCTCTGCACCCTTTCCAATGCTTCCACATCCTTCCTATAATGCGGCAACCAGAATTGCACGCAATACTCCAAATGCGGCCGCACCTGAGTTTTGTATAGCTGCAACATGACCTCATGGCTCCTAAACTCAATCCCTCTACCAATAAAAGCTAACACACCGTACGCCTTCTTAACAACCCTCTCAACCTGGGTGGCAACTTTCAGGGATCTATGTACATGGACACCGAGATCTTTCTGCTCATCCACACTGCCAAGAATCTTACCATTAGCCCAGTACACCTCACACGTTTCTGCATTAAACTCCATTTGCCACCTCTCAGCCCAGTGCAGAAGCTTATCTATCTCCCTCTGTAACTTGTAACATCCTTCCGCACTGTCCACAACTCCACCGACTTTAGTGTCATCTGCAAATTTACTCACCCATCCTTCTACGCCCTCCTCCAGGTCATTTATAAAAATGACAAACAGCAGTGGCCCCAAAACAGATCCTTGTGGTACACCACTAGTAACTGGACTCCAGTCTGAACATTTCCCATCAATCACCACCCTTTGTCTTCTTCCAGCTAGCCAATTTCTGATCCAAACTGCTAAATCACCCTGAATCCCATGCCTCCGTATTTTCTGCAGTAGTCTACCGTGGGGAACCTTATCAAACGCTTTACTGAAATCCATATACACCACATCAACTGCTTTACCCTCATCCACCTGTTTGGTCACCTTCTCAAAGAACTCAATAAGGTTTGTGAGGCACGACCTACCCTTCACAAAACCGTGTTGACTATCTCTAATCAAATTATTCCTTTCCAGATGATTATACATCCTATACATCCAGGTAGTTCCTTTCTCTATGCGGTCGATCCAGTAGCAGATAACGTTCTCGCAAAACAAGGGGTGGAGGACTCCACTGCGGACTTTGAGACCATACTCAAAGCTTTGGACATTTATTTTAGCACACCGCAGAACACTGTTATCGACCAAGTGGTTCACTAAGCAATGCAGGCAGAACTTAAAGCACCGAATCAGGTTCGAATCCAAAACAACTCCAAGGCTTCACATGGCAGTGTTGACTGGGTGGGCCCACGTTGGTGGCCACAACTCCGAGAAAGCCCACAAAACGGGCAGAGGCCTCACCCACATGAAAGCCAACTGAATTGGCAAAAAAGAACATGAAAGAAAAACCAACATGAATGCCAGAACTGCCCAGCATGGGGGTGGGATGTTTCTAGTGTGGCAAAATGGGATATTTCCAGCATTTCTAAAAATCCAAAATTTTAATTGGAGTAGAAGGCAAGAAGGTATTTATTAAACACACTCCATTCAAGAAATAGAAAATCAAGATAAAGGCACATTTACAGTTCCTAGGGGAGGTTTAAAGTCAGTCCAGATTATTGGCCAGTTACAGTGCAAGTTCAAGGTTTCAATACACCTTTGAAATTGATACTGGAACTGCTATTAACATATTAGCTGATGATCTCGAATGGCTTCTGCCAATTACCCTTCATCCATCAGACATTAAAATACAAGCTGCAGGCAGCATAGACCTTCCAATTAATGGCAAGAATATTGCTTCCCTTCACTAATAAGGGCACCAGATCATTGATTCTCTCTATATTATCCACAATCAATGTATAACATCATTGAGTGGCAATGTTGGCAAGCTTTTAGGAATCCAGGAAAAAACAGATGATGCCCACCATTTGAATGACTTACTGTCTTTCATGCAACAATCTTCAACCCAATGGAACTTCAACCTTCAACTACTGAGGAAGGTTATACAGTCAATAGCATATTTCCCTGAGACATTATCCACTAGACCCAGGTTAGAGATTGAAGTTATGAATCTCTCAGTTCCTCATGATGTAAGGCAAGAGGTGAGAGATACAGAAAGCACTGCAGCAGATCTGCTAGACCTGAATTGTCTCTTCCTAGAAGGAAATAATGAGGAGGAAACCCTTGCACCACTGAATGATCTGTTGGAGATAGAGGTCCCAGACGATGATTTGTCCTTTCAGTTGATTGATGCACCAAATGAAGACTCCTTTGTCTTTTTAGAGAAATCAGCTATGTTTCCATGGCTAAACAGCATTCAGATCTTTGTTCCACTGAACTCGCACCAGGGCAAGATCCACTCTCTCCCCCATCAAAAACAATGGAGAAACCAAATCAAACGCGGAACATTTCCCGTACCTGGAGAGCCACCTGTCCTCTAAGGCTGATCATCGATGCAGAGATCCAAGATCGTGTACAACCCGCGAGTGCCTCCTTTGGACACCTAAGGATAAGAGTTTTTGACAAGTTCCTCATGTACATGGCGGTTGTCCTCCCAACTCTTCTATACGACTCAGAAACTCGGACTATGTACAGACGCCACCTCAAGGCCCTGGAGAGGTACCATCAAACACTGTCTGAGAAGGATTCTGTGCATCAGCTGGGAGGACACGCGTATTAACAGCAGTGTGCTTGAAGGTGCCACGGGCACCAGCATAGAGGCCATGATCATCCGAAATCAACTCTGCTGGGCCAGCAATGTGTTTAGGATGTGAGAGTTCTGACTGCCAAAGCAAACCTTCTTCAACCAGCTCAAGGAAGGCTTCCCCAAACAAGAGGAGGACAAAGGAAATGTTTCAATGACACCCTGAAGGCTTAGCTCAAGAAATGCAACATAGAAGACAACACCTGAGAGTCCCTTGATCAGAAGACACCTACCTGGAGAAACCTCCTGATTGAAGGGACAATATTCTTTGAGGACACCTGACAGCAAGAGAAGGCTTGGAAAAGGAGTCTAAGAAAGTAATACCGGCAATCTAGAGTCCAAGGGCCAATCCCACCTCTTGAAATACCTGCCAGGTGTGCGGTCGAAGATGTGACGCTAGGATCGGGCTCATCAACCATGCAAGTGCCCACAGAACCCATGACCAGTAACATAGAGTTTTTTTGGTGGACAATAAGACTCGTTAGTGAGTAATCACCGAAGAAGAAGATAGCAATGTATTGCCTAGTTTATTTCCTGTGATCCATGAAGAATCTTCCAGAGAGAATTAATTGCCTGAGTCCATGTCAAAGGACCATTCTGGCACCAGAGCTGACACTTTCCAATGGTGAAAGTCGATGGACATCCATTCTTCATTTCCAGCTGGGAGCATTCTACACTCTGGAACTGTATATCAGTTGAGGCAAATTCTTCAGAACCTTTGCAGTAGCACAATCTTGCGCAGCAATCTTATCTCAGGGTTAATCATCAACAGGAAATTCATCTCATTAAAAAAGATAAGGCTGTCTTGTCTCCATATCCTAAACAATTTTTATTTTTGCCTGGAAATGGAGTATCTCACGCAGAGGAAAGTGTGGCTCTTTTACCACCGCCTACAGAGATTAGACGGGCCTCCTGAAACACCATTAGAAAATAATTTCTTCTTTTGTTGGATTTTCCTTCATCAGGGCGCCTCGCTAGCACAGTGTCTAGCATTGTTGCTTCACAGCACCAGGGTCCCAAGTTCGATTCCTGGATCGGGTCACTGTCTGTGTGGAGTCTGTACGTTCTCCCCATGTCTGTGGGTTTCCTCCGGGTGCTCCGGTTTCCTCCTGCAGTCCAAAAGACGTGCAGGTTAGGTGGATTGGCCATGTTAAATTGCCCTTAGTGTCCAAAAAGATTTGGTGGGGTTACGGGGATAGGGAGGAGATATGGGCTTAAGTAGGGTGCTCTTTCCAAGGGCCGGTGCAGACTCGATAGGCCGAATGGCCTCCTTCTGCACTGTAAATTCTATGAATCTATGAAGTTAATTGAAATCTTGGATTTTCAGTGCCTTTTCAGTCGTCACTGCAGCAGTGAATTATGTGACTGTGACAGTCGTTCGCGAGTTGAAGATTGTTCTTCTTCTGAAACTCTTTCCCTGTGCGCATCAAGGGAGTAACAAGTTCCTCAGGGAGTCTGATTTCTTCTCTCCTATCTCCTATCCCTAGAGGGCTAAAAGTTTGATTCTTTTCAGTCTTCTTTCTCAGATCAGTCTTTCCAAGTTTTTCTTTCCTGAAATGTTGAAATGTCTTTGTTGTCCTTGGAGTTAAGTCACCCTGTGACCTACATTCTGCGCATCAGCAATGCTGCTAAATTGCTGTCCTTATGTTAATCTCCTCCAAGACAAGGAAGAAACCCCAATGCCGGGATTCTCCGAGCCCGCGCCGCTCCAACTCTGGGCCGTCGATTCTCCGGTTGCCGGAGAATCGGCACCAATCGCGCCGGCGTGGTCGCCGTGGCGCTGGTCGGGGACCGTTGAAAGCGGCCCGCGCGGCGATTCTGCGCGCTCGACGGGCCAAGTGCCCGCCGAGTGCCACCGGCGTCGTTTGCTTATGGTCCTACCCGGCGGGACCTCGCCGTTCTGGCTGCAGGGGCCGTCCTGGTGGGGGGACGGGGGGAGCCGACTCTGGGGGGGGGGCCTCCATGGTGGCCAGGCCCACCATCGGGGGCAGCCAATCGGCAGGCCCGGTAATTCCGGGTGGGACCTATGTTCCTCCACGCCGGGCCCCTGTAGGGCTCCGCCATGTTGCCCATGGGCATGCGCAGACCCATGCCGGCCGTGGCAGGCCGGCTTTCGGCGCCAGAGCAGCGCACAGTGCTCCGGCCCTATTCAACCCCCCGAGATTGGGGAGGTTGACTGGTCCTGGAGGCCCGTTGACGCCGCCGTCGCTCACGCCGGTTTTGACGCCGGCGTCAACACTTGGCCGGGATTTCAGAGAATCCCGGCCCCAATGACTCCAAGCCATCTTCGGTAAGGGCCACGAGATTGAATCTCTCAGATCTGTGACTTGGAGAGGGGATGAGTAGAAGTTGGAGTTCGGTAGAATCTGAAGTTCTAAAAAGGGAGTTACAGGAATGCAAAGCTCCAGGGTCCCAGGTTCGATTCCCGGCTTGGGTCACTGTCTGTGCGGAGTCTGCACATTCTCCCCGTGTGTGCATGGGTTTCCTCCGGGTGCTCCGGTTTCCTCCCACAGTCCAAAGATGTGCACGTTAGGTGGATTGGCCATGATAAATTGCCTTTAGTGTCTAAAATTGCCCTTAGTGTTGGGTGGGGTTACTGGGTTATGGGGATAGGGTGGAGGTGTTGACCTTGGGTAGGGTGCTCTTTCCAAGAGCCGGTGCAGACTCGATGGGCCGAGTGGCCTCCTTCTGCACTGTACATTCTATGAAAGTAAATATTTGAAGGCATAGTTTCATTTGTTATCGTAGATGGAATAGTATAGTTGGAGGGAAAGGTAGCATAAAGGGTTAACAGATAACTGGATAACAGAGGAATATGCTCATGTATGAAATAGATTATGATGTGCCACTGATAAACATCAGTCATGTGTTAGACTTGAGAGGGAGAGAGAGAGAGATAGGTTGGAACACCATGACCAAGAGTAACATGTCTATTCTGTGAGCTGTCGATGTAATACTAATAAACAAGTGTTAAGCAGACACTGGAGTATGCCTGCAGTCTATGGACGAACTAAGTACCATATCTAGAGTCCAAGATAGAAGGAACATCCTGGAACTAAACAATGGTTGCAAGCTGCTTTCTTGAACTGCTGCAGTGCGTGTGGTGAACAGATACCCAAGTGCTGTTCAGAAGGAAATTCCAGGATTTTGACCCTGTGACAGGGATAAAACAAAATAGTTCCAAGTGTTACAATCCCAGTTGGTGTTATAACTAGATGGGAAGATACCAGAATGGAGCCCTGACTCAAAAAACCCCAAAAAACTTTTACTTTTTTAAAAAACTGTGGAGTAACAGTAACAGGATCACAAATTAGTTTAACAACACGAAATACAACATTTATTAGACAAGAAAAATTGGATGATGATACTATGCCCCTTTAATCCCCCATTATCTTAGCAAATACTCACATTTGCTAAGATTAGCATGGATCACAAAGTGTATCTTAAACTACAATTGTCTCAGGAACACAGTTCCCTTAAACTCACAAAGTGGCTGTGATAAAACCACACACTCCACTCTAAACCCAAGTGATTGACTGTGGATTTCTCTTCATAATCCCCTCCAGATAATTGTCACATGAAAGATTCCAAACTCCACGGCCTTTGTTGCCCCGCCAGCTGGCGCAGAAATGACATGTCGGGGCGGCACATGCGCGGGAGCGTCAGTGGCCGCTGACAGTTTCCCGCGCATGCGCAGTGGAGGGAGTCTCTTCCGCCTCCGCCATGGTGGAGACTGTGGCAGAGGCGGAAGGGAAAGAGTGCCCCCACGGCACAGGCCCGCCCGCGGATCGGTGGGCCCCGATCGCGGGCCAGGCCACCGTGGGGGCACCCCCTAGGGTCAGATCGCCCCGCGCCCCCCCCCCCCAGGACCCCGGAGCCCGCCCACGCCGCCTTGTCCCGCCGGTAAATAGGTGCTTTAATTTACGCCGGCGGGACAGGCAATTTATCGGCGGGACTTCGGCCCATCCGGGCCGGAGAATCGAGCGGGGGGGCCCGCTAACCGGCGCGACGCGATTCCCGGAGACTTCGGCAACTGGCGGGGGCGGGATTCACGGCAGCCCCCGGCGATTCTCCGACCCGGCGGGGGTTCGGAGAATGACGCCCACCGGTCCAGGTTTTCCGAATGACTCTTTTAAATCCAGCTGCTGCTCCATTTTTAACAATCAATCCATTATCCAGGATTGTAATTTCCTGCTTCAGGATTTCTTTGTCTGGACAGTTGAACAAACTGTTCACAATTGCTTTAACTATCGATTCCCAGACTCTATGGAGATGGTATCAAACTTTTGAATTACCTCTGAAGTCTGCTTTCCCACTTTAGCTCTAGTTACTGCAGGTGTCTTTTTCTCTCTCAACACTTTGTCTGCTTCTGCTTCTCCCTTGAATACTCCAGAGTAATACCTTGGTCACTGTTCTATTAACTTCAGTCTTCTTCAGACATTCTTTCCGTCCCAATTCCCTGGTTACCTGGACTGCATCTGGTTCTTTGGGAAGTTTGCCTCTTTGTAGCCTTTGTCCTTCCCAGTCTTCATTCTCCTGGTAGAAATGACAGATGTTCACTCCCTGGTGTGCTATCTTCAACTGTAAACAAATTCAGCTAAAAACTAAAACACAAAAGCCTTCCTACCTCACAAGATATCCAGTTGCTAAGCAACAACTGCTATTCTGCCAATCTCTATTTACTCTTCATGCCATAACCCTCTCTAAGCAGTAGTTAGCACTGCTGCCTCACGGCGCCGAGGACCCCGGGATTTGATCCCGGCCCCGTGTGGAGTTGACACATTCTCTCCGTGTCTGCGTGGGTCTCACCCCACAACTCAAAGATATGCAGGGTAGGTGGATTGGCTATGCTAAATTGCCGCTTAATTGGAAAAAAAACCCTCTCTAAGCACAATAGAAGGACAGTTTGAACTGAACCAGCCTCCACACATACAAACACCGTTATCCAGTATGAATCTAACTATAGGTTTTACCCAGCTTTACACAGAAACATTAAATTAAACCCACTTAAACTATACCTAGAGCCCGATCTAACGGAAAGGTTTCCAAGTGAGGTAGCGAGCGGGAACAGCGGGTGTTTCCTGATGGCCAACCCAGCGAGGCTGTCACCTGTATCTAATGTTAATTAGGGCACTTAATGATACCCCATGGGCGTCAAGCCGGAAAAGACTGTCCCACCAGCTGATTTGCCTGGGCCGTATTCAGCAGCTCCCTGCTAATGAGCGGGAGCAGATCTTAAACCAATCCTGCAGAGCAAACCCCTAATGTACAGTTTACAGTACATTGGAGCACAATGTCAGCACCATGAGTGGTGGTGTCCAAGGCATTGATCAGTCAGTGGTGGCCATGGCTGAGGGCCTCGACTGCATGTCTCACCCACTGGGGCATGCCCCTGATGCAGGGGGACGTTGCTGAGGCGCGTTGGAGCATTTCCCAGTCACTGGGGGGGAGGCCATGTCTCAGTCACACGTGGATATTGCCAGGGTGTTTCGGAACATGTCCCAATCTCAGGTGTGCATTGCCGGGGCGCTGTGGGGCATGCCCCAGGTGCAGGAAGACATTGGTGAGGCACTGCAGAGTGTGGCCCTGTCACAGAGGGGCATCGCTGAGGGCAATGACATCATGGTGCAGACAATGGGGAGCCGCCACGGCTGACAGAGCCAGGTGATGCAGGGGCCTCTGCAGCTCAATTTGGTTGTCCCTCTAGCCAAGGGCACTGACCAGGAGGAGGGAGCACTGGAGGACGACCCAGAGCCATCCTTTGGGGAGATGACGGCAGTCACCAGCTCACTTCAGGAAGCATAGCATGATACCCCCCGCCCCAGTCTGCATCAATGGCTCCGAAGTGGAGATGGTCGATAGCTTTAAGATCCTGGGGGTCACCATCATCAACAGTCTGTCCTGGTCCACTCACGTTGATGCAACAGTCAAGAAAGCCCAACAACGTCTCTACTTCCTACGGAAGCGAAAGAAATTTGGCATATCTGCAGCGACTCTCACAAACGTCTACACATGTGCCATAGAGAGCAGCCTATCCGGCTGCATCACAGCTTGGTATGGCAACTGCTCGGCCTAAGATCGCAAGAAACTGCAGAGTGTGGTGAACTCAGCCCAACGCATCACACAAGCTTGCCATCCTTCCATTGATTCTGTACACACCTCCTGCTGCCTCAAGAAGGCAGACAGCATTATCAGAGACCCCTCCCACCCAGGCATTGCCTTCTTCCAGACCCTTCCATCAGGTAGAAGGTCTGAAGACCCGCACATCCAGACATAGGAACAGCTTCTTCCCCACAGCTACTAGACTCCTCAACGACTCTCCCACGGACTGATCTGTTCCCTGTAAGAAGACTGTTCACGTCGCCCTATGCTGCTCTTGCTCATGTATTTGCTTTGTTTGGCCCCTTTTTCCGTACTGTAACCAATCACTGTTTGTTGATGTACCATTTGTCAATGCACTCTGTCGATTATTCTTTTTTCTCCACTATGTACGTACTGTGTACACTCCCTTGGCCGCAGAAAAATAATTTTCACTTCGGTACATGTGACAATAAATCAAATCAAATCAAGCAGCTCATTCTGGACTCCCGCCACTGACAAAGGGGCTGTGGTTGACAAACATACAGCCTCCAAACAGGAAACAGGCAAGAGCATAGTGAGGTTACCAGCATCTGATTCAACTCGCGCTCTCTCCCCTACCTGCAGCTCCCAGCCGCAGGACATGGCGGAAGAGTGAGTGAACACCACTTTCCGGACTCCTGCCTCAGGCAAAAGGGGCTACAGCTAACAAACACACGGCCTCCAGACATTAAACAATAAACCATCAATAGTATAACAAAGCTACCACCATCCAAACCAATTCACCCTCTCTCCCCTTCCCACAGCTCCCAGCTGTAAGGCTTGACGGAACAGCAAGTGAATGAATCTTTCTGGATTGAAGACCGACGACAAAAGGGGCTGCGGTTAAGAGACACACGTCCACCAGACTGATATGCAATCAATACGCTTTTGTCCACGTGGAGTCATGTCGATTCAGCTTTAATCAGATAGAACTGTACCCAGCAGCGAAGTTACAGAAGTGAAGGCTGCTGGGACGGCATTGGTTCTTATACCCCGTCTCTCAGGGCGGGGCTATGTACATTGCCCAATGGTAGACCCCGCGGTCTAGCCAATGGTTATTCCTCTCTCTGGTACCACAATACCTGGTATTACCACATTCACCCCCTGTTAAAAAAAGAATCGGCGGGGTGATGGCCAGTATTACTGTCGCCTTTTCATGGTAGGACCAGATATTGCAGGTACCATGCTCTCGAGGGTTACAGAGAAAGTTCTTGCGTTGTTAATTTTCCTCATGGTGCTGCAATCAGACGATCGGGCGGCCTGGTCGTCCTACTGGAGCGTCTAAGTGTCGGCGGCGATCCTGGTGAGAGCCCCGGCGGTAGTGACTCCGGGAACGTGGTGTCTTCCTCCCAGGCAGTTTCGTCACCCCTAGGCGGTGCTGTAAGGTTGAAAGATGGGCAGAAGGAAGGGGTGCCTGTAGGGGGCGTCAGTGCCTGCTGGGCTCTGGGTCGGGGTTCTGGCGGCAGTACTGACCCTCCGGTCAGGTACGGAGGGGTGGGGGGCTGGTGGCAGTGGCTCGGGCGTGCGTGGTGCTCCGGCGGGCACCAGGTCCCGGAGGGAGACCATATCTTGGCGACCGTCGGGGAACGCTACGTAGGCGTACTGGGGGTTGGCATGCAGCAGGTGGACCCTTTCGACCAGCGGGTCCGACTTGTGCGCCCTCGCATGTTTCCGCAGCAGGACGGGTCCGGGTGTTGCTAGCCAGGTTGGGAGCGAGGTCCCAGAGGAGGACTTCCTAGGGAAAACAAGGAGACGTTCATGAGGTGTCTGGTTCATGGTAGTACATAGCAGTGACCGAATGGAGTGCAGGGCCACTGGGAGGACTTCTTGCCAGCGGGAGACTGGGAGATTCCTGGACCGAAGGGCCAGCAGGACGGTCTTCCAGACCGTTCCGTTCTCCCTTTCTACCTGCCCGTTTCCCCGGGGGTTGTAGCTGGTCGTCCTGCTCGAGGCGATGCCTTTGCTGAGCAGGAACTGGCGCAGCTCGTCACTCATAAAGGAGGACCCCCTATCACTGTGGATGTATGTGGGGAAACCGAACAGTGTAAAAATAATTTGGAGTGCCTTGATGACGGTGGTTGTGGTCATGTCTGGGCAGGGGATGTCGAATGGGAACCGGGAGTGCTCATCAATCACATTCAGGAAATACGTGTTGCGGTCGGTGGAGGGGAGGGGGCCTTTGAAGTCCATGCTGAGGCGTTCAAAGGGAAGCCTTTATCAGGTGCGCCCTCTCTGGTCGGTAGAAGTGCGGTTTGCACTCCGCGCAGATTTGGCAGTCCCTGGTGACAGTCCTGACCTCCTTGATGGAGTAAGGCAGGTTCCGGGACTTAACAAAATGGAAGAACCGGGTAACTCCCGGGTGGCAGAGGTCCTCGTGGAGGGCTCGGAGGCGGTCTACTTGTGCGGTGGCACAAGTGCCGCGGGATAGGGCATCAGGAGGCTCGTTCAGCTTCCCGGGACGATACAAGATCTCGTAATTGAAGGTGGAGAGTTCGATCCTCCACCGCAAGATCTTGTCGTTCTTAATCTTGCCCCGCTGTCCATTATCGAACATGAAGGCCACCGACCGTTGGTCCATGAGGAGAGTGAATCTCCTGCCGGCCAGGTAATGCCTCCAGTGCCGCACAGCTTCCACTATGGCCTGGGCCTCCTTTTCGACCGAGGAGTGGCGAATTTTGGAGGCATGGAGAGTGCGGGAGAAGAAAGCCATGGGCCTGCCTGCTTGGTTGAGGGTGGCGGCCAGAGCTACGTCAGACGCGTCGCTCTCGACCTGAAAGGGGAGGGACTCGTCGATGGCGCGCATCGTGGCTTTTGCGATGTCCGCTTTGATGCGGCAGAAGGCATGGCGGGCCTCCGTCGACAGGGGGAAGGTCGTGGATTGGATTAGGGGTCGAGCCTTGTCGGCGTAATTAGGGACCCATTGTGCATAGTACCTAAAGAAGCCGATGCAGCGCTTTAGGGCCTTGGGGCAGTGAGGGAGGGGGAACTCCAGAAGGAGTTCGGGGTCGGGGCCTATGACTCCATTTCGCACTATGTAGCTGTAGCGCACAAAGATTCCGTGAGACGAATAGAGTGAAGTCGATGAGGCTTTATTAAGCGTGTCTGTTCCCCCGCAGCTCGATGGTAGAATGGCCTGCGGGGGAGGACTCCGGCTTCTTATACTCCGCCTTCAGGCCGGAGCTAGAGGTCAACGGCCAACCAGGACCCGGGATCTGTCAACCAATGACATTAGGGCTTCCAGTCCCACATGACCCCTAATACATACTACCACAGTAGCCTAGGATGACGGTCGGTGCTAAACACGCAGTTCTCCTTATTGTAGGTCAGATTCAGGAGGTGCGCAGTCTGGAGAAATTTACGGAGGTTGGTGTCGTGGTCCTGCTGGTCATGGCCGCAGATGGTGACGTTGTCAAGATACGGGAACGTTGCGTGTAAGCCGTACCGGTCAACCATTCCGTCCATCTCACGCTGGAAGACCAAGACCCCGTTTGTGACACCGAAGGGAACCCTTAAAAAGTGGTAGAGCCGCCCCTCTGCTTCGAAGGCAGTGTACTGGCGGTTGCTATTACGGAGGGGTAGCTGGTGGTAGGCAGATTTGAGATCCACCGTGGAGAAGACCTTGTATTGCACGATCCTGTTTACCAGGTCGGCAATACGGGGGAGGGGGTACGTGTCCAGCTGCGTAAACCGGTTGATGGTCTGGTTATAGTCGATGACCATCCTATGCTTCTCCCCGGTCTTACCCACCACTACTTGAGCCCTCCAGGGGCTGTTGCTCGCTTCGATGACCCCTTCCTTCAGCAGCCTCTGGACCTCGGACCTGATGAAGGTCCGGTCCTGGGCACTGTACCGTCTGCTCCTGGTGGCGATGGGTTTGCAATCCGGGGTGAGGTTCGCAAACAGGGAAGGCGGGTCGAGCTTAAGGGTCGCGAGGCCGCAAACCGTAAGGGGGGATATAGGGCCGCCAAATTTAAAAGTAAGGCTTTGTAGGTGGCACTGGAAATCCCGTCCCAGAAGGGTGGCTGCGCAGAGGTGCGGCAGCACGTATAGGCGGAAATTGCGGAATTCCCTGCCTTGGACGGTGAGGTTCGCGAGGCAGAACTCTTCTATCTGCACCGCGTGTGACCCGGAGGCCAGGGAGATCCTTTGTTGGGTGGGGTAGGTGACCAGAGAACAGCACCTTACCGTGTCGTGGTGGACAAAACGCTACGTGCTCCCGGAGTCAATGAGGCATCACGTCACGTGGCCGTTGATGCCGATCGTCGTGGTGGCCTTTGCTAGCGTTCGGGGCCGACTCTGCTCCAGCGTGGCGGAGGCCAGCTGCAACAAAGGGTTTTGGTCAGGCGGCGGGTAGCCAGCCGCGCTGGGGGCTTGGGGCCCCATCCAAGATGGCGCCGGCCATGGATCGCAAGTGGAATCCGGGGACTCGGACGATGGCGGCGGTGAGGAGCAAGCTGGCGGCGCGCGGTGCTCCAGCGTGGCGGAGGCCAGCTGCAACAAAGGGTTTTGGTCGGGCGGTGCGTCGCCAGCCACGCTGGGGGCTTGAGGCCCCATCCAAGTTGGCGCCGGCCAGGGATCGCCCATGGAGTTCGGGGATGGAGACCCCGACGATTGGACCGGCGAGGGACAGAATGGCTGTGCGTACTCCTCCAGCATGGTTGCCAGAGGGGGAAAGAATGGCTGCGGCTGCGACGCTGCCTGGCGGGGCAAAGGCTGCGGTGCGCGTTGGGCCGGCGGGGCTGGGAAAAGGGAGTGCGGCAGTGGGCCTGGGACGGTCGGGATGTGGAAGAACGGCTGTGGTTGCGCAGCGGGCGGCTGGAGGAATGGCTGAGGGTAGTCATCGGATACCGCGTTCACCGCGCGGGTGAGGCAGACCGTGGCATAGTGGCCTTTCTTGCAGGTGACGGTGCGGGTCGGGCAGCGCGCGCACGGGTGATTCGCCTGGCCGCAGAAGAAGCAGCGTTGGCTGGCGGCGGTAGCGGGGTGCCTTGCCGCGCAGGCCTGTGGAGTTAGCAGGTAAGTCTGGGGGTTAGGCGGGTAAGTCTGGGGGGCTGCCGCGGCGGGGTGCCACACAGCCCAGGGGGGCGCGGTGCGCGCGGGGGTGTACACAAGGGCATTTTTGTACACCACGTCCATGGACCCTGCCAGGGCCCGGGCCTCGTTGAGGCCCAGCGTCTCCATTTCGAGCAGCCTTCGGCGAATGTCGGGGGAGATCATACCTGCCACAAAAGCGTCTCAAATTAAAAGTTCGGAGTGCTCGTTCGCCGTCACCGCTGGGCAGCCGCAGTTTTGGCCCAGCACGATCAGTGCCCTGTAGAAATCTTCTTGCATCTCATCTGGGCTCTGCCGTCTCGTTGCCAGCAGGTGACGGGCGTAGACCTGATTAAGTGGACGAATGTAGTGTCCTTCCAGCAGTTCCATGGCTTTATCATAGTTCGCCGCCCCTTCGATCAGGGGGTAGATCGCCGGGCTGACCCGCGAGCGTAGGAGGTGCATTTTCTGCCTTTCCGTGGGAGTGTCGGCAGCCGTCTCAAGGTAGCTCTGGAAGCACGCTAGCCAATGCTTAAAAATCTCGGTAGAATTTTCTGCGTGCGGGCTGAGGTGAAGGCACGTCGGCTTGATACGGAGATCCATCCTTCAGAAGTACTTATCTGATTAAATTGAAGAGCAATCAATACGCTTGAGTCCACGTGGAGTCATATCGATTCAGCTTTAATCAGATAGAACTGTACCCAGCAGCGAAGTTACTGAAGTGAAGGCTGCTGGGATGGCATTGGTTCTTATACCCCGCCTCTCAGGGCGGGGCTATGTACATTGCCCAATGGTAGACCCCACGGTCTAGCCAATGGTTATTCCTCTCTCTGGTACCGCAATACCTGGTATTACCACACAGACATCAACCAACAATACAAAACCCCTCCCACCCCATTCCCCCACAGTCAGAGAGCGGGGCGAAAGAGTGAGAGGACCCCCTCCCAAGCGCTGGCAGAAGGACATCTGATCCCCTCCCTTTCCTTGCTCCAGGCCTCAGAAGCAAAAAGGGGCTTCAACAAAAAAGCCCGAGGCATTAAACAAGAAACAGCAAGAATACAGTAGCAAGCATACGACTTCCGAACATTAAACAACGTGCAATAGTACAAAGGCACCAGCAATTTACACGGCCTCCAAACTTGAAGCAAAAAGCAGTCACCATCACACGAAAGTCATTCACATCCTTCAAAGACGCATCTTCGCGACCTCCAAGGTGTCCAGTTGAAGTGAGCCACCACTCTCCTCCTCCTGCAGTCCCAGCATCTGGTCACATGCTCCACCCAGCCATTGATCCAGGCCGCAGAAACAAAAGAGGCAGGTACAATGCACAGCTTCAAGACATAAAACATTAAACAGCCAGCAGTTCAAAGCACCGCCAAATGACAAAGCAGTCCTTCAAACCTCCAGCAAGTTGCACAGTTGATTTGGGCCGCCACCTTCCTTTCAAAGCACTGGCAGCGGGCACCTGACTTCCTCCCTTTCCTTGCCCCAGGCCACAGAGAAAGAGGCAATAATAGCAGCGCACGGCTTCCAGACATGAAACATTGAATAGGCAGCAGTACAGATAAAAGCGCCAGCAAACTGTAAAGCAGATCGAATACCTTCAGCAAGTCACTCAGGTGATACTGCCACCACCCTTCCCCCTTCCTTCCTTACTTCAGGCAACAGAAGTAAAGAGGTAGCAGCAAGCAGACTCACAGCATCCAATGGCAGCAACAGTAGTCCTCCAAGCAAGCAGGCAGGGAGTCAGGCAGTTTTAAAATCCAGCCACAGGCATAGCCCTGAAGAAGTCCCTGCCCCCCCCGCCCCCCACTCTCCCCTCAGCCCAGGGGCAACCCCGCACTGGTGGCAGCCGACACCCCTGACTGGGCCCAACCCCTACCAGGGTCTCCACCCCTCTCCACCCCCCTCCCCCACCCCAACAGCTCCAGTGCCCCTATGCTGAAAGCGCATTTTCTAAGATGGCTACTCACCTCCTCCGATCCCCACAGTAGCCATTTTGCTAGCTTCACGTTTTTAAATAGGTGTGCTAAACAATGCCCCCGTGACCGCTTGCTGGGGAGGTGGTTAAATCACGGAAGGCTGCTAATTAGGAGGCCCTTCCCGTTAATGGGGTGGAGATTGGCCTTAATTGGTAATTATTGGTTTTTCACCACGCTGCAGCAGGGTCCTGAGCTCACCAACGAGAGCGGGCTGGTTAGATCGAAAACCTTTCGCCGCCTGACACGCTTCCCAATTTCGGACTCTCCCGTGATCTGACCGGCTCGCTTGGATTCGCACCGGGCATAGCACGGCCGTTAGATCATGCCCCTTATTTCTAATATTTACCAATACAAATATAAATCCCTTAAAACTACCTTTGTTTTCTTTACACAAGGTCAGGATGGGATACGGTTTGGAGGAAACTTGCAGGTGCTTGAGTTCTAATGCACCTTCTCCCTTTATCCATTAAGATGGTAGATGTCATGGGTTAGGAAGGTGCTGTTAAAGAAGTCTTGGTAGTTCCTGCAGTGCAACCTGTGGACGATTTGCACGACTGCCAGTCTGTGTCAGTTGTGGGGGAGTGAATATTTAAGGCAGTATATCAGATGCTAATCAAGCAGTCTGCTTTGTCCTGGATGGTGTCGAGCTTCTCGAGTGTTGTTGGAGCTGCATTCATCTGGGCAAGTGGAGAGCATTCCATCTAACGCCTTGTAGTTGGTGGACAGGCTTTGGGGAGTCAGGAAGTGAGTTAATTACCACAGTATTCCTAGCCTCTGACCAGCTCTTGTAGCCACAGTGTTTATATGGCTAGTCCAGTTCAGTTTCTGGTCAATTTTAACTCCTAGGATGTCGAAAATGGGAGATTCAGCGATAGTAATTCCATTGAGTGTCAATGGGATTCACTCTTGTTGGAGATGGCCATTGCCTGGCACTTGTGTGGTGCAAAGTTGACTTGCTACTAATCAGCCAAAGATTAGATATTGATGCAGATAAGGTAATTAATGAAGCAGCTATAGATGATTGGGCCTATGCCACTGAGGAATTCATACAATGAAGGCCTGTGACTGAGACGATTGACTTCCAACAACCACAACCATTTTCCTTTGGACTCAGCAGGTGGATATTTTCCGTGATTCCCACTGACTCCAGTTTTGCTGGGGATATTTGGTACCCACACTCAATAAAATGCTGCTTTGATGTCAAGGGCAGTCACTTACACCTTGCCTCTGCTTTTTAGCCCATACACGGACCAAGTCTGTAATGAGGTCAGGAGCTGAGTGGTCCAGGTGGACCTCAAACTGAGCATCATTCAGCAGGCTACTGCTGAGTATGTGTTGCTTAATAACACTGTTGATACTCCCTCCCACTATTTTGCTGATGATCAAGCGTAGACTGATAGGGTGGTGATCAACCATTGGATGTGTCCTGCGTTTTGTGGACAGGACATCCTGGTCAATTTCCACATTGTCAAGTAGATGCCTGTGTTGTAGATGTACTGGAACAAGTTGGTTAGGGCTCTGGCTAGTCCCGAAATGTTGTCAGGGCCCATAGCCTTTGCGGTGTCCTCTGGCAGTCATAATATCCACTCATATATATAATGAGATGCAGACAGGCAGTGATTGACACACAGGATGACCAGTAAGCACACAACACAGTGCAGCCAATCACCAGACAGGACACTACCACTATAAAGCCAGAGGGCGCTAGGTTTCCCGCTCTCTCAGGACCCAGCCACTGAGACAGTCAGAGTCCACGAGCTAGCAAGTGGAAACACCATGCGGTAGCTAGTAAGTCTGGTCAGACTACTACAAGGTCTCCAGTCAGTTCAGTATAGTGTCGACCCACAGCTGAATATGTATATCAGTTCTATCGTTGAATAAAACAGTGTTGGATTTTCTCCAGTGTTAGACGTCTGTTTCTAGCTTCCCTGCATCGATTGCAGTCCACATCGAACCTACCTGCCTGACACATCATGGTACCAGAGTGATACTGATCTTGACGGACCTACCTCGAGTTAATATGCATTGACCAGCAAGCAGCCATCTGGTGAAATGGAAAACATCCAGCCTCCTCCGCAGCTCCACATCTCCGGCAACCTCGGCGCCAATTGGAAAATCTTCAAGCAAAAGTTCCTCTTGTACATCGAGGCCCCCGACCTCGAAGCAGCATCGGATGCCAGGAAGATCGCGCTATTTCTCTCCACTGCGGGGAACCACGCTATCCACATCTACAACTCCCTTACGTTCGCTGACGGCAAAGACAAAACAAAATTCAAAACAGTCCTGCTGAAGTTTGACAGCCACTGAGGCATTGATGTGAATGAGAGTTTTGAACGGTACTTTTTCCAGCAGAGGCTTCAGGATAAGGAGGAACCTTTTCAGTCCTTCGTCACCCATCTCCACATCCGAGCGCAGACATGTAACTGACATGATATTCAAACACACACATCATGATGGACACACCAACAGACAAATCAGAGCACACAACACCACAACCAATCACACACAAGGACACCAACCACATAAAAGCACGAGCACAACACCTAGTGGACAGTAGGACTGGGGACAAAGACACGGACAAGACCTGTTACAAGATCACAAACAGGGAATCCCCACGTGCAGAGTATCAAGACAAAACTGTACATAGAAAGTTTAAATAAAATAGCGTTGTACCATATACAACCGTGTTGGCTCATCTGTGTGTCAGAACGCCCAACACCACATGGTACAGGAGTGGATCGATACCTGCCAACTAACCTGCCATTCTGGACATGGACCGCACCGACAAACCGCAGCCGTTGCAAGTCGCGGGGAACCTAGGTACTAATTGGAAGCTCTTCAGGCAGCGATTTGACCTGTACATCCGAGCCAACGAAAAACAGAGTGCCTCGGATGAAACGAAGATTGCAATGCTCTTCTTCTACGCAGGTCAGCACGCCCTCGACGTCTTCAACTCACTGGTGTTCGAAGAAGGCGAAAACCAATCCAAATATGACACGGTCATCCTCAAACTGGACCAGCACTTTAAGGTTGAAGTGAATGAAAGTTTTGAAAGATACCTCTTTCAGCAACGCCTGCAAGGTAAGGAGGAGCTTTTTCAACCCTTTTTGACGCACCTCCGAATTCTAGCGCAGTCCTGCGGTTACGGCAGCACCACAGAGTCCATGATCAGGGACCAGATTGTTTTTGGCGTTGCCTCCAGTGGCCTACGCCAGCAGCTTCTTAAAATAAAAAGCCTCACCTTAGCGTCTGCTGTGGAAGCCTGTGTCCTCCACGAGAATGCAATCAGCCGTTTTGCCCGATTTCAGGCGTCCGAGTTGGCACGGAGGGGGTCCCCAGCCGTCGAATCGGCAAGCCAGGCCGCCCACGACGCCGAACGCATCCAGGCCGTCGATTACTTCCCGACCCACGGCCCGGACGACAGCGGCCGCTTCCCGCGCTTTTCGCGGTCTCCCGCGCTGGTGCGCGCCAAAAATAACGGCCACATCGAGGAACGCACTGCGCAGGCGCGCCCACCGCAAGATCGCACTGCGCATGCGCAGTGGCGCAACGAACGCTGTGACGTCATGACGTGCGGCAATTGTGGAGCTGTACACTTAAAAGGGTAATGTCCTGCTAAAAACCGACAGTGCCTCAGATGTGGCAAGGTGGGCCACTATGCTGCCCACTGTCGTTCGGCTCAACCCATGGATCCTGCACATCCCCGACAATCTCGCAGACAAGTCAGGACCGTCCAGCCCACGCATCAAGACTTCCAGTTAAGTGATGCAGATGACCAGGATGCCTTCCGCGTCTCCGTCATCGATGTCAACAAGGTCAATGCCATCAATCCAGCCGATGAGTGGTGTGCCACCCTGACGGTCAACCGATCGCGCGTCACCTTCCGTCTGGACACCGGCGCATCCGCCAACCTGATTGCATATTCTGCATTCCAGGCCATGAAGGTCAAACCACCCATCACGCCATCCCGGCTCAAGATGGTTGATTATAACGGGAACGTCACCCCGTCCATAGGATCTTGCCAGCTACAGATAACTCACAAGATGCACACGGCTACACTCCCCTTCGAAGTTGTCGGCTCATCAAAAGACTCGTTACTGGGCGCACAGGCGTGTAAGGTCCTTCACCTGGTACAGCGCATTATGTCTCTCTCTCCAGATGAGATATCCGACTTCCCGGATGCTGAGTTCCACGCAAATCTCCATTCCCTCCTTGCTCACAACCAGGAGGTTTTTGAAGGCATGGGACATTGCCATACACGTACAAGATTCGACTCAAACCGGACGCCATCCCTGTCGTTCACGCACCTCGCAGGGTTCCTGCGCCACTCAAAGACCGCCTCAAGTTGCAGCTGCAGGATCTTCAGGACCAAGGGGTCCTATCCAGGGTCACGGAGCCCACGCCATGGGTCAGCTCCATGGTCTGTGTAAAGAAGCCCTCTGGCGAGCTCCGCATATGTATAGATCCTAAAGATCTGAATAACAACATCATGCGGGAACACTATCCCATCCCGAAACGAGAGGACCTCACCAGCGAGATGGCGCAAGCCAAAATATTTACCAAATTGGATGCGTCCAAAGGATTTTGGCAGATCCAATTGGACCCGGCCAGCCGAAGGCTATGCACGTTCAACACCCCTTTTGGCAGATTCTGCTACAACCGGATGCCATTCGGCATCATTTCAGCATCTGAAGTTTTCCACCGCATTATGGAGCAGATGATGGAAGGCATCGAAGGGGTACGTGTATATGTGGACGATATCATCATTTGGTCCACCACTCCGCAGGAACACATGCATCGTCTACGACGTGTCTTCACCCGCATACGACAAAATGGCCTGCGTCTCAACCGCGCCAAGTGTGCCTTCGGCCAGATGGAGCTGAAATTCCTCGGGGACCACATCTCACGATCTGGGGTCCGTCCCGATGCAGACAAAGTTAGCGCCATCACAGCCATGCCACGGCCGGCTGACAAGAAGGCTGTCCTAAGATTCCTGGGCATGGTCAACTTCCTTGGGAAGTTCATTCCCAACCTGGCTTCTCATACAACGAATATGCGCCATCTCGTAAAAAAATCAACAGAATTCCACTGGCAGCAATCGCATCAGCTGGAATGGGAGGAGCTCAAGCACAAACTGGTCACGGCACCAGTGCTGGCGTTCTTTGACATGACTCGCCCTACAAAGATCTCAACAGACGCCAGCCAATCTGGTATTGGAGCGGTACTCCTGCAAAAAGACAGCACGTCGTCATGGGCCCCGGTTGCATATGCCTCACGAGCCATGACCCCTACCGAACAGCGCTACGCGCAAATAGAAAAAGAATGCCTGGGCTTGTTAACTGGACTGGACAAGTTCCACGACTATGTGTATGGCCTGCCACCATTTACGGTTGAAACGGACCACCGCCCCCTGGTCAACATCATTAACAAAGACCTGAACGACATGACCCCTCGCCTTCAGCGCATCTTACTTAAACTCAGGAGGTATGATTTCGAACTGATCTACACTCCGGGGAAGGATCTCATCATGGCGGACACGCTCTCCCGAGCAGTGAGCACACCACCAGATGCGGAGGGGTTCGTGCGTCAAATTGAGGCACACGTGACTCTGACAGCAGCAAATCTGCCAGCTGATGATCCAAGTCTGGCCTACATACGCGCAGAGACGGCGACTGACCCCCTTCTGCAGCGAGTGATGCGCCACATGACGGAAGGGTGGCTCAAAGGGCAGTGCCCCTAGTTTTATAATGTGCGAGATGACCTTACCAACATAGACGGGGTCCTTATGAAATTAGACAGGATCGTTATTCCGCACAGCATGCGCCAGATGATTCTTAATCAACTACACGAAGGCCACTTGGGCGTCGCAAAATGCAGACGAAGGGCCCGAGAGGCGGTATATTGGCCGGGTATTAATGAAGATATAGCCAACATGGTGCTCAATTGCACAACCTGTCAGAGGTTTCAGCCGGCGCAACCTCCGGAGACGCTTTTACCACACGAGTTGGTGACATTCCCCTGGGCGAAGGTGGGTGTTGACCTATTTCACGCGCTCGGCAGAGATCACATCGTTATTATAGACTACTTCTCAAACTACCCGGAAGTCATGCCTCTCCATGATGTGACATCGTCCGCAGTCATTGGGGCCTGCAAGGAAACATTTGCTCGCCATGGCATTCCAAGGACTGTCATGTCAGACAATGGACCCTGCTTCGCCAGCCGTGAATGGTCGTCCTTTGCCGCAGCATATGGTTTCACTCATGTGACATCCAGCCCTCTACATCCACAGTCGAACGGGAAGGCTGAAAAGGGCGTCCACATTGCCAAGCGGCTCCTGTGCAAGGCGGCTGCTGCCGGATCGGACTTTAACCTCGCCTTGCTGGCCTATCGATCGGCCCCGCTATCCACGGGTCTCTCACCACCGCAGCTATTAATGGGTCGCTCCCTCAGGACGACGGTACCGTCCATCCTGGCACCAACAACAGACCATGAGACGGTTCTTCGGAACATGCAAATGCAGCGTGATCGCCAGAAAAGTCAGTACGACACACGAGCGACGGACCTGCCCCCCCCCTGTCCTCCGGGGACAAAGTACGCGTCCATCAACCATATGGTGGCTGGTCAGCACCGGCCGAAGTCCTCCGACATGTGGCTCCCCGCTCGTTCCTGGTTCGCATGCCGGATGGTTCAGGGCGTCGCCGCAATCGGCGCGCCCTTCGCCGACTTCCACGCTCGCAGCCACACAGTACGCACACGCCAGATCCTCAACAGGCTTCCGAGGATGACTTTGTGGAGCTGCCGCAGATCACGCCCTCTCCATCGCCACCCATGGCCATGCTTGCACATCAGCCGGTGGTTCTTGACCCACCCTTGAGGCGGTCAACCCGAATTCGTCGCACACCCATTAGACTGGACTTATAACACCGTTCATATGTCTAACAAGTTACATAATTTTATATGATAACCTGTTGTTGTTTATCGTTCCAGATATCGTCTGACTGGACAACTGTTCAAGTTTTTTTCTCGTTCACATTCATGTTCTGTTATGGTACAACCTTGTTCATGTGACGCACCCGACATCGCCCCATGTAAATAGTTACGTCATATGCACATGCTGTACACAACACACACACACTCTTAGATGCACTCACAACGCGATCATATTTATTACCACGTAGGCACATATCTTTGTAAAAAGGGGGGATGTCATGATATTCAAACACACACATCATGATGGACACACCAACAGACAAATCAGAGCACACAACACCACAACCAATCACACACAAGGACACCAACCACATAAAAGCACGAGCACGACACCTAGTGGACAGTAGGTCTGGGGACAAAGACACGGACAAGACCTGTTACAAGATCACAAACAGGGAATCCCCACGTGCAGAGTATCAAGACAAAACTGTACATAGAAAGTTTAAATAAAATAGCGTTGTACCATATACAACCGTGTTGGCTCATCTGTGTGTCAGAACGCCCAACACCACAGTAACTATGACTCGACGGCTGAGTCCATGATCCGGGATCAGATCGTTTTTGGGGTCCACCCTGACTCCCTTCGGCAGCAGCTCCTGAAAGTCAAACAGTTGACCCTCTCTGTCGCTATCAAGACGTGCGTTGTCCATGAGCATGCTAAGAATCGTTACTCCCACATCAGGGCGGCAGAAACTGCAAAGCTGGCCTCCCTCGAGGTGGAACGGGTGCAGGCCATTGCACAAATGCAGGGCCTGAGCATCGAGGAGAGTGGCCGTTTCGCGCGCTTTTCCCGGGTCCCTGCGCATGCGCGCCACGACCGAGTGGACGACGAGCCCGACAACCCAACTGCGCAGGTGCGTACGTCGACCGACCACACTGCGCATGCGCGATGGCACAAGGAACGCGCAGACATCGGCTTCATGACGTGTCCGAATTGTGGCTCCGCCCATTTAAAGCGCCAATGTCCGGCAAAAGGACGCCGGTGTCTATGGTGTGGTAAGCTTGGCCACTACGCAGCCCTTTGCAGATCTGCTCCACCGTTCAGCAGCCAGCGATCCCAGCTGCGGTGCAGAAGTGTCCGCTCAATAAAACAAGGCATGCCAGATTCCGATCCCGACAGTCCAACAGACCTGATGCTGAGTGCCTCAAGTCCCCATACCAGGTGGGCATCATAACTACGCATGCGCTGCCTTCCACCACAACGGCAAAATGCCTCTCGATCCTCAGTGTGGATCCCGACAACGAGTGGTGTGCTGTCCTCACAGTTAACAAGGCTCTCATCCAATTTAAACTGGGCACATGCGCATCAGCGAGCCTCATCTCAAAATCCGACCTCGACACCATCGGCGCCAAACCAAGCATTCTTCCACTGGCCTGCCAGCTCCTTGACTACAATGGCAATGCCATAGCTGCCAGTGGCTCCTGTCAACTAGGGGTATCCAACAAGGCGATCAAGGCAACATTGCGGTATGAAATCGTCGGGCCTGACAGAGCGTCCTTGCTCGGTGCTCGAGCCTGCAAGCTCCTGAACCTGGTTCAGCGAGTCCACACCATGTCATCATCACCGGTGACGGCCTTGCCTGATGGAAACTTGCAAGCCGACATAGATGACATTATCACGCAGTACCACAGCATATTCGATGGAATGGGCACGCTCCCATACCAATATAAAACCCTGCTCAAGCCGAACTCCACCCCTATAATTTATGCACCACACCAGGGGCCAGCACCCCTCAAGAATCGTCTGAAGAAGCAATTATAGGACCTCCAAGACCAGGGCATCATATCGAGGGTCACAGAGCCAACAGACTGGGTCAGTTCCATGCTCTGCGTAAAGAAGCCGTCAGGGGAGCTTCGCATTTGCATTGACCTGAAGGATCTAAACCGCAACATCATGCGGGAGCATTACCCGATACCAAAACGTGAAGAGTTGACCAGTGAGATGGCTCATGCCAAATTCTTTACTGAGCTGGACGCCTCCAATGGTTTTTGGCAAATACAGCTGGACGCGTATTTGCAACACCCCGGTCGGTAGCTACTGCTACAACCGGATGCCTTTTGGGACCATATCTGCCTCCGAAGTATTTCACCGCATCATGGAGCAGATGATGGAGGGCATCGAGGGAGTGCGAGTATACGTTGACGACGTAATTATCTGGTCCACAATGCCCCAGGAACACATCGCTCGCCTCAAGAAGGTATTCCAGAGAATTCATGAACATGGTCTACAGCTCAACAGGGCCAAGTGCTCATTTGGTCAATCGGATATTAAGTTCCTGACCACATCTTGCAGCAGGGTGTGCGGCCAGATGCTGACAAGGTCCCGCCGATCAACTCTATGAAGACCCCGGAGGACAAGAAGGCGGTCCTCCGCTTCCTCGGGATGGTCAACTTCCTCGGGAAATTCATTCCCAATATGGCATCCCACACCACGGTCCTCCGCCATCTCGTCAAGAAGTCGACGGAATTCCAGTGGCTGCCCACGCATGAAGAGGAATAGCGTGAGCTGAAAGCAAAGCTCACCACAGCCCCGGTTCTAGCGTTCTTCGACCCAACCAAGGAAACCAAGATATCGACTGATGCAAGCCAGGACGGCATTGGGGCGGTGCTCCTTCAACGAGATGACTCCTCGTCCTGGGCTCCAGTTGCGTATGCCTCCAGGGCCATGACGCCCACTGAGCAACGGTACGCTCAGATTGAGAAGGAGTGTCTGGGCATCCTGACAGGGATAGTCAAGTTTCACGACTAAGTTTACGGCCTGCCAAAATTCACTGTAGAAACGGACCACAGGCCTCTAGTCCATATAATCCAGAAGGATTTAAATGACATGACACCTCGGTTACAGCAAATTCTTCTTAAGCTACACCGCTACGACTCAAAATTGTCTACACGCCAGGCAAAGAGCTGATCATTGCAGGTGCCCTATCCAGGTCCATTACCACACCATGTGAACAAAGTGACTTCATCTGCCACATAGAAGCGCAAGTGCAGTTGTGTGCAACCAACCTTCCGGCCTCTGACGAACGGGTGGTCCAAATTCATGAGGAGACGGCCTCGGATCCTCTGCTGCAGCGTGTGATGCAGCACCTTACCAATGGCTGGCAGAAGGGACAATGTCCCCAGTTCTATAACGTAAAAGACGACCTGACGGTGGTGGAGGGAATGCTTCTGAAACTCGACAGGATCGTAATTCCTCAGAGCATGCGGGTTATGGTGCTGGGCCAACTCCATGAGGGTCACCTTGGGGTCGAGAAATGCCGACGCAGAGATCGGGAGGCGGCCTATTGGCCAGGCATCAGCCAGGCCACTGCCGACACAGTCCTGAACTGCCCTACCTGTCAGAAGTTTCAACCAGCTCAACCCAAGGAAACGCTGCAACAGCACGAGATCGTGACCTCCTCGTGGTCCAAAGTAGGTGTAGACCCTTTCCACGCCAATGGGCGTGACTACGTACTCCTGGTCGACTACTTCTCCAGTTACCCAGAAGTGGTGAAACTGTCCAACCTCATGTCGAAGGCGGTAATCAAAGCCTGCAAAAAAATGTTCGCCAGGCATGGGATTCCGCTCACGGTAATGAGCGACAACGGTCCTTGCTTTTACAACCAGGAATGGTCTAATTTTGCACAGTCCTACAACTTCCGTCATGTAACCTCCAGTCCCCACTACCCGCAGTCAAACGGGAAGGCCGAGAAAGGGGTCCATATTGTAAAGCTGTTTCTGTGCAAAGCTGCAGACTCAGGCTCCAACTTCAACCTGGCGATGCTGGCATACAGGGCAACCCCACTGTCCACTGGGTTGTCTCCAGCGCAGATGCTCATGAATCGCACTCTGTGGACCACAATTCCAGCCAACCATGTTCCAGACCTTCACCACCTCACGGTCTTACAGAAAATGCAGCAGTCACGGGCCCAACAGAAGGCCACATACGATGCTCATGCCACGGATCTACCCGAGCTGGCCCCAACTGATCATGTTCGTGTCCAGTTGCCTGAGGGCGGCTGGTCAGCCACAGCTGTTGTGATCAAACAAGTGGCCCCAAGATCGTTCCTTGCCCACATGGCTGATGGCTCCCTGCTACGGCGCAACAGACGGGCACTGCGAAGAGTTCCACGCCCACTACCTGACCGAAGTGCCCTGCCGCCTATGATGCTTCCTCCGGACGTGCCCTGCCACGAGGCCACCGATCTATCAGCAATCCTGCCGGCCCATGCGACCACCGCGATGGCAGCGATCCCGCCTATCCACGTGCAGGCGGCTCCTGATCCACCTCTGCGGCGATCAACAAGAATTTGTCGCCCACCACAAAGACTGAATCTGTAGACTGAACTTTTTTACATTTTGTGACTTCATCGATTTAACCTCTGTAAATATTGTTTTGTTTGCCATGTATCTGCACTATCGACACCTTCCTATGTATATACGTTCATTTTGTATATAGTCAGGCATATATATATATATATATATATATATACACACGCACACCTTTGTATTTATTTATCTAAAAAAAAAGGAGGGAGATGTCATAATATCCACTCATGTATATAATGAGATGCAGACAGGCAGTGATTGACACATAGGATGAACAGTAAGCATACAACACAGCACAGCCAATCACCAGACAGGACACTACCACTATAAAGCCAGAGGGCACTAGGTTTCCCACTCTCTCGGGATACAGCCACTGAGACAGTCAGAGTCCACGAGCTAGCACAGTGCAAACACCATGCGGTAGCTAATAAGTCTGGTCAGGCTACTAAAAGGTCTCCAGTCAGTTCAGTATAGTGTCGACCCACAGTTGAATATGTATATCAGTTCTATCGTTGAATAAAACAGTGTTAGATTTTCTCCAGTGTTAGACGTCTGTTTCTAGCTTCCCTGCATCGAGTGCAGTCCACATCGAACCTACCTGCCTAACACATCACTGGCCTTTGGCCATTTCTTGATATCATGTGGAGTGAATCGCATTGGCAGCCTCTGTGAGGCTGGTGAGCTCCGAGCAGGTTGAGATGGATCATCCAATCAGCACCTTTGGCTGAAGATGGTTACAAATGCTTCAGGCTGTTTTTTTACACTGATGCGCTGAGCTCGAGCTGTGCTTGAAGATGGAGATATTTATGGAGCCTCCCTTCGCCTCTACCCTCCAGTTAGTTGTTTAATTCTCCACCACCAGTCACGACTGGATATGGCAGGACTGCAGAGCATTAACTCACAAAACGTCACTTGTACACTGTGTAAGTTACAAATCCAGTAACCTTTTAAACAGTGGTTTGCAAAATCCTGAGTGATCCATTGGAATATTTTCTAAATTTACCAGGCTCCACATTTTTCCTCCCAGTTCCCTAAATATTTAAATTCCTAATTATGGGCAATAGTTTTTCCCATGAATGTAAACAAAGCATGTGCAGATCTCTCTCTCTCAAAAGGGATAATGTGACATCCAGATAGGAGCCAAGCAACTTAAACACTGTTGTGCCTGACTGACACCTGAATTGCAATTGTTAGTCTCAATGCAACAGCTGACATGTAAATGAACTCTAAGTAAACAGTTACATATCCATTGTACATTCCAATCACTCCCTGCACAATGACATTCCTCATGAATTCCCTATTGGTTTATTAGCATCTATTTATATTTCTCATCCCTCAGCCAGGACTTTCATGCCTCTTTGTGTCAGAATAGAGGCCTAAAAAAAACGACAGACAGGACCCAGATTTGAAATTCAACCCCCATTTCCAGCTCTGCGTACTTTCATTGGCGGGGGAAAGGAGCGGGCAGGGGGGATGATTCTCCCACAATTTTGGAGACAATTTAGAGGAGCTATTACTTGTATTTTAAAAAGTTTCAGAGCCCATTTCATTGTTCCCAACGCTGCAGTGAAAGATTTTGGAAGCATGTACTTAGCAAGAAATCTTGGAGTGAAGATTGAAGGCTATCTCAAACTGTTAATAGTTTCTTGACATCACTGATGTGTTGGGTATTCTGCGACACAGATGAACCAACATGGTTGCGAATGGTACAACTCAGTTTTATTGCTAACATTTATTTACAGTTGTAAACTGGTTACTGAGGTTCGATCATAACCCTAGAATCTGTGGACCTATTCCTAATACTATCTTGTAGTGGCACTCAGCACATGGTGGATGTCTGAGTGGCTTGCTATGAGCTCTGTGCCCTGAGCTGTCTCCTGCTGGAATGCTCAGGAAGTGTCGTGTTCCCTGTTTTGTAGTGTGTATGCTCTTGCCTGTGATTGGCTGTGGTGTTGTGTGTGTGTTGATTGGTCCGTTGATCTGTCCATCAGTATGTATGTGCTATGATGTTTACCTGAATATCATGGCATCCCCCTTTTGTACAAGAACATCTGCCTATGTGGTTATAAATAGAGATGTGTACTGAGTGCAGCTAAATGTGTGAGTGTGCAATATCTACAGCATGTACATGGGGCTAAACTATATACAAGGGGCGATGTTGGGTGTGACATAACAACGAGGTTGTACCATAAACAAATAACGGGGAAATGTAGAACGACAAAACAAACTCCTGTAACGACAAGGAAGAACAGAAACATATTAACACAGGGGTATTATGAGTTCAATGTACAAACAGGCTCATAAGTCCAGTCTAGTAGGTGGGCGACGAATTCGGGTTGACCGCCTCAAGGGTGGGTCTGGATCCATCGGCTGAGGAATAGGCCTGGCCACGGGCGACGGCGGAAGGGGCATGGTGGCAGGAAGCTCCATGAAGTCAATATCAGGATCAACAGGAGGGCACGGTGTCGGTGTAAGTTCCCGTAGCGAGTGTGGAAGTAGGCGAAGAGCCCGGCGATTGCGCCTACGAATGGAGCCATCAGGCATGCGAACCAGGAATCAGCGGGGAGCCACACGTCGGAGAACTTCGGCAGGTGCTGACCAGCCACCTTTTGGTAGGTGGATGCGGACGCCGTCTCCAGGCGCCAGGGCGGGAAGATCAGTTGCCCATGTGTCATATGCCATCTTCTGGCGAACACGCTGCTGTTGCATTCTGTGTAGTACCGGAGCATGGTTGGTTGTGGGGACCAGAATGGATGGCACAGTGGTCCTGAGGGCGCGACCCATCAACAGCTGGGCTGGTGAGAGGCCAGTGGCTAGTGGGGCCGAGCGATAGGCCAGCAGGGCTAGGCAGAAATCCGATCCGGCAGCAGCAGCCTTGCAGAGGAGCCGCTTGACGATGTGAACGCCCTTTTCCGCCTTTCCATTGGACTGGGGATGCAGAGGGCTGGACATCACGTGTGTGAAGCTATACGAAGCAGCAAAGGACGACCATTCCTGGCTGGCAAAACAGGGCCCATTGTCCGACATGACAGTAATCGGAATGCAGTGGCGAGCGAAGCTGTCTTTGCAGGCCCTTATGATAGCGGACGATGTCAAATCGTGCAGGCATATGACCTCTGGATATTTGGAAAAGTAATCAATGGCGATTACATAGTCCCTGCCGAGCGCGTGAAAAAGGTCCACACGCACCTTCGCCCAGGGGGACGTCACCAGCTCATGGGGCAGAAGCGTCTCAGGAGGCTGCGCCGGTTGAAACCTTTGGCAGGTGGGGCAGTTGAGCACCATATTGGCAATGTCATCACTGATGCCCGGCCAGTATACCGCCTCTCGGGCCCTCCGTCTGCACTTCTCGACCCCCAGATGGTCTTTGTGTAGTTGGTCGAGGACCAGCTTGTGCATGCTGTGCGGAATCACAATCCGGTCCAGCTTTAGGAGGACACCACCAATGATGGCCAAGTCGTCTCGGACATTGTAGAACTGCGGGCACTGCCCTTTGAGCCACCCACCCATCATGTGGCGCATCACCCGTTGTAGAAGGGGGTCAGCCGCAGTTTCCCGGCGAATACGGGCCAGGCTGGAGTCGTCAGCTGGCAGATTTGCCGACGTGAAGGCTACCTCGCTTCGACCTGACAGATGAACCCCTCCGCATCTGGCGGCGTGCTCACTGCTCTCGATAGGGCATCTGCAATGATAAGGTCCTTCCTTCCCTGGGGTGTAGACCAGTTGGAAGTCATACCTCCTGAGTTTAAGTAGGATGCGCTGGAGGCGAGGGGTCATCTCGTTCAGGTCCTTATTTATGATGCTGACCAGGGGGCGATGGTCAGTCTCAACGGTAAACTGGGGGAGACCATACACGTAGTCATGGAACTTGTCTATTCCGGTCAGCAAACCCAGGCACTCCTTTTTGATCTGCGCGTAGCGCTGTTCTGTGGGGGTCATGGCCCGTGAGGCATAGGCGACCGGGGCCCATGACGCAGTGTCATCCCGCTGTAGGAGTACCGCCCCAATGCCGGACTGGCTGGCATCAGTCCAAATTTTAGTGTCACAAGATGTGTCGAAAAAAGCCAAACCGGGGCTGTGGTGAGCTTAATTTTGAGCTCCTCCCATTCCTTCTGGTGTGTGCGCAGCCATTGGAACTCCGTGGACTTCTTGACGAGGTGGCGCAGAGCTGTCGTGTGGGAGGCAAGGTTGGGAATGAACTTCCCCAGGAAGTTGACCATGCCAAGGAAGCGTAGCACTGCTTTCTTGTCTGCCGGCTGCGGCATGGCTGTAATGGCGCTCACCTTGTCTGCATCCGGACAGACCCCTGACCGGGAAATGTGGTCCCCCAGGAACTTCAGCTCGGTTTGGCCGAAAGAACACTTGGCTCGGTTGAGGCGCAGGCCGTTTTCCCTTATGCGCGCAAAGACGCGCTGGAGACGATTGATGTGCTCCTATGGTATGGTGGACCAGATGATGACGTCGTCCACGTAGACGCGCACCCCTTCGATGCCCTCCATCATCTGCTCCATGATCCTGTGAAAGACCTTGGATGCCAAGATGATGCCAAATGGCATTCTGTTATAGCAGAACCTGCCGAAAGGGGTGTTGAAGGTGCACAGCTTTCGGCTGGATTGATCCAGTTGGATCTGCCAAAAACCCTTCAAGGCATCCAGTTTTGTGAAGATTTTAGCCTGGGCCATTTCGCTCGTGATCTCTTCCCGTTTGGGTATGGGGTAGTGTTCCCTCATTATGTTGTTGAGGTCTTTTGGATCAATGCAGATCCGGAGCTCGCCAGAGGGCTTCTTAACACACACCATAAAGCTGACCCATGGCGTGGGCTCCGTGACCCGGGATAGCACCCCTTGGTCCTGGAGATCTTGCAGCTGCTGCTTGAGTCGGTCTTTGAGTGGCGCTGGGACCCTGCGAGGTGCGTGAATGACCGGGGTGGCGTCCGGTTTGAGCCAAATTCTGTAGGTATAGGGCAGTGTTCCCATGCCCTCGAATGCCCCCTGGTTGTGGGCGAGGAGCGATTGGAGCTGTGCCCTGAATTCTGCATCCGGGAAGTCTGATGTGCCTTCTGGAGACAGAGCGTGGACCCGCTGCACGAGGTGGAGAACCTTGCATGCCTGTGCGCCTAGCAGGGAGTCCTTTGATGACCCGACTATCTCGAATGAGAGTGTGGCCGTGTGTGTGTTGTGTGTCACCTGGAGCTGGCAGGATCCCATAGCCGGGATAACGTTCCCATTGTAGTCGACCATCTTGCAACGGGATGGCCGAATTGGTGGTCTGACCTTCATGGCGTAGAAGGCTGACCATGCTATGAGGTTGGCGGAGGCGCCAGTGTCCAGGCGGAATGTTATCGGTGATCGGTTGACCGTTAGGGTGGCACACCATTCATCACCCGGATTGACAGTGTTCACTTGCAACGGCTGGTGGGTCCTGGCTGGAGACATCCGGTTCCCATCAATGACCGCAACACGGAAGGCGTCCCGGTCGTCTGTATCACTGGTCTGGATATCATCTGGGCACGACTCGTAGTAAGGAGGCTGAATGGCCCGCACGTCCCTGCGAGGTTACCGGAATTGGGGAACATTGGCAGGTTGATCTGCTCGACAGCAGGCAGCGTAGTGGCCCATCTTGCCACAGCGGAGGCATTGTCAGTTTCTTGCGGGACATTGCCGCTTTAAAGGTGTGGCTCCGCATTTGTCGCATGCGTGACGTCATGGCGTTCGTTGCGCCACCGCACATGCGCAGTTCGGTCTTGCGTCGAGCGCGCCTGCGCATCACGTCCCTCTGTGTCAACTTCATTTTTGGCACGCACAAACGTGTGAGGCCTCGAAAAGCACGTGAAATGGCCGCCCTCGTCCAGGCCGCGGGCCGGGAGGAACTCGATCGCCTGGACCCGTTCGGTCTCGTAGGACGCCTGCCTCGCCGATCCGGCCGTGTAGGACCCCTGCCGTGCCGATTCGGCCGCCTGAAATTGGGAGTAGCGGCTAGTCGCGTTTTCATGCAGGACACAGGCTTCGATTGCGGAGGCTAGGGTGAGGCATTTTATTTTTAAGAGCTGCTGGCGTAGGGTGCCCGAGGTGACCCCAAAACAATCTGGTCCCGAATCATGGAATCGGAGGTGGTGTCGTAACCGCAGGACTGCGCGAGGATACGGAGATGCGTAAGGAAGGATTGAAAGGGCTCATCCTTACCCTGCAGGCGCTGCTGGAAGAGATACCTCTCGAAACTCTCGTTGACCTCGACGTTGAAGTGTTGGTCGAGTTTGAGAAGGAGCGTCTTGTACTTGGTCTTGTCCTCACCTTCCGCGAACACCAGGGCGTTGTAGACATGGATGGCATGTTGACCTGCCGTGGAGAGGAGGATGGCGATCTTTCTAGTGTCCGAAGCGCTTTCCTTTTCGTTGGCTTCCAGGAAGAGCTGGAAGCGCTGTTTGAACAGCTTCCAATTAACGCCGAGGTTTCCAGCAACTTGTAGCGTCTGCGGTGTGCTGACAGTGTCCATGGCGCAGGATGGCAGATTCCGGAGGATCCGTAGGTAGGTCCCACAGTTACTCCTGGTACTATGATGTGTTTGGTACTCTGCTACACAGGCGAACCAACACGGTTGCGAATGGTACAACTTAGTTTTATTGCTAACATTTATTTACAGTGGTAAACTGGTTACTGAGGTTCGATCATAACCCTAGAATCTGTGGACCTATTCCTAACACTATCTTGGAGTGGCACTCAGCACATGGTGGATGTCTGAGTGGCTTGCTATGAGCTCTGTGCCCTGAGCTGTCTCCTGCTGGAATGCCTGGAAAGTGTGGTGTTCCCTGTTTTGTACTGTGTATGCTCTTGCCTGTGATTGGCTGTGGTGTTGTGTGTGTGTTGATTGGTCCGTTGATCTGTCCATCAGTATGTATGTGCTATGAAGTTTACCTGAATATCATGACAATCACCTTACAGTTGGGATGGGAGAAAAGGGGAAGGAATAGTGCTGCATCATCTCAGGTGTTGCAACAATACCTGGCACCAGGTAGTACTGCAGAAATGATATCACTCTGAAGGAGGATTGCAATTATAAAATGGGTGCAGATCTCTCACACATCCAGGCCATTGAGGTAGGCCAGCAGTAGGTGCCTGCTGCAAAACATGAGTCTACTGGACTCAAGAGATGCAAACAAGAAGGACGAAACACAATTACCCTGAGCATATGGTGTATCACATTAAGCATAGCTATTTGAACATGTCAGTGTACTAGTGTAGGAGAAAGCTGAGAATACCCAGACAGGTGGTCACAGACATCTGTGCCATCATGTGGGAAGAACTGGTGCCTCAAACTAACATCCAACAGATCTGCTGGTAATAGTCGAGGTTACAGTGGCCCTCAATGTTTTGGGGTTCGGCTCATCCCAGAGCTCTAATGCAAACCTGTGCATCATTTCACAAGCAGCAACTCATTGCTGTATAGCCAGTTACGGATGCATTATTTATGCGGTTCATGGAATTCATCATCTTTCCCACATGTACAGGGCGATGAGTTTCACCATAACTGACTTCCCCCAGGTTAAAGGGGTAATTGATTGCACACACGTGGCCATCGGGGCTCCTATTGACAGGCCTGAGAGGTTGATATATTGGAAAATCTTCCGTTCTTTCAACATTCAGGTGGTGTGTGACTATAGGAAAATATTCCTGCAGGTTTGCGCTCGATTCCCAAGCAGTGGTCATGGTGCCTTCATCCTGCGGAAGTCATGTTGCCTCAATTTTCCACCTCATTTCCATGATTGTCTATTCAGGGACAGGGGCTAGCCTTTAAGAGGAGATATGTGACTGTGAGGAATGTGGTTGAACAGATGATGGACTTGATGGCCATGTATTCAAGACGTGAGGGGGGGATGAAAGGTTGGAGGCATCAGACAGAAGGGAATGCCCAAGGAGCAGTGACCTCTGGAGCAATAGCATTATCTGGTTGCAGCCTTTTGTCTCGCATTGACAAAATGTCCTGAGAAGGTTGAGAGTAGACTTGTGCATCACACAAAATGGTTTGAGATGCTAATCCCTGCCGTCGAGAATCCACCGCCTGAGATGTGCACAAGGATCAAATAGCTGAGGCATTTGTCAGTGTCAGAGGATAAATAAATCGTGAGTGCTCCCCATGGAATGGGTACATACCTGGAGAATGCGCTCTGGTTGCATGCTATTGAATAGAGCCCATTCCTGTTGGTGAAGGCTGTAGACTGCTCTGACAAACTTTTAATGACCATCCATGTGTAATCTATGATTGTTTGCATAGGTGGAATGCCTGCAATGGCCTCAAGCCTACATGTCTCTCAACCTGGCTTTCTGCATCATTTCAGAGACACACAAACTCCCCATTCATTTAAAACAAATGTTTGTGATTTCCTTGATGCATTAATGTATTGACTGCCTGTTACCTCTGCAGATATTTTCAGTAGACTCTTTAAAAGATTTGGAGACAAATATTTAACACAGCAGTAACCTTTAGTGCCACTGGCATCAGGTGCCAACCCAGCCCATTGGATGCACCTATACCTATATAGGTCATGGAGTTATAGAACATAGAGTCATAGAGTATTACAGCACAGAAATAGACCCTTTGCCCCATCATCTCTTCACCAGCCATCAAGCACCTATCTATTCTAATCTATTTTCCAGCACTCGCTCTGTACCTTTGTATGCTATGGGTTGCCGTGTTTGGATTTCAACCCATATCCCCAGTAACATTGACCTGGACCTCAAGGTTCTTAGTCCAGTAACATTATCACCACACCAGCATCTCCACCAGGTCAGTGACTGGTTGTCTGGGGAAGAGCAATCTTCTTTCACAATGCCGCTCAGATAACTGCAAGTAGTTGGTTCAAGTTCTGAATACTCTGGAAAGAGAGATGTTCTATCTTCTGCCTCTCTCCTCTTTTGGTGCTCTTGCTGCCCCATCATGTAGCCTCTCTCAGCTGGATCCATCTTCTGCTCCATCTTCCTTCCATCGTTCATGGGTCCAGAAATATTGGGTATATGATTTCCATCCTCTGGTTGCATACCTTGGATGCACTATCCAGCTTTGAAGCCTTTGTCTCTCTATTTTGTCTTTCCCCTACAGTGCTCTGCCCCTAGTTTTTTTTGGACCCTCCCTCTAAAGTTCCTTGGACCATACATTTTTTTTTTGAATCCCTACGTTGCAGAAGGAGGCCAGTCAGCCATTCGAGTATGCACCGACTCTCTGAAAGAGCACCCTACCTAGGCCCAAGCCCCACCCTATCCCTGTAACTTGCACATCTTTGGACAATGGGAGGAAACCAGAGTACAAAGAACAAAGAACAAAGAACAAAGAAATGTACAGCACAGGAACAGGCCCTTCGGCCCTCCAAGCCCGTGCCGACCATACTGCCCGACTAAACTACAAACTTCTACACTTCCTGGGTCCGTATCCTTCTATTCCCATCCTATTCATATATTTGTCAAGATGCCCCTTAAATGTCCCTATCGTCCCTGCTTCCACTACCTCCTCCGGTAGCGAGTTCCAGGTACCCACTACCCTCTGCGTAAAAAACTTGCCTCGTACATCTACTCTAAACCTTGCCCCTCTCACCTTAAACCTATGCCCCCTAGTAATTGACCCCTCTACCCTGGGGAAAAGCCTCTGACTATCCACTCTGTCTATGCCCCTCATAATTTTGTATACCTCTATCAGGTCGCCCCTCAACCTCCTTCGTTCCAGTGAGAAAAAACCGAGTTTATTCAACCGCTCCTCATAGCTTATGCCCTCCATACCAGGCAACATTCTGGTAAATCTCTTCTAAAGCCTCCACATCCTTCTGGTAGTGTGGCGACCAGAATTGAACACTATACTCCAAGTGTGGCCTAACTAAGGTTCTATACAGCTGCAACATGACTTGCCAATTCTTATACTCAATGCCCCGGCCAATGAAGGCCAGCATGCCGTATGCCTTCTTGACTACCTTCTCCACCTGTGTTGCCCCTTTCAATGACCTGTGGACCTGTACTCCTAGATCTCTTTGACTTTCAATACTCTTGAGGGTTCTACCATTCACTGTATATTCCCTACCTGCATTAGACCTTCCAAAATGCATTACCTCACATTTGTCCGGATTAAACTCCATCTGCCATCTCTCCGCCCAAGTCTCCAGACAATCTAAATCCTGCTGTATCCTCAGACAGTCCTCATCGCTATCCGCAATTCCACCAACCTTTGTGTCGTCTGCAAACTTACTAATCAGACCAGTTACATTTTCCTCCAAATCATTTATATATACTACAAAGAGCAAAGGTCCCAGCACTGATCCCTGTGGAACACCACTGGTCACAGCCCTCCAATTAGAAAAGCATCCCTCCATTGCTACCCTCTGCCTTCTATGGCCTAGCCAGTTCTGTATCCACCTTGCCAATTCACCCCTGATCCCGTGTGACTTCACCTTTTGTACTAGTCTACCATGAGGGACCTTGTCAAAGGCCTTACTGAAGTCCATATAGACAACATCTACTGCTCTACCTGCATCAATCATCCTAGTGACCTCCTCGAAAAACTCTATCAAGTTAGTGAGACACGACCTCCCCTTTACAAAACCGTGCTGCCTCTCACTAATACGTCCATTTGCTTCCAAATGGGAGTAGATCCTGTCTCGAAGAATTCTCTCCAGTAATTTCCCTACCACTGACGTAAGGCTCACCGGCCTGTAGTTCCCGGGATTATCCTTGCTACCCTTCTTAAACAGAGGAACAACATTGGCTATTCTCCAGTCCTCCGGGACATCCCCTGAAGACAGCGAGGATCCAAAGATTTCTGTCAAGGCCTCAGCAATTTCCTCTCCAGCCTCCTTCAGTATTCTGGGGTAGATCCCATCAGGCCCTGGGGACTTATCTACCTTAATATTTTTTAAGACACCCAACACCTCGTCTTTTTGGATCACAATGTGACCCAGGCTATCTACACCCCCTTCTCCAGACTCAACATCTACCAATTCCTTCTCTTTGGTGAATACTGATGCAAAGTATTCATTTAGTACCTCGCCCATTTCCTCTGGCTCCACACATAGATTCCCTTGCCTATCCTTCAGTGGGCCAACCCTTTCCCTGGCTACCCTCTTGCTTTTTATGTACGTGTAAAAAGCCTTGGGATTTTCCTTAACCCTATTTGCTAATGACTTTTCGTGACCCCTTCTAGCCCTCCTGACTCCTTGCTTAAGTTCCTTCCTACTTTCCTTATATGCTACACAGGCTTCGTCTGTTCCCAGCCTTTTAGCCCTGACAAATGCCTCCTTTTTCTTTTTGACGAGACCTACAATATCACTCGTCATCCAAGGTTCCCGAAAATTGCCGTATTTATCTTTCTTCCTCACAGGAACATGCCGGTCCTGTATTCCTTCCAACTGACACTTGAAAGTCTCCCACATGTCAGATGTTGATTTGCCCTCAAACATCCGCCCCCAATCTATGTTCTTCATTTCCTGCCTAATATTGTTATAATTAGCCTTCCCCCAATTTAGCACATTCATCCTCGGACCACTCTTATCCTTGTCCACCAGTACTTTAAAACTTACTGAATTGTGGTCACTGTTACCGAAATGCTCCCCTACTGAAACATCTACCACCTGGCCGGGCTCATTCCCCAATACCAGGTCCAGTATCGCCCCTTCCCTAGTTGGACTGTTTACATATTGTTTTAAGAAGCCCTCCTGGATGCTCCTTACAAACTCCGCCCCGTCTAAGCCCCTGGCACTAAGTGAGTCCCAGTCAATATTGGGGAAGTTGAAGTCTCCCATCACCACAACCCTGTTGTTTTTACTCTTTTCCAAAATCTGTCTACCTATCTGCTCCTCTATCTCCCGCTGGCTGTTGGGAGGCCTGTAGTATACCCCCAACATTGTGACTGCACCCTTCTTATTCCTGATCTCTACCCATATAGCCTCACTGCCCTCTGAGGTGTCCTCTCGCAGTATAGCTGTGATATTCTCCCGAACAAGTAGCGCAACTCCACCTCCCCTTTTACATCCCCCTCTATCCCGCCTGAAACATCTAAATCCTGGAACGTTTAGCTGCCAATCCTGCCCTTCCCTCAACCAGGTCTCTGTAATGGCAACAACATCATAGTTCCAAGTAGTAATCCAAGCTCTAAGTTCATCTGCCTTACCCGTAATGCTCCTTGCATTAAAACATATGCACTTCAGGCCACCAGACCCGCTGTGTTCAGCAACTTCTCCCCATCTGCTCTGCCTCAGAGCCACACTGTCCCTATTCCCTAGTTCTCCCTCAATGCTCTCACCTTCTGACCTATTGCTCCCGTGCCCACCCCCCTGCCATACTAGTTTAAACCCTCCCGTGTGACACTAGCAAACCTCGCGGCCAGGATATTTATGCCTCTCCGGTTTAGATGCAACCCGTCCTTCTTATACAGGTCACACCTGCCCCGGAAGAGCTCCCAGTGGTCCAGATAATGGAAACCCTCCCTCCTCCACCAGCTGTTTAGCCACGTGTTTATCTGCTCTATCTTCCTATTTCTAGCCTCACTGGCACGTGGCACAGGGAGTAATCCCGAGATTACAACCCTCGAGGTCCTGTCTTTTAACTTTCTGCCTAGCTCCCTGAACTCCTGCTGCAGGACCTCATGCCCCTTCCTGCCTATGTCGTTAGTACCAATATGTACAACGACCTCTGCCTGTTTGCCCTCCCCCTTGAGGATTCCCTCTACCCGTTCGGAGACATCCTGGACCCTGGCACCAGGGAGGCAACATACCATCCTGGAGTCTCTTTCACGTCCACAGAAGCGCCTATCTGTGCCCCTGACTATAGAGTCCCCTATTACTATTACTCTTCTGCGCTTTGACCCTCCCTTCTGAACATCAGAGCCAGCCGTGGTGCCACTGCTCTGGCTGCTGCTGTTTTCCCCTGATAGGCTATCCCCCCCGACAGTATCCAAAGGGGTATATCTGTTCGAGAGGGGGACAACCACAGGGGATTCCTGCACTGACTGCCTGCCCTTTCTGGTGGTCACCCATTTCTCTGCCTGCACCTTGGGTGTGACCACATTTACATAACTGCGATCTATGACGCTTTCCGCCACCTGCATGCTCCTAAGTGCATCCAATTGCTGCTCCAACCGAACCATGCGGTCTGTGAGGAGCTCCAGTTGGGTGCACTTTCTGCAGATGAAGCCATCCGGGACGCTGGAAGCCTCCCGGACCTGCCACATCTCACAGTCAGAGCACAGCACCCCTCTAACTGACATTGCGTCAATTAATTAAAATTTGTCTTTTTTTTTTAAATACTTTTTTTAAATTTCAAAGTTACTGTCAACTATCTGTTTCCTAGCACTAGATTTCTAATAGAAATGCGATAGCTAACTATAATACTCTCCGATCTCTGGCTTAGATATCCTCTAAATTATAATTAAGTTATTATGTTTAATTAGTGCCCAAATACTCTAATTTTTTTTAAATTTAGGTTAGAATCCCAACCAGCCACTCTGGCCACAGCTTTTCTGTGATGTCACTTTAGTTTCCCCCCGACACCTGGAGGAAACCCACGCAGACATGGGGAGAACGTACAAACTCCACTCAGACAGTCTCCGAAGGCGGGAATCAAACACAGATTCCGAACCCTGGCATTAGGAGGCAGCAGTATTAACCATTGTGCCACTGTGTGTGCCGCCTTTCCTTGCCAGAAGATTCCAGAAATTGCAGCTGGAACATGGCTAACCTTCCAGCCAAGGATTGTGATCTCACCTGAAAACCGTCAGCTTTTATTGGATGAGTAATAAGCAGTACAGGAACCCCATTCACCTTGTGATAAATTTGGAAGGCAATCATTAAATCACATTCAAGGATATGTTAATGATAGATATATTTTCTCAGTTGCCTTAATTAGTCTCCTGGCACTTTGCTGCCTTAATGCCTTCCCACTGCCCACATGATTTCTCCAGCTCCCAATGTCGGACCTTTAAGGTTCAGCCTCCCACACGATTGTACATTGTCTGCCACAATCCCCGCTCTTGTGCACTTCATTAAATTGTGTCTAATATCTGCTATTTTGTTGTGAGAGTATATCAGCCTGTGATTCTGGGATCTGATCACCAACTTTCTGTAATGCAACCAAAATGCTTTTTGAAAACATTTTTCCTCTATCATGTTTTTCAGTATTTGTTTAGGAAAGGAACTTGTTGCATCTGTTTTATGGATGGTCAGCTCTACAAATACTGCATTGGGATCACAGCGATATAACCTCTGGTGGCAGCTCTGACAGCTTTGATGGGAGCTTGGATTCCTGCTCTCATGGCCCCAGGCTCCAGTATGCTCTGTGGCTTTCAAAGCATGGAGGGCCGCATTGGATTGGGAATTTGGGAGCATCTCTGCATTCCTGATATCTATTCTCACAGAGAACAACGGGAACAGGGATACAGCCCCATGAGAGCGACTAGATCAAAGAGGCACTTGCTGTCTTCACTGAGTATGGCAAAGTGCCTGCTCCCCCAACACAATCTTGTTGAGGCGAGGCTGCCAGATGGTCTTGACTGTGACAGCCATTGCTGAAGATTTGCAGTTTCCAGCTGCGGCCTTTACAGCCAGAGCTATTTAAGCTTCATTTTGAGGCATCACCTATGAATGCTCACTGGAAGTTCAGCAGACTTCCACTTCCTTTGCTGTGGAGATGAACCTCATAGGAACATAAGAACAGACAGGCCACCATCTCAGGCATGTAGCAGGGCTTTCCCCAGGGTCATTTTTAGTTTTCTATATTGAGCATAGTCAATTGAAAAATTAAGAATGATTTAGCATCTTGGGATAGTAAACATGTTTGTCTTGGATTTTTTGGGCCATGAAACTCTTAGCCAGAAAGGTAACATCCATGATGTGGGGGCTTGTTATGACAAAAAAGTAGTTTTAATGGTTTATAAATATCTATTTGTATTGGCAAACATTAGAAATAAGATATAGATTTAAGTGGGTTTCATTTAATGTTTCTGTGCCTGGAAGAGTAAAACCTACAGTTGGATTCATGTTGGACAAAGTTGTTTGGATGTGTGGGGGTTGGTTTCAATTCCAATTGTGCTTAGAGAGGGTTACGGTGTGAAGAGTAAGTAGAAGTAAGTCATTACTTAGAATTGCAAGGGAAGGTGTCACAGAGGGAGAAGTCACTGCATAATGCTGGTGGGTGTAGTGAGAGGAAGATGTGTTTTGTGGTGGCATCATGCTGGAATTCTGCAGTGATTGGCGGAAGTGGTCCATCTACCTTACTTGCCATTTGTTTCTTTGAAAATATTTTCCATATTGCCTTCTCCCGTATTTGAGCCATTGCATGTCTAGATTATTACTAATAAGTGATGAGCTGATATCACAGCCGACTGTTTGACATCAGTTGTCTCCAGTTATTCGTATTCGTGATGTTACTTGGCCACTCATTGGGAGAGGTGATCTTGGAAGATCCTTGCAATGATCACTCCTGTGGTAAACAACAGGCAGATTCCTCTGTAGCTCCAATTGGACTTGTTTCTCTTATTGAGCACAGTCACAAATCACAGTACTCCTGAGATCCCTTACAATGTACTTCAGATGATGAATATGAGACTGTACAGCATTCCAGGAATGTAACCTCACAGTGCTCCATTGTGTAAGGTCTCTTCCGCCATTTTCACCTTCACCATTATGCAGATATAACTGCCTTCCTCATTGTCGCTGCTCCTGCCACACTCGGCCAAAAGCAGATCAAACTGAATGCCCATTTTTTTAACAATGTTGGGAAGGCAAACCTTTTTGGAAAAACTACTCTTCAGTCCAGCTCACCAAAAACAACATTACAAAACCAGCAAATCATTATCCAGAAGCTTATAAGGTTCAAACAGAGAGTGTGTTAATGTAGCAGAGGCACAACGCTGGTGAACTTTGACTCCTGTATGCCAAAAGCAACCCAAGTGTTAGAATATCCTGCAACACATGACTCACTATCAGCAGCACCATGGGCGAAAAACCACTATCTTAAAATGTATTACATGCTCTCTCTCTCCTAAAGATCACGTAATGGACAGCATGCTGGCCAAATTTGTCAATGCTGCAGTATTTGTGATGGATGAAAGGTAAAGAAAATCCACGGGTGGTCTTCTCCTTCGCCGATGCCGGAATCGGGAAACGCGATTGGGCGGAGAATGGAACGTGAGGTGAAAATCGTGGCCGATGCCAGGCACCTGACATAATACCATGCTCCAGTGCCTCAGCAGCAGCATTAGTGCGTTCTACTCCACAGGTACAGTAAACGCCATTGGCATATCATTAGCGGGCCTGACCCAGTATTCTCTGGGGTCTCCACGATGCTCCGCCTCCGCCAGGAGAAATTACCAGTGCCGAGTTTCACTTGTCGTTTCAAAAATTAGGAAACATGTACCGTGGTTGCTGAGGGAGAGAGAGGGGATACAAAAACCTTCCAACGTGGTCGCAGTGTCCTGACAGTTGTGCCACTGGCCGGGGCCTTTCTGCCAGGGCCGTGGGAGTAACGGGGGCAGCCAGGAGTGTGCCTTGAAGTCGGGGTGGACAGGCACAGAACATCATTGCCACAGCCTGCAAAGCATGCGGCTGTGCACACTGCTGACTTCCCACTGTGAACTTAGTGCCACAGGTTGTATGGGCCCCCTCCCCAGGCCACCATCCCTAGGGATCCTCTGTCCACAGCCGACCCATCAATAAGGCGGGGACGCTCCAACGCAACCAATGCCATCTTGTTTGCTGGGATGAATGTGTGTGGGGAGTAGAGTGCTGATATGCTTGGCAGCCTCTCGAGTGCCAATCCTGACCCTGGCGAATCCGACACCATTTTTCATTGGAATCACTCGTGTTCCATGTGGTGCTGGTGCTAGCCCATTAACGGTTGCGGAATTTCTCCAGGACGGCGCCAATTTCGCTGTGGTAGAAATCCACCGATTCTGCTCCAGCGTCAACACCTAGCCACGGAAATGGAGAATCCAGCCCATGGTGCTCGCATTCCAGAGTAACTGTCATGCTGAACGCATCCAGGGCCTCTGCAAGTGACCCTGTTAAAGTTTACAAGAGCATGGAGTGGCCATCTTTCTCCACAGCCCGTACATTGTGGCAGAGATTTCCAGATTCAGAGGGGAGTGGGTGGGGAGAAGTGGAGTTGCCAACTATGATTAAATGTATTCCTCAAAGTTTCATCACATGACTTGCACCCACTCTCTTGACATTTATCGGCCAACACCTCCATCCTTTTGATATACTGCCTTCCTACACCTTTGGAAAGCAAAAAGGTTCATCTCCCAATTGGATGTTGCTTGACTTTCGGCCAAACAGACCTTTTCTTGCCAATTTTGATAATATTTTAGTTGAGAAATGTTCAACAAAAATGACCAAAAAATCTCAATCTTTTTTTAATGTCTCGACTTATTTCTGCAAGATTGCACACAGCGGTGTCCTGGATATTGCCCTTCAATTCCTGGAAACTCCAGGTCAAGCCTGGAAAGTTGCCAACCCTAGGTAGTGGGGCTCAGGGTGCAAGACTATCCTAGAGAAGAAATCACCCTCACAGAAGCAATGCTGGTAACATGGTTGTAATATGGTTGCATTTAAATATCTTGTAACTATCTTGTTGCATTTCTTCAGATAATTTCCCAAGCTGAACGTCCAGATGGGCCCACTGTTGCCAGCTGAAGACATGGGATACATGTCCCTAAGAAAACAAATGTGGAAGGGGACATTCGATTGGGCATGAGGAGTGCGTAGCATACTCTGCTGCTTCCTGCCTCAATCCAATTAAGCTCACTTAAGGGCCTCATCTTGCCACTGCTGGTATTTAACTCTGGACAAGCAGGGTCTAGCCATGGGCAGAAGGTCTGCTTAAAACCTCGCAGGTGTGCTCCCACGTTCAAATGTACTGAGTACCGGAGAGAGAGATCCAGCATCTGGAAGGGGAGCTTAGAAACCAACAACCACTCTCTGAGACCTCCATTCCACTCTCATTCACCTGTGGCCTGGCTCCCCCCGGTGTTCTCAGGACTCTCCCTGGGTACATTAATGACAGCCGTCACCATCACAATGGCGCTGCTGATAACAGAAAGCTGATGGCCTCTCCTTGATTGGCAACTCACAGGGGATGCGATTTCCACCTCTGTTGCTCTGAATCCCGGAGAAGGCTGGATGCTGGTCGGTTAAGTGTCTGATGACATTGTGCAACAAAGGGTGCCTCCACGGCGTCCAGGCCCGCGATCGGGGGCTACCGATCAGCGGGCGCCCGTGATCTGGAGTAGACTTACCTTGGGGCTGGTTTAGCACACTGGGCTAAATCGCTGGCTTTTAAAGCAGACCAAGGCAGGCCAGCAGCACGGTTCAATTCCCGTACCAGCCTCCCCGAACAGGCGCCGGAATGTGGCGACTCGGGACTTTTCACAGTAACTTCATTTGAAGCCTACTTGTGGCAATAAGCGATTTTCATTTTCATTTCATTTTCTTCCGCGCGGGCCCACTATAGGGCTCCACCATGTTGCTTGGCATGGAAACGGCCACCATGCGCATGCGCCCGCGCGGAAACAGCCCTCGCACGCATGCGTGGACCTGCGCCGGCAGTGCAGGGCCACCTTTTGGCCCCGGAGCAGTGCACAGCACTCCGGCACTATGCTGGCCCCCTGAGGGCCGCTGAATTGCTGGGCCAGGAGGCCCGTTGACGCCAGCATGCACCACTACGATACTGACACCGGCATCAACACTTGCCCGGGATTTTGGAGAAACCCGGCCATTATCCCCACTTTATGTACAGTTGCCAACTTTCATTAGGTCTTTCTAAAGCAGGCAATGTGGGGACATGGTGTCAAGCCTTGGCTCAGTGATAGCACCCTTGCTTTTGAGTCAGAGAGTCCCAGGTTCAAGCCTCGCTCCAGAGACACATAATCCAGGCTGGCATTTCATTGAAGTACAGGGAGAGTTGCACAATGTCAAATGTCCTGTCTTGAGGATGCGATGTCAAAGCAAAGTCCTACCTGCTGTTTCAAATGGCAAAACAGATCCCATGGCATTTAGGAAGTAAAAAGAGATTCCCTGTTGTCTTAGCCAGAGCTTATTTTCAATTAGCATCATTGAAAAGTTTTACTCTCTGGTCATAATATCATTGCTGTATGTAGGAGCCTAAATTCAGGACAGGCAGTCCTTGATATTACAACGTTCAAGTTACGATGAATCACACTTACAATGTTTAGAAATTGACACTTCACTTTGACTTTATCATATTGGTTTTGACAGTACCACGCCGCACCAGCAGGTTAATATGTGCGCATTGAAGTTCTGTGCTGTCCATCTGTGTGACTGGACAGGTCAAATCATCTTTATTGGAAATGAGTGTTTTATTCTGTTAATTAACCATTGTGATTTTCATGCATTTATACTTATGTTATACAGTATTTAATATGCGCTCAACCTCGCAGAAGCTCAAGATTAAAAAGGCAACTGACAGTGATTGAATGGTTTAATTATATTCTCACACTAACCAAGGAACTTGTGCTAAGGCGCACAGACATCAACCATTGCTTCAGTGAGTTGACAGGGCAACAATTGAGATCATTTAACGCCGTCAGAAACCCCATGAGTGATTTCCGGCCTTGGTTCAGGAAGCAATCCCCATTTATACAATGTTCCTATGGGAAAAATGTTTCCTACTGACGATGCTTTGACTTACAACATAGTTTTCAGGAGCTAATTGTGTTGCAAGTCCATAGACTTACATTATAACTGTGATTTCTCTTCAGAAAACACTTCATTGGCTGGAAAGCAACCTCACATGGTCTGAAGCTGCTAAAGGCACAATGGGGGTGATTTTGAGCTTGTTTTAACCGTCAGTGAGAAGGGGTACATGGGCACAAAATCCGGAGAGGATCATAAAACACAATTCTCTCTGGCGAGATCACGATTTCACGACCCCCTCACTGGTGGAGTAACGCAAAACACACCATGGGAGACCAGAAACCTCATTTTAACATGTCATTGGTGAGCATTCACTTCGGGACCTCCCCACTCACTGATTATTTATTGGGTGCCAGCGTGACGACATGCCGACGCCATTTACAACAGCTTTACAAAAAATGAACCTGGCAACCTCACCCCTGAGGGGAATTTCTGAAGTGAACTCTCAGTCAGCCATTACCTTCCAGGGTGCACCGGAGAGGACGTAGGGGACACTGATAGGTTTATCTCGGGGCCAGAGGTGGGGTTCAGTCTCGGAATCTTGATGGGGAGAGGTCGCTCACAGACCTGACCTTCCTTTCGTGTTGGGGAGCCCTTTATTTCTGGGGTATTTGACATGCAGACATCGCTTCCCCTGTCCTTCTTGCTGAGCTTTTCCTCACATTGGTGCTGAGGGAGTGCTCTTCTTTAGCGGGAGCTGTAAAGTATGTGGGAGGAGGTGAATACAGAGTGTTTCCACTGAGGGTGGCTGTGAGGTAACTGGGTGTGGTTCAATTAGAGGCCAGGCTGTAAGGGCAGAGTGGGGTATTCAGGAATGGGGTGCATGTCTGCCTCATGAGGAATGAAGACCCTCTCACTGGGAGGAGGATGGCTGCAGTGCGATTAAAACCCTACATTCACCAGGGCTGTGAGGACAAAGATGTTAACCTGCTTGGAAGTACAAATCCACTTGTCATGGAAGTTTGACTGTTAGGAATCAGAGTTGGGGTGGATGGGGGTAGCTGATGGAAGGCTTCTCAACTCTGCCATCCTTGTGACCTGGGAGAATAAGGGTTCCCTCTGGGAATATATTTATGCTAAATGCAGGCTTCACTTGAATCAGCTGTGCCATAACTTCCACAAGAGGCAGACATTTGCTTGAAATGTAATCTCATCGTTCCTTGACGAGTCAATTGTGCCAATGAAATCTGCAGAGCTAAACATCAGTGCCACTGATTTAAGCCAAGTTCTTGCTGATGGCTATCCGAGGCTGACAGCACCAGATCTCATCTGATCTTGCAAACTAAGCAGACTCAGGTCTTTAGTACTTGGATGGGATACCGCCTGGGAATATCAAGTGCAGGCTTTCTTTTCAGTTTCTTGAAAGATCTTTTGTTGCAGTTTGTTTGCACTTCAGCCCCATGCCCCTGATGTATGTGTACCCGGTGCGGAGAGGGGCGGGGAGGGAGGACGGCCTCCTCATGAACCTACCCCTGGGCCTGCAAAACCTGCCATAAACAGGTCCAGGCAGTGGGCAACCGAGAGGATCATCTAACCTAATTGTCAGCCTCTCTTTTGTGGCTACATTTGCGGCTGGGTGACCCTGGAGAGGGAGCATGTGGTGTCAAAGGGTACCATTGAAGCCTTCCGTACCCGGTGGATTCCGCAAGGTGAGGGGTGTTTTATTGATCCTTTTACCCACATATTGGTTTTAAGTTTTCAGTTTAATTTGCTCTTTGTTTTTGTTTAAGGGGCTGTCCATATTATTTTGTCCTTCAGTTTGTTTAATTTAGTTTATTTGGTTGAATTAAAATAGTTGGAGCCAAGTTCTTCATCCTTTGGAAGTATTGACTCCAAGCATTGAAGTCCAATGTTAATCTAAGTGTTCACATTGCACAGATGATACTGATGTGTTCCCCGATACAAGGCATGATGGTTATGTCTGTTATCACTCACCCCGTTGAAGGTCATGATGGGGGGTGCCTTTGAGGTTCCCCATGAGAATGCAAATGCTGGTCCCATGCATTCCACTCAAGTGCCCTTTCACCTAACGTCAGGGTTTGTGAGGATGGGGAAAAGGTCGGGGGTAAGCTGCCACTAAGACTCTTGTGGATCCACACGTCTCATCCAGGTGGATTTGCGAGGGACAACTGAGGGGAAGTGACTATTGTGTGAAAGGGGAGAGAGTGAGGCTCAGTGGAAAAGCACTCACATAGAGGGTGCACGTAGTTGGATGTCCCAGATCCTGAAAGGGCTGAGTGTCAGAACTCCGTCAGGATTCCTCATCGCTCACTTTGGCATTCTATTCTTTTCAGCGCATGACTCTGGAGAATCATGGAGCCAGTTGAATTGGCTATTTTACTCGTAGTGATCGAGCAGCAGAGACATTGATTTGCCACTGCATGTGGCCAGGACCACTGCCCTGGAGAGGAGGGAGAGGCTGAGCCCGTAGCACTTCCAGGGCAGCACCACAGATGGTGGAGCCTCGTCGGAGACACTACCAGTAAAGGGCCTTCTGACATCAGGGGCGAGATTCTCCAACCCTCCGCCGGGTCGGAGAATCGCCGGGGCCTGGCGTGAATCCCGCCTCCGCCGGTTGCCGAATTCTCCGGCACCGGAGATTCGGCAGGGGGCGGGAATCGGGCCGCGCCAGTTGGCGGGCCCCCCCGCGCGATTCTCTGGCCCGGATGGGCCGAACTCCCGCTGCTAAAATGCCTGTCCCACCGGCGTAGATTAAACCACCTACCTTACCGGCGGGACAAGGCGGCGCGGGTGGGCTCCGGGGTCCTGGGGGGGGCGCGGGGCGATCTGGCCCCGAGGGGTGCCCCCACCGTGGCCTGGCCCGCGATCGGGGCCCACCGATCCGCGGGCGGGCCTGTGCCGTGGGGGCACTCTTTTCCTTCCACCTTCGCCACGGTCTCCACCATGGCGGAGGCAGAAGAGACTCCCTCCACTGCGCATGCGCGGGAATGCCATGAGCGGCTGCTGACGCTCCCGCGCATGTGCCGCCCGGAGATGTCATTTCCGCGCCAGCTAGCGGGGCACCAAAGGCCTTTTCCGCCAGCTGGCGGGGCGCAAATTCATCCGGCGCCGGCCTAGCCCCTTAGGGTTGGGGCTCGGCCCCCAAAGATGCGGAGCATTCCGCACCTTTGGGGCGGCCGATGCCCGACTGATTTGCGCCGTTTTGGGCGCCAGTCGGCGGACATCGTGCCGTTTCCGGAGAATTTCGCCCCAGATATTGTACATGCAGATGTCGGAGCTTCAGTGTCAGAGAAGACTGGGATCTTGCAAGAGCTGGCACCCCATGGAATGGGAAGTCAGCCACTTCTCGTGGCCCCTTAAGTTTCCCCCGCTCTGAACTTCTATGCAAGCGGCTCATTTCAGGGCAGCATCGGTGAGCTGTGTGGCATTTCCCAATTAGCTGCACACTAATATATAATGACCTTTATGCGAGGGCCCACATGCAGATAAATGTAGACCAGGACCAAGCGAGCCAGGATGTGAAGGCCATGGGCTTCGCCCGCTTAGCAGGCATGCCCGCGTGCAACATGTGATAGACTGCACCCATGTGGTCCTGCGGTTTGTGTGGTATCATATGGTGCCATTCATGAACCGCAAGGGATTCCACTCCCTCAATGTGCACATTGTTTGTGACCACATGAAGCGCATAATACAGGTTTGTGCCCATTTCCCGGGGAGCGTCCATGATAGTTATATCTGGGGGCGCTCGCAGATCTTCGATGTTTTTGAGGGACAGCAGCAACTGGAGGAATGGTTCCTCGGGGTCAGGGCATAAAGTGCTGGGCGGGTGTTTATATGGAGCTCCCCAATGATTGCAGAGATTAAGCTGTCCCAGGTCAAGCGAATCAGCAGGAGACCGCCACGAGGTTTAAAAACATTTTTCAAATAGGCTCAATTTTCCGTGAGAATAAAATTCCATGAAAGATTTTAGATGCAGCACCTTGGAGACCTCTTATTGGAAACCAATGAGATCAAACCAGTCAAGCGAAGGTCATTTTTCTGATCATGTTTAAAAAGTAATTGAACAAATTCCAAAGTACAATGTAATATTGGTAATTTGATTATTTTTCAATCCTGTAGATTGAGATGTTTTATTAGGTTATGACATTAGTGAGGCAATAAAGTAAGGCAATTAGGGATGGGCAACAAATGCTAGTCTAGCCAGCCAAGCCCACGTCCTGTGAAAGAATAAATAGAAGTGAGGAGCACTCAGTGCTCCGTGATACAATTTTCAAATGTTCCTAATGGGAAATGGATGAAAAATATTGGGATTAACTTTCAGAAGATAGCATCGGGCAGTCAATGGGGAGCAGTGTTATCAATGTCGGAAATGTTACAGCATCAAAACAATTAGCAAGCTCGTACAAGGATATTGTATAATATAGATTACAGATTTGTTCAAATACTCCAGACCGCCTGCATTTTGGCTGGAGATAGCTTGCAGACCAGGGGTTACATTTGAAATCTATCTGCACCTTTTACTTTTGGCTATGGAACAGATTTTTCATGACGTCAATGACTGGGCTACATAACGTATGGCAAATCTTCCATCGTGGTCCTAAGTTAAACTGACCCTCATGGTATTCCTTCAAATGTAGTGTCAACAGCTGATGTGGGATATGGAAGCCTTTTCAACATTAAAACAATCACATTGGGCTTCTGAGGGAATGTGTTTGTTGGGCTTGATTGCCTTTTCCAGCTGTGGAGTTTCATACGTTTGAACTGCTTTTCTTTTATACAAGCAAACCATGTGTAAACCAAGAAACATTTAAGCAACAAATTTTTCTTTCTGTCTGCTCATCTGTGCTGAGTTATCTGATATCAGCCAGATAATCAGTGTGGTAGTTGTAGTGTTGGGTGTTCTGATGTACAGATGAACCAACACGGTTGTATTTGGTACAACGCTGTTTTATTTCAACTTGTTATTTACAGTTCTGTCTTGATACTCTGCACGTGGTGACTCCCTGTGTGTGATGTTAGTCAGGTCCTGTCCTTGTCCTGGTCTCCAGATCTACTGGCCACCAGGTGTCGTGTTTCTTCTCTTATACTGTCTCTGTCCTTGTCTATGATTAGTTGTCGTGTTGTGTGTGCTGATTTGTCTGTTGGTATGTCTATCATGATGTGTGTGTTTGAATATCATGACATCCCCCCTTTTTTACAAAATTATGTGCCTACGTGGTTATAAATACGAATGTGTCGTGAGTGCATCTAAAAGTGTGTGTGCGTGATATTTACAGCAGGTGCATGTGGCGTAACTATATACATGGGGCGATGTCGGGTGTGTCATGCTAACGAGGTTGTACCATAACAAAACAGGAAGATGAAAAACTTTGAAGTGTGGTCCGGTCAAACGATATCTGGAATGATAAAACAGTAACATGTTACAATACAATAGTGTTTCAACTTTAACGTGTGAACAGTCTCATAAGTCCAATCTAGTAGGTGTGTGACGAATTTGGGTTGACCGTCTCAAGGGTGGGTCGAGAACCACCGGCTGAGGTGCGAGCCTGGCCACGGGTGGCGATGGAAGGGGCATGATCTGTGGCAGCTCCACAAAGTCATCCTCGGGAACCAGTGGAGGACCCGGCGTGTGTGCACTGTTCGGTTGCGAGCGGGGAAGGCGATGAAGGGCTCGCCGATTGCGGTGACGCACTGATCCATCCGACATGCGTACCAGGAACGAGCGGGGAGCCACACGTCGGAGAACTTCGGCAGGTGCTGACCAGCCACCATTTGGAAGATGAATGCGGACTTTATCCCCGGAGGACAGGGGGGGAATATCAGTCGCCCTTGTATCGTACAGACTCTTCTGGCGATCACGCTGCAGTTGCATCTTGTGCAGTACCTTAGCATGGTCCGTTGTTGGTGACAGGATGGGAGGCACAGTTGTCCTGAGGGTGCGACCCATCAGTAGCTGTGCTGGCGAGAGACCCGTGGCTAGCGGGGCCGATCGATAGGCCAGCAAGGCGAGGTTAAAGTCCGATCCGGCAGCAGCCGCCTTGCAGAGGAGCCGCTTGGCAATGTGAAAGCCCTTTTCCGCCTTTCCATTTGACTGTGTATGTAGAGGGCTGGATGCTAAGTGTGTGAAACCATATGATGCGGCAGAGGACGACCATTCACGGCTGGCGAAACAGGGCCCATTGTCCGACATGACAGTCATCGGAATGCCGTGGCGAGCAAAGGTGGCCTTGCAGGCCCTGATGACTGCAGACAACGTCAGATCGTGTAGGGGTATGACTTCTGGGTAATTGGAGAAGTAGTCTATGATGATAATATAGTCCATGCCAAGCGCGTGAAATAGGTCGACACCCACCTTCGCCCAGGGGGACGTCACCAGCTCATGGGGCAGAAGCGTCTCAGGAGGTTGCGCCGGCTGAAACCTCTGGCAGGTTGTGCAATTGAGTACCATGTTGGCAATATCGTCATTAATGCCCGGCCAATATACCGCCTCTCGGGCCCTCCGTCTGCACTTCTCGACTCCCAAGTGGCCTTTGTGTATTTGATTGAGAATCATCTGGCGCATACTGTGCGGAATGACGATCCTGTCTACCTTCAGAAGGATCCCATCAATGGTGGTTAGGTCATCTCGCACATTATAGAACTGCGGGCACTGCCCTTTGAGCCAACCTTCCGTCATGTGGCGCATCACTCGCTGTAAAAGGGGGTCGGCCGCTGTCTCTCTGCGTATGCGGGCCAGACTGGGGTCGTTAGCAGGCAGATTTGCCGCTGTCAAAGCCACGTGTGCCTCAACTTGACATACAAACCCCTCCGCATCTGGTGGTGTACTCACTGCTCGGGATAGGGTATCTGCCACAATGAGATCCTTCCCCGGAGTGTAGACCAGTTGGAAATCATACCTCCTGAGTTTAAGTAAGATGCGCTGGAGGCGAGGGGTCATGTCGTTCAGGTCCTTGTTTATTATGTTGACCAGGGGGCGGTGGTCAGTTTCGACCGTGAATCATGGAAGACCATATACATAATCGTGGAACTTGACCAAACCAGTTAGCAAGCCCAGGCATTCTTTTTCAATTTGCGCATAGCGCTGTTCCGTAGGGGTCATGGCCCGTGATGCATAGGCAACCGGGGCCCATGACGACGTGTTATCTTTCTACAGGAGCACTGCTCCAATACCAGATTGGCTGGCATCAGTTGAGATTTTGGTGGGACGAGACGTGTCGAAGAACGCCAACACTGGTGCCGTGGCAAGTTTGTGTTTGAGCATCTCCCATTCCAGCTGGTGTGTATGTTGCCACTGGAACTCTGTAGATTTCTTTACGAGATGGCGCAGAGCCGTTGTGTGGGAAGCAAGGTTGGGAATGAATTTCCCGAGGAAGTTGACCATGCCCAGGAATCGTAGTACAGCTTTCTTGTCGGCCGGCCGCGGCATGGCTGTGATGGCGCTTACCTTGTCCGCATCGGGACGGACCCCTGATTGGGAGATGTGGTCCCCCAGGAACTTCAATTCGGTCTGGCCAAAGGCACACTTGGCGCGGTTGAAGCGCAGGCCATTGGTTCGTATGCGGGCGAAAACGCGTTGGAGACGATGTATGTGCTCCTGCGGAGTGGTGGACCAGATGATGATATCGTCCACATATCCGCGTACCCCTTCGATGCCTTCCATCATCTGCTCCATTATTCTGTGGAAGACCTCGGATGCCGAGATGATGCCAAATGGCATCCGGTTGTAGCAGAATCTGCCGAAAGGGGTGTTAAAAGTACATAGTTTTCGGCTGGACGGGTCCAGTTGGATCTGCCAAAATCCTTTGGAAGCATCCAGTTTGGTGAATATTTTGGCTTGGGCCATCTCACTGGTGATTTCCTCACGTTTAGGTATGGGATAATGTTCCCGCATAATGTTATTATTTAGGTCTTTAGGGTCTATACAGATGCGGAGCTCGCCAGAGGGCTTCTTGACACACACCATGGAGCTGACCCATGGCGTGGGCTCCGTGACCTTGGATAGGACCCCTTTGTCCTGAAGATCCTGCAGCTGCAACTTGAGGCGGTCTTTAAGTGGCGCAGGAACCCTGCGAGGTGCGTGAACGACTGGGATGGCGTCCGGTTTGAGGCAAATTTTGTTTGTGTATGGCAGTGTCCCCATACCTTCAAATACCTCCTGGTTGTGAGCAAGGAAGGATTGGAGATTTGCGTTGAAGTCAGCATCCAGGAAGTCGGATGTGTCGTCTTGAGAGAGAGACATAATTCGCTGTACAAGGTGAAGAGCCTTACATGCCTGTGCGCCCAGCAAGGAATCTTTCGATGAGCCAACAATTTCAACGGGGAGTGTGGCCGTGTGCGTTTTGTGTGTCACCTGGAGCTGGCAAGATCACATGGCCGGGATGACGTTCCCGTTATAGTCAACCATCTTGCACCGGGATGGCTGGATAGGTGGTTTGACCTTCATGGCATGGAATGCTGAATATGCTATGAGGTTGGCGGATGCGCCAGTGTCCAGGCGGAAAGTGATCTACGATCGGTTGACCGTCAGGGTGGCACTCCATTCATCGGCCGGATTGATGGTGTTGACCCTGTTCACATCAATGACTGAAACCCGGAAGGCATCTTGGTCATCTGTGTCATTTGGCTGGATGTCCTGATGTATGGGCTGGACTGTCCTGACGTGTCTGCGAGGTTGTCGGAGATGTGTAGGATCCATCGGTTGAACCGCTCAACAGTAGGCAGCGTAGTGGCCCATCTTGCCACATCGTAGGCATTGTCGGTTTTTAGCAGGACATTGCCCTTTTAAATGTACAGCTCCACAGTTGCCGCACGTCATGACGTCACGGCGTTCGTTACGCCACTGCGCATGCGCAGTTCGGTCTTGCATCGAGCGCGCCTGCGCAGTGCGTCCCTCGATGTTGCCGCTGGTTTTGGCGCGCACAAGCGCGGGAGACCGCGAAAAGCGCGGGAAACGGCCGCCCTTGTCCAGGCCGCGGGCCGGGAGATAATCAATTGCCTGGATGCGTTCGGCCTCGTGGGCGGCCTGGCTTGCCGATTCGAGGGCTAGGGACACCCTCCGTGCCGTTTCGGTCGCCTGAAATTGGGCAAAACGGCTGGTTGCATTTTCATGGAGGACACAAGCTTCCACCGCAGACGCTAAGGTCAGGCCTTTAATTTTAAGTAGGCCACTGGAGGCAATGCCAAAAACAATCTGGTCCCGGATCATGGACTCTGAGGTGGTGCCGTAACCGCAGGACTGCGCGAGTATGCAGAGGTGCATCAGAAAGGGTTGAAATAACTCATCCTTACCTTGCAGGCGTTGCGGAAAGATATACCTTTCAAAACTTTCACTCACTTCAACGTTAAAGTGCTGGTCTAGCTTGAGGAGGACCGTGTCATACTTGGATTGGTTCTCGCCTTCCGCGAACACCAGCGAGTTGAATACATCGATGGTGTGCTGACCTGCGGTGGTGAGGAGCATCGCAATCTTTGTTTCATCCGAGGCACTCTGTTTCTCGTTGGCTCGCATGTACAGTTCAAACCGCTGCTTGAAAAGCTTCCAATTGGTGCCAAGGTTCCCAGCGACTTGCAACGGCTGCGGTTTGTTGGTGATGTCCATATCTCAGGATGGCAGGTTTGCCGGCAGGTATCGATCCACTCCTGTACCATGTAGTGTTGGGTGTTCTGATGTACAGATGAACCAACACGGTTGTATTTGGTACAACGCTGTTTTATTTCAACTTGTTATTTACAGTTCTGTCTTGATACTCTGCACGTGGTGACTCCCTGTGTGTGATGTTAATCAGGTCCTGTCCTTGTCCTGGTCTCCAGATCTACTGGCCACCAGGTGTCGTGTTTCTTCTCTTATACTGTCTCTGTCCTTGTCTGTGATTGGTTGTCGTGTTGTGTGTGCTGATTTGTCTGTTGGTGTGTCTATCATGATGTGTGTGTTTGAATATCATGACAGTAGTTATAACTGTAATATAATAGTCTGGGACATGCAGGGTTAATGTGGAACTGAGTACAGTACCACTCACACAGCGATGTAAGAAAGCACACGATCTAGACCTAGGGTCAGTGTGGTGCTATCCAGAGATGTGTTAAGACCGAGGATCGGGATGACTACATGCCTGTATCTTTACTGTATATTTGTGCATAGTTAATAAAGACCTGCTATCAACATGCAAAACCAGGGGCTGGTTTAGCACAGTGGGCTAAACAGCTAGCTTGTAATGCAGAACAAGGCCAGCAGCGAGGGATCAATTCCCGTACCAGCCTCCCCGAACAGGCGCCATAATGTGGCAACTAGGGGCTTTTCATAGTAACTTCATTGAAGCCTGCTTGTGACAATAAGCGATTATTATTATAAAGACTACAAAGAGTTATTTAACAGACATTTTAATGTAACCAGCGCCATCCCAACATGGTGGCAACTCTGGATCAAATACCTAGGGCGAGATTCTCCACTCCCGCGCCGGTTGGGAGAATCGCCTGGGCCGCCAGGATTTCCCAGGACGCCGGTCCGACGCCCTCCCGCGATTCTCCCAAGCGGCGGGAACGGCCCGGTCGAGTTCTGCGGGCCGCAGGCCGGAGAATCGCCGGAGACACCCAAAATGGCGATTCTCCGGCACCCCCGCTATTCTCAGGCCCGGATGGGTCGAGCGGCCAGGCCAAAACGGCGGGTTCCCCCCGGCGGCGTCCACACCTGGTCGCTGCCATCATGAACGGTGCGTGAACGCTGGGGTTGCGGGCCTGCGGGGGGGGGGGGTATCCTGCACCGGGGGGTACCTTAAATGTGGCATGGCCCGCGATCGGTGCCCACCGATCGTCGGGCCATCCTCTCTGAAGGAGGACCTCCTTCCTTCCGCGGCCCCGCAAGATCCGTCCGCCATCCTCTTGCGGTGCAGACTTTGAGAGGACGGCAACCACGCATGCGCGGATGACGCCAGTTATGCGGCCAGCTGTATCAGCTATGCGGCGCCAGCTGTATCAGCTATGCGGCGCCGCCTTTACACGGGCGACAAGGCCTGGCGCGTGTAGATGACACGGCCCCGATCCTAGCCCATTGTCAGGGCCTGAATCGGTCGGGATCAGGGCCATTTCACGCCGTCGTGAACCTCGACGCCGTTCACGACGGCGAGGCCACTTCGGCGCGGGAGTGGAGAATCCCGCCCCTTAATCTACACATGCTGAAAACTAAGAAAAAGAAAATCTGCGACAGATTCAAAACTGAAAGAAGCTCCTAGCAGAGGCTTGGGACGCTGAGGAAATTCAGAAAAGGCTCCAGAAGGAAGAGTCTGGAAGATAGGGGCAGAGGTTTTACTGTAGCAGAAGACTCCACACAGCCTCCCTTGGCAGTTCAGCTCCAGCGCACAGACTTTACAGCCTGCAAGGGTGAGCTAAATCCTTTTCACTTCCAGGCTGCAGCCAATCAGAGAAGCACTTTTACTCGGTTTCATCACCAGGCAGGAATGTTCCCTTCCAGTTGGGGAACACTTCAGCAGTCAAGGGCATTCAGCCTCTGATCTCCGTGTAAGCGTTCTCCAAGGCGGCCTTCAGGACGCGCGACAACGCAGAATCGCCGAGCAGAAACTTATAGCCAAGTTCCGCACACGAGTGCGGCCTCAACCGGGACCTGGGATTCATGTCGCATTACATTCATCCCCCACCATCTGGCCTGCAAAATCCTACCAACTGTCCTGGCTTGATACAATTCACACCCCTTTAACCTGGGGTTACCCCATCTCTGGATCTGTAAAGATTTACTCACCTGCTAATGGTCGCATTCCAAGCATTGTTTGGCATCTTTGAATTTGTCTATATATGTGTTTCTGGAACATACCTCTTCATTCACCTGAGGAAGGAGCAGCGCTCCGAAAGCTAGTGACATCGAAACAAACCTGTTGGACTTTAACCTGGTGTTGTAAGACTTCTTACATGGCAATCTCTGCAAGACGTGCCAGATCATCGACATGGATACCACCATTACACATGAGGCCACCACCCACCAGGTACACAGTACACACTCGTGCAACTCGGTCAACGTTGTCTATCTCATATGCTGCAGGAAAGGATGTCCCGAAGCGTGGTACATTCGCGAGACCATGCAGATGCTGTGACAACGGATGAATGGGCATCACGCGACAATCGCCAGGCAGGAATGTTGCCTTCCAGTCGGGGAACACTTCAGTGGTCAAGGGCATTCAGCCTCTGATCTCCGGGTAAGCGTTCTCCAAGGCGGCCTTCAGGACGTGCGCCAACGCAGAATCAGCGAGCAGAAACTTATAGCCATGTTCCGCACTCATGAGTACGGCCTCAACCAGGGCCTTGGATTCATGTTGCATTACATTCACCCCCCCACCATCTGGCCTGGGCTTGCGAAATCCTACCAACTGTCCTGGTTTGAGACAATTCACACCTCTTTAACCTGGGGTTACCCCTATCTCTGGATCTGTAAAGACTTAATTATCTGCAAATGCTCACATTCAAAGCATTGTCTTGCATCTTTGACTTTGTTTATATATATGTTTCTGGAACCTACCTCTTCATTCACCTGAGGAAGGAGCTGCGCTCCGAAAGCTAGTGACATCGAAACAAACCTGTTGGACTTTAACCTGGTGTTGTAAGACTTCTTTCTGTCCTTTATTGTAGTTTCTCTGCAAGTACACTGTTGCTAATGTTAAACATGCTCAAGAGAGCACATACAATGAGCCATTTCAAAATTATGATAAGGCCACTTGAGGCAAAAGTGAAAGGAATCAGTCCCGCACATAAATACGAGATGGCATAATTAGTAGCATTTTGTTACCAATGACTTCTGAAAATAAAAGGAGTTGTGCAGGATTATATAGCCCTTTTAATGTTCTTGCAAATAAAATGTCAAACTGTTTGTGGAAATGATGGCAGTGGTCAAGAATGGAATCACATTCTTCAAGTTTAGTGGTAACTAAGGAAGCATATTAGCATGCTATCTGTGTAATACAGTATTTAGTTACATTATTGGCAGCAGAAGCTGTAGCTGTGATGGGTAATTCAAAGAATCTGGAAGAACAGTAGCAGGGTTCTGGTATGGTTGAAGTCAGGACAATGGGATACAGCAGTCAGTGAGAGAGAAATGGACCTCATTCAATACGTATGACTGCAGATCGACACCATGCAAATTCAATATAGACGCTGATCCAGTGCTAAAAATACCAGCTGCTGTGATCCGTCTCTCTTCAGAAAGTCTCAAGACTAATTTCCCATGGTAAGCTGACCTGGCTCCAAAAAATTGCATTTAAAATGGACAGATTAAAGATAGTCTGAGTTTGAAGTTGTTGGGAAAATCATGGGCGAGATTGTCGGTTCCGCCAGCCGCATGTTCCAGCGCGGCACAACCTCACCGGCATCGAGATCCTCCATTCTGGCAGCTGACCAATGGGATTTCTCATTGTGGCCACCCCATGCCACCAGGAAGGTGCTCTGCCAGTGGAGCGGAGGATTCAGCCGTCGGAACATTACGCCCTATATCTTCTCAACCCAGCCCCTGACCTGGAGGGTGGCCGAACCCCTACCCTGCACCACATGCCGACATCTGTTGTGGCTGCAATGGCCACTGAAACCACCAGCTACCCACCCCCTGGGCTGCATGCGTCGGACTGTCCAACACTGTGCGTTTTCTGTATCCCCCTGCGCTCGGGAGAAAACCACCCATAACCGCCAGGAGCGGGAAAATACTGTAGGGCGACTGCCGCACCTGCGGCCCCTCACCACAAGGAGGGCCCTGGACATGGTCGACGGTCCCGAGGAAAGGGCAGTCGCCAGTGTGGAGGTCGGCAACAGGCGAGGAAGTGAGAACCGCTGTCACCACGTGGGTCACCATGCCCCCCCCCAACACCATCCCCACAGCAGCCTCACCCACACACCACTCTCACACCACCCTCACCCCTGCTCCACCACCATCAGCACCACCCCTACTCCTCCCTCCAAAACACCCCGCCTCCCCAACACACCAACACCACCCCCACTCGCCTGCTCCACCACCATCACCACCCCTACACACCCCTCCCAAACACCATCCCCCCCTCCCCAACACCCCCCATCATCCTCGCAGTCTAATCATGCGTCTTGTCTTGTGTCTTGCAGAGCTGCTGGTGATGGGGTGGGCCCTTCTGGTATTCCCCACCCCAGGCCTCAGCCACAGCCAGAACCCCAGGTGCTGACCAGTGATGATGACACCGATGCAGATGGGAGCCATCAACCCGAAACCCAGGACACTCCGGAGCTCGAGTCCGAGGATGACGCAGATTTCCCATCACAACTATCTCCACACCCTCCAACATCCAGAAACACTCACTTTGTCTGGGCACCTTAATGAAGAGGCTCCTGGGCCCTCTCTGGTACAGGAGGTGGAGGTCAGAACTCCCGAGAGGGAGGACAGTGGGAGGGCGGGCTGGCCCCAGGGACTACCTGCCATCCAGACAAGATGCGGGCTTCTGAAGAGGACAATCCCATCGATCGTGGAGATTCAGTTGCAGAGCCTGGCACTACATGAAGGGTTGTCAGTGAGCATCCAGCACCTGCGGGTTTTGGTCATGGATCAGCATGTCCAAGGCCTGCGGCACTCTGTGCAGGAGCTGGCCGAGGCCCAGGGCAGGGCTGCTCCTCACAGGCAGCCATATGCCAGAGCCACCTGGAAATTTCAGCAACGTTCGATGTTCCTGAGCGTGGCTCAGTTACAGCGGGCCAAGGTTGAGAGCATCGGCGGCATTGCCGAGGTGCTGACCGATGTGGCACAGACATAGAGGGAGGTGGCCCAGTCCCAGAGGGAGATGGCACGGTCACTAGCTGATGTGGCACAGACCCAGAAGGGGGTGGCACAGTCGCAGCGTGATGTGCCACAGTCCCGACGGAGAGGATCCACTCCCTGTGCTCTATGGCCACGAGAATGTAGACCCTGGTCAAGACGGCAGCGTGACTCCAGGACTGGTAGCGCCAAGTGGCAGGAGTAAGCTCCACGTGCACCCCTGTCCCATGGAGTAGCCCGGGGGCCCCCTAAGGGATGAGGTGACGGCGCCCTTGCCGGTGACTCCCGCAGGGTAGGTGCCGGAACACCGCAGCACCCAGGGCTCCCCCTCCTGTCCTTGGAAGATCACATGGGCAGCGGGCAGAACAGGGCGACACCACACCCCCTGGGACACCCGAGCAGCAGACAGGCTCTGGAATGAACCGGTTGTGATGTTCTTTGATTTCTGAATGAGGATGGCATTGAAGTGTAGTGCCTCACAAAGAACATCAAGCGATGTATTGAACAAAGCTAATTTATTTACACTACTACTAAATAGATTCAACTTGCTTGCTAAGATATAAAAGATAATAGTTAATTAAACTATAATAAAAGCAAATTACTGCGGATGCTGGAATTTGAAACAAAAGAGAAAATGCTGGAAAATCTCAGCAGGTCTGGCAGCATCTGTAGGGAGAGAAAAGAACTAATGTTTTGAGTCCAGATGTCCCAGGTTGTGCAGTGACCCCTGCACATGGGGGGCCGACTCCAGCAGTGTCGACGCTGCTATCCGCCTTCTCTGGTGTCTGGCCACCTGGGCTTCCACCAGCACCATGAGGGCAGTCTCTGCAGAGCTGACAACACCAGTAATGTTGTTATATCTATTGTTATAGCAGCACGATGGCACAGTAGTTAGCACTGCTGCCTCACAGCTCCAAGGATCCGATTTCAAATCCGTCCTTGGGTGATGGTCTGTGTGGAGTTTACACATTCTCTCCATGTCTATATGAGTTTCCTCCAAGTGCTCCGGTTTCTTCCCACTGTCCAAAGATGTGCACGTTAGGTGGGGTTGCAGGACAGGGCAGTGCAGTCGGCCTAGGTGGGGGCGCTCTTTCGGAGGGTCGGTGGGTTGAATTTCCTCCTTCTGCACTGTCGGGATCCTATGCTTTTTTCTACCTGCAGAGAATTAGAGAAGGAGATCATCAATCAGTTAGGTCTTCCACCCCAGGTCCCTCATATCCCCTGAACGTCCCCCACACTTACTTGTGCCTGCCTTCTCTCAGAGTGCCGTCCAATGAGTCAGTTGTGCTGGAGAACCTTGCGCTGTACACTCACCCCTGGCCACAGCAGGAGCCCCTAGACCCCAGTCCCCAGCTCCCAGACGGGAACATTAAGGAGACCATGCTCAGGTGGCTTCCCTGATCCACACCTTAACCCTTTGGTCATGAGGCTATCCCCAGTGCTGAAGCCCAGCTCTTGCGTGTTTGACTGTTGGCTGATGCCTCTATGGTGGTGACACTTCTCGAGGTCAAACAGAGTGTTCAGGCTTCAAAGCTTGATTGAAATGTGATGCAATAATCATTATCTGAGACATGTGTACCCGCGAAAGGTCACTTGAGAATATTTTGTTTATTAGACACTCAACAGTAACAGTGATTTGAAAATCAACTGCATAAATTCCACATATCACACTAACCATTGAACAACAAGGAAATGTCACCGTTCTATATTGGTACCAATACAAAGCCCATTTTCACAAAACAAAAACCAAACACACAGTATCACCACTCGCAGGTTTCTCAACAGAAATGGGGGATAAGCCTGAGAATGTGTTATCATGTCCAGAGCTTTGTCACAGAAACGATCTGTCCATCAATGTGTGACTTGTTCCACGTATCAGTGTCAAACACGATCCAGGAGCCGCAGCTGTGCTGGCCCTCCCACGCGGCCCAATCTCACCGGAACCAAATCCTGGCATCCACATATTCTGCTTTCACTCAAGGTGCAATTGAACGTCCTTGACTTCCAGTGTGTTTAACCCGCGGTGACATGCCAGTTACATGCAGCATCACTACACCAGCAACAAAAGCATCAGTAATCTGCAAAAGCATTTCTTCAACAGCATTATAAGCTGGCCTATTTGGATCAATCTCGCTCACTGAGTCCTGCAGCGTCTTTCTGCTTCAAACTGGATTGCCTTCTGGATTCATACGTCCCCTGAGCCCAACGTTCCAGGACCCAGGTATCTTAGATAAAATTGTCCTTCTTTCCAGCTACAGAAAACGAAGAAAACAGCAGCAGCAGCATCCAGGCATTTGCAGCAACCAGCAGGAGCAAGCAGCAAACACAACCTGCAGCTGTGAATCTACAGACTGCTCACAGGAAGTCAAAGTGACCTCCAGCAGGCCTCCAAGAATAGGCCTCTGTCCTGGAAGTGTTTGGTGGGACAGACAGGCAGCAGCTGTAGTTGCCCCTGTTATGGGTATCCACAATATCTAAAAATGGTTTGAACGCCTCTCCGATGAAAAGCCCCTTATCGCCAACCCCCAGCCCAGAGGTGACCCCTGATCTGGAACCAACCCCCAGCTACAGTGCCCCTGAGCTGCATGCTAGAAAATGGAAATGGATACTCATCTCCTCAGTTTCCCTCGGCAGCCATTTTGCTAGCTTCAAGTTTTGAAAAAGGAGTAGTAAACAACGCCCAAGAGATTTCTCGCTGGGGAGCTAGTTAATTCCTAGGAGGCTATTACATTCGACTTCAATCTTGCTGATGAAATGCAAATTAATGCAAATAAAGGTTAATGATATGCTCGCCATATTTGGGAGTGGTCCAGAATTCGCCATCCGGACGGGCCGGTTAGACAGCAAACTGATTCACGCTTGGCGCTGAATCTCGATTTTGGCCTTTCCCACTATTTAACCGACGTGCCCAGATCCGCACAGGGTGCAACGTGGTGATTAAATCACGCCCCTTGGCTCCATTTGTGACATGTCAGGCCAGTTATTAAGTGAAGAAATATTCAGTCATTAAATATGTTTTTATTTTTTAAGTATAGAAACTATTTTGAATTCTTCTGTTGAGCGCATTAAGAATAATGAGTATGAGAAACCGCATGAATTCTTATGGCATCAAATTTAATTTACCAATTCAGACGTGTGTGGGCGGCACATACTTACAAAGCAGTGAGAAAGTCGTATTATTTGACATTTACACCAATGAAGCAAAGCATTTTAAATCACAGGCAAAATTTTACAGCAGGTGCAGCAAGCAATTAGTAAGGCAAATGGCCTTTATTGCAAGAGGATTAGAGAACAGGAGTAAAGATATCTTGCTTCAATTGTACAGAACCTTAGTAAGACTGCACCTGGAGTACTGTGTATAGTTCTGGTCCCCTTACCTAAGGAAAGATATCTTTGTCATAGGAGAGCAGTGGAGGTTCTCCAGGATAATTCCTGGGATGGACAAGACTGCACTTTGAAGACAGATTGTGGAGAGTGGGCCTGTATTACCAAGGATTTAAAAGAATGAGAGGTTATCTGATGTAACTTACAAATCTCTTAAAAAGCCAGAGAGGGTACAATAATAAATAATGTTTCCCCTTGTTATGGGTGTGGAATCAAGGGACGCAGTCTAAGAAACATAGAAACAGAAAATAGTAGCAGTAGACCATTCGGCCCTTCGAGCTTGCTCCACCATTCAATGTGATCATGGATGGTCATCCAACTCAGTAACTTGTCCCTGCTTTCCCTTTAGCCCCTGGAGCAACATCTAGTTCCTTCTTGAAAACATACACTGTGGAATTCTCCATGCCAGAAACTAAGGGCGCGATTCTCCAGAAGGATTTCTACGTGTGGTAGCGAGCGGGAACTGCCGCAAGCTTCCTGGTGCTCGGCCCGGCGAGGCCAGCAATGTTATGTTAATTGGTCCACTTAATGAGGACCCACAGGCTTCATGCTGCAAACGAAGGCGCATCAGCCGATTCGTCGGGACCGCGCTCGCTAGGCCCCCGCTAACAAGGTCGAGCAACACTTAAACAGCACTTGCACAGCCAACCCCACTCAGCTCGCAGCCATGGCACCGAGAAGGTCAGCCCCAAGATTCGGGGAAGCAGACCTGAGGAGGCCTCCCGATGCGGTGGAGGCCAGGAGGGATGTCCTGTTCCCCAGAGGGTCCCAGAGAGTGAGCCACCGGACAGCCAGTGCCACCTGGGGCGAAGTGGCGGCGGGCGTGAGCTCGGGGAGTGTGTAGACAGGGGGTTATCAGCTACAGTTATTGGCTTAGCACAAATAGGAGAATAGTCAATTCTCTCTTAACTAAAAATTTGCTTTATTCATGTTGTTAGACAAAAGTTATAGCTGATATGTTTGGTTATACATAAGCAAGCAAGTTGCACCAGATTGTACAGTTTTATACACAAAACTAGAATCTAAACGCACACCCAATAGGTTTCTCTGACACTCCCTGAGTGATCACAGAATATAAAACCTAATACCCGAAAAGGAGAGCTGGCACTGGTCAGGCGTTCCGTCCTCTCTCTCGACATCATCCCTATGTTGCTGACGTAAGGTCTTCCACTTCCGTGATGGCTGGTCTCCAAAGTCTTCGCTGGCTACACGCCCGAGATTCTCCATTCTTATTCCCTATCTTATTTCCACAGTAACTTCATTGCAGTGTTAATGTAAGACTACATATGACAATAATAAAGATCACTATTATTATCTCTTTGAGCTGTGCTGTCTGTCTCCCATTGGTTTCGGCCTACTTGCCTAGTTCATGTCTTCTCCTCGTTGGATCTGCTCCAAGGACCCAGGTAGCATTACCTCATTAATCTTTGTCCAAATAAGGGTTTGTGTCTTATAACATCTCCCTTGCTTTTCACAGAACTTAGTTAGTTCAAACCGGTTCCAGCCAGCTGAGGCCAGCGGCTGGACTCAGGTTACTTTAGTTCAGGAGTTGCTTTTCCTACAGGTCAACAGTTCGGAATAGATTCAGTACTTTCTGCAATACCTGGCCGACAAGTGAGACCAGGAGGACTGGCTTCCAGTGTCGCAAGAAGGTCAACGACATACAGCACAAGTGAGTTGACACCAATGCCCCTCCTCACTCCCCCCCCCGAGACCTTTCTGCCCCTGCGAGAGCATCCACTTCCCCCCCCCCCCCCCGCAACCCTCCATGTAGCCCCCAACCCTCTCTTCACCCCCTCTCTCTTGAGAGGTTATGGGATGAGGGCACCCATACGACCGGTGTCACTCTGCACGACGAGGGGCCACAGTGTGCTGTCAGTGGGATTTGCAGCAAGATGGCTGCCTTGCAGGCCGCAGCAATGGTGGCCCATGCCTAGACATCCCGGTCTAGTGCGGGGTTACCCTGACCCTTTGAGCGTCACTGCCATCACTCCCTATTGCCCCCCGGGCCTGGCGGATGCCCCCCCCCCCCCCGCCACCCCCCACCCCCCTCCCCACAGCAAACCCTGCCAGTGACAGGACAGTCAGCCCACGGTCGTGCCTCTGCTCGTCTTACCTTCTCTCTCTCCTCATCGGCCACTGCACCTGTTTCCCGATTTATATAACCAGGGGCGTCATTCTCCGACCCCCCGCCGGGTCGGAGAATGGCCGTTGGCCGCCGTGAATCCCGCCCCCGCCCCCGCCGAAGTCTCCGGTACCGGAGATTGGGCGGGGGCGGGAATCGGGCCGCGCCGGTTGGCGGGACCCCCCGCTCAATTCTCCGGTCCGGATGGGCCGAAGTCCCGCCCAGAAATTGCCTGTCCCGCCGGCGTAAATCAAAGCTGGAATTTACCGGCGGGACCAGGCGGCGTGGGTGGGCTCCGGGGTCCTGGGGGGGGGGGGGGGGGGCACGGGGCGATCTGATCCTGGGGGGTGCCCCCACGGTGGCCTGGCCCGCGATCGGGGCCCACCGAACCGTGGGCGGGCCTGTGCCGTGGGGGCACTCCTTCCCTTCCGCCTCCGCCACGGCCTCCACCATGGCGGAGGCGAAAGAGACTCTCCCCACTGCGCATGCGCGGGAAACTGTCGGCGGCCGCTGACGCTCCCACGCATGCGCCGCATTTCCGCGCCAGCTGGCGGGGCAACAAACACCATTTCCGCCAGCTGGCGGGGCGGAAATCCCTCCGGCGTCGGCCTAGCCCCTCAATGTTGGGGCTCGGCCCCCAAAGATGCGGAGCATTCCGCACCTTTGGGCCGGCGCGATGCCCGTCTGATTGGCCCCGTCTTTGGCGCCAGTCGGCGGACATCGTGCCGTTGGGGGAGAATTTCGCCCCAGAAGTGAACCACGCCATCGGGATTTCAACCCGGTGGAGGCGGAGCATTGCTAAGGCCCCGGAGAATACTGGGTCAGGCCCGCTAATGATATGTGAACGGCGTTTGCTGTACGTGTGGAGTAGAACACATTGACGCCGCTCTCATGGCACCGGAGCATGGCATTCTGGCTTGCACCCAGCAGCACCACAATTGTGGCTTCACGGCCGATTCTGCACCCAATTGCGTCCCGCGACATCGGCGTCAGCTGACGGAGAATCCCTCCCACAATGTGTTGACCTCAACTCCTTTCTGTGGTAGCAAAATCATCTCAGTCCTCTATGGCTTACGCTCTATCCTTAGACTAGATCCCCTGGTTCTGAACACCCCCGCCATCAGGAACATTCTTCCTGCATCTACCCTGCCTAAGCATGTTAGAATGTTTTAGGTTTCTAAGAGATCCATCCCTCATTTTTCTGAACTCCAGCAAAAATAATCATAACCAGCTTAATCTCTCCTCAAAGTCCAAATAAACCACATCCACTGTCTCCCCTCATCAACTCTACTTATTACATTCTTTAAGAATTCCAGTAGATTCATCAAGAACATTTTCCCTTTCATAAATCCATGCTGACTCTGTCGATTCTGTCATTGTTTTCCAAGTGCTCTGCTATACAATCTTTGATAATGGATCTAGAATTTTCCCACTACCGACGCCAGGCTGACTGGTCTATAATTCCCTGTTTTTTCTTTACTTCCCTTTTTAGATAGTGGGGTTACAATAGCTACCCTCCAATCTGTAGGAACTGCTCCAGAGTTTATAGAATCCTGGAATATGACCACCAATGCATCCAATACTTCTAGGATCACTTCCTTAAGCATTCTTGGCTGCAAGTTATCAGGTCCTGGGGATTTATACGGCTTCAATCTCATCAATTTCCTCAACATCATTTCTCTACAAAGACTGATTTCCTTCAGTCCCTCCCTCTCACTATAAATTTTTTTTAAAATTAAATTCCGTGTTCCTCAACATTTCTGATACGTTATTTGTGTCTTCCTTTGTGAAGGCAGAACCAAAATGTGTATTTAGTTGGGCAGCCATTTCTTTGTTCCCCATTACAAATTTCCCTGTGTTTGACTGTAAGGGACCTACATTCGTCTTCAACTATCCTTTTCTCTTCACATACCTATAGAAGCTCTTATAGTCAGTTTTTATATTCCCTGCAAGTTTACTCTCATACTCTACTTCCCACTTCTTAATTAACCCGTTGGTCCTCCTTTGCCTAATTCCAAACTGCTCCCAATTCTCAGGTCTGTTGTTTTTCCTGGCCAGTTTGTATGCCCCTTCCTTGGATCTCTAATTTCCCTTGTAAGCCATGTTTGGCCACCTTTTCCATTTTACCTTTGCACTAGACAATAGTAAAAAACTGTTGCAGTTCACCCTTGTGCTCTTTGAATTATTACCATTCACTATCCACAATCATCCCTTTACTTAACATTTCCAAATTCACCAAAGCCAACTTGCATCTCATGCCATCAAAGTTTCCTTTATTTAGATTCAGGGCCCTAGTCTTAGAATCAACTATGTCACTCTCCAAATTGATGAAAAATTCTATCATATTATGGTTGCTCTTCGTCAAGGGGTCTCACACAACTGGATTACCAATTATTCTTTGCTCATCACACAATACCCAGTCTAGGATAGCCTGTTCTTTAGTTGGTTCCTTCTATGGTATTAAGACAAATTTGATTTGCATAACCTTTGTGCAGAATAAATTCACCCATAATAACAAATGTTCTTTTATTGCATGCATCTCAAATTTCCTGTTTAATGCCATTGCCAACATCACCACTCAGTTTGAGCGTCTATGTACAACCCCCACTAATGTTTTTTTCCTCCTTGGTGTTTCTCAGCTCTACACAGTCAGATTCCACAATGTCGGAGCCAATATTCTTTCTCATTATTGCGTCAATTTCCTCTTAAACCGGCAATGCACCCCCACTGCCTTTTTCTTTATGTCATTGACCAGAAAAATAAATAACTTCTCTCATTCCAGGGCAAAAAATGGGGGAAATGGCTCTTAAATCATTTTGATTGTTTCCAGTTTTTCACATATAAAAGGCAAACTTCGAGTGCTTTAGAAACAAAAGACTTCATGGATGAAAGTGTCAAGAGAAATATATATTTCCGCCAATATGATCATCAAATCTTGAACTAAATCAGCATCTGTACAATTGCTACAATTGGAAACTACACCCACCCTTCAATATAGAACATTCAACAGTGGTTAGCACTGTTGCTTCACAGTACCAGGAACTGGGTTCGATTCCTGGCTTGGGTCACTGTCTGTGCGGAATCTGTACGTTCTCCCCGTATCTGCGTGGGTTTCCTCCAGCTTCCTCACACAAGTCCCGAAAGACGTGCTTGTTAGGTGAATTAGACATTCTGAATTCTTCCTCAATGTACCGAAATAGGCGCCGGAGTGTGACGACTTGGGGATTTTCACAGTAACTTCATTGCAGTGTTGATGTTAGCCTACTTGTGACAATAATAAAGATTATTATTATTATTATTGTTTGTCTTTTAAACAACAAAAGCCCACATAGTGACTTTCCTTGCTCTTACATTAATTTTAACTAGCCTTCACAGATAGCCAGTTCAGAAATATGGGGCGAAATTCTGCCGACCGGCGCCAAAAACGGCGCAAATCAGTCTGGCATCGCGCCGCCCCAAAGGTGCGGAATCCTCCGCATCTTGAGCGGCCGAGCCCTAACCTTGAGAGGCTAGGCCCACGCCGGACTGATTTCCGCCCCGCCAGCTGGCGGGAAAGGCCTTTCGTGCCCCGCCAGCTGGCGCGGAAATGACAATGCCGGGCGGCGCATGCGCGGGTGCGTCAGCGGCCGCTCACGGCATCCCCGCGCATGCGCAGTGGAGGGGGTCTCTTCCACCTCCGCCATGGTGGAGACGATGGCGAAGGCGGTAGGAAAAGAGTGCCCCCACGGCACAGGCCCACTCGCGGATCGGTGGGCCCCGATCGTGGGCCAGGCCACCGTGATGGCACCCCCCGGGGCCAGATCGGCCTGCGCCCCACCCAGGACCCAGAGCCTGCCCGCACCGCCTTGTCCCGCCGCTAAGAGAGGTGGTTTAATCCACGCCGGCGGGACAGGCATTCCAGCAGCGGGACATCGGCCCATTCGGGCCGGAGAATCGCCGGGGGGGGCCCGCCAACCGGCACACCGTGATTCCCGCCCCCGCCGAATCTCTGGTGCCGGAGAATTCGGCAACCGGCGGGGGCGGGATTCACGCCAGCCCCCGGAGATTCTCCGACCCGGCGGGGGGTCAGAGAATCCCGCCCATGGAAAGGGCATAGCAAAATATATATTAAGACTGCCAGATTTCCAAGATGGCATTTAAATCCAATGGAAAATATGGAGGTTTCAAAATTGGGCAGGGTCTGGACATAGGAATCATGGCATGGGATTATCCCATGCCATCAGGAGGGATTTTCCGCCCTTTCCCGCCAGTGGGAACTTCTGGTCCCACCAACGGCGACCGCATACCGTGGGTTCACTGGTGGCAGAGGGTGCAAACAATGGGAAACCCTGTTGACAGCGGCGGGACTGGATGCTCTCTCCGCCGCCCTAAAGTACACTCCGGTGGGGGTGAGGGTTCCCGGTGGGATCCTGTACATTTTCTCTGATGCAGAGTATGCAAATTATGTGCTGCCTCCAAATATAAATATTGATGGTGATGAAAAGCAAAGAATGCTCCTCAGCGTGAGTATTGTTGAGTGGCTGTATTTTTGGCTCGCAGAGCAAAATCATGAGAGGCTAGTGCATTGCTTCAAATCAGTCTGAAGCTCTGAAAGGAGTGGTGCATGATGTCTGGAGGAGGTGTTAGAACCCATTCTAAATGTGATTTTGACATTTAAAGCACTTTGTGGTAGTCTATGTAGAGGTATTACGGCACCTGAGGGGTTGGTTTAGCACAGGGCTAAATCGCTGGCTTTGAAAGCAGACCAAGGCAGGCCAGCAGCACGGTTCAATTCCCGTACCAGCCTCCCCGAACAGGTGCCAGAATGTGGCGACTAGGGGCTTTTTACAGTAACTTCATTTTGAAGCCTACTTGTGACAATAAGCGATTTTCATTCATTTTCATTTCATTTCATTTCATTTCACCTGGTAATGCTGGAACACCATTGGTAGATATTGTATGTTTCCTATTGGTCAAGCTGTATGGTAGCTCCGCCCTGCAAGGCCGGGTATAAGAGCCCGTGCCGCCCCAGCAGCCTTCATTCTGTACCTGAGCTGCTGGGGGAAATATCTAGCTTAGTAAAGCCTTCAGTTGGACTACAACCTTGCTTTAGTGGTCATTGATCGTGCATCACACTTAATAAAGGGATAACATGGCAGGAGGACACAGAGGAGAGTGCGAGAGGAGGATGCTGGGACAGGACAGTGCCAGATATGACTCCAACCAGCGGAGAGTTTTCTACCTGATTGCCATTGACTCATTTATACCTGGACCTCTTGATTCTTGACTCATTCAAATGCTGCCTTGATGTCAATTGTCAGGCATTCTCACCTCACCCCAAGAATGCAGCTCCTTTGTTAATGTTTGAACCAAGGCTGTAATGGGGTCAGGAGCTTAATGATCCAGGCGGAATCCAAACTGAGCCTCAGTGAGCTGGTATTGCTAAGTAAGTGTCATTTGCTAACACTCTTGATGGCCCCTTCCAACACTTTACTGATGATCAAGAAAAGACTGATGGGGCGGTAATTGCCCAGATTGGATTTGTCCTGGTTTTTGTGTACAGGACAGACTTGGACAAGTTTCCACACTGCTGGGTAAATGCAAGTGTTGTAGTTGTACTGGAACAGCTTGCCTAGAGGCATGGCAACTTCTGGAGCACAAGTCTTCAGTGCCATTGCAGGAATATTGTCAGCGCCTATAGCCTTTGCAGGATCTCGTGCCTTCAGCAGTTTCTTGATACCTGTGATGCTGGGGACCTCCAGATGATGGCAAGGTGGATCATCTACTCAGCACTTCTGGCTGAAGATCATTGAAAATGCTTCAGCCTTGACTTTTGCATTGATATGCTGGACTCCACCGTCATTGAATGGTTCAATTGTCAACCACCATTCACAACTGGATGCACTTATACAGTGACAATACCACTTAGCTATCACCTCTCCCCGTGCACCTCTTGCTTCACAGTCCTTCCCTCACCACAATCCTACACTTGTGTCTTGCAGATATCTGAAACAGGGAGAAGAACAGGAAGAAGACACACCATCACTCACTCTCACACTTGCAGCCATTGGCTCAGATATGAATACTGCCCATACTTTAGGGAAAAAAAGAGACTTACGTTCATATAGTGGCTTTCATGACCACCAGATGCATCAATATACTTTACAGCCAATAAAGTATTTTTAAGTGGAGTCACTGTAGTAATATCAAAAACAGGATAGGTGAAATTATGAATCTGCAGGTGGCAAGACAGCCAAAGAGGAGGACGAAGGGAAGCACAGATACCAGCTCATTGAAAGCTGCGGTCACAATCTGCAGGGGACTCAGAATAGCATGTTGATGGGCAGTATAGAAAAGAAGGTTGACAGGTATGCACTATGAATTGCTTGATGCAGACCTGCCGGAAAATGTGCATCCAATGTCAAGGAACATGGAGGAGTCCATTACCGATTTGGCACATGGGTTAAAGCAGAGCTTGCAACTCATTCTTTCCAACAGGGAAGTGGTGGCCATCTCTGCCAGCACACTTGCAAACCCAACCATAACAGAGAAGGGAATTCTACCATTTTTCAGACGAAATGCAGCGACAGGCGGTTCCAGTGCTACCTGTCGCGCTGACCAGAATGGAAGGATCCTGGGCCACATTCAGCACTTTGAACATCATTAATTATGCTAAGCAAGTTCCCCTCTGACTCTCCTGGTGGTCAGGCAGCTGATTCATCCGCTCACCCTCAGTTGGCGGGTTTGAAGGTCCCGGCTTCGTGCTTCATATTTAAACACCATTCCAGCACACGCTTATCAACCTCTCCAGCCCACTTGTCTTCACCAGACTGCAGGATGTTAGTAACCCGGGGGGGGAAAGCTAGCAGCCTCAAGAAGAAGGTAACACCAGCTTTCAGCGTCAGGGTCCTTCACACCCTTATTCAGGGAGTCCAGGCCCACTGGCATGTGTTTTACCCCAGGGATGGCTCAAAGAGGCACACCAACCTCACCTCTCCATCCTGGGGGGGATCGTGCCCAGTGGGTCAGTGCAGCTGCAACCTACCCCGTAGCTTCATCCAGTGCAGGAAGCGAATGAATGATCACATCCGCTCTGCCAGGGTAAGTCCTCACAGATCCCCCCACTATCAAACTTTCCGCATGGCACCATGTACTCAAACGACGACTCTCTTCACGAATCTCACACAGTCATTAGCAGGAGACCCATATCAACACGACTTTCAGAACTGATCTGCCGTGTTGCTCAAACTCAATCTCTTTTCTTTCTGGGTAGGACACACCATACACAGGAGACATGCATTTCATTGAACCTCTGCTCCATCCACTCTCATCACATCTCTTTCTTTTGCCTCCACATAGGTCAAACGTGTGGCAGCCCAGACCAGGGGAGGGATGGCAGAGATGATCAGCCTCACCGAATTCGAGGCTGCTGTAGTGCTTGCCGGCGAGGACTGGGATCACTTCTATGGCAATGAAGAGCTTGGCCTCCCTCAAAAACCTGGTGCAGATCTCAGCTCCATCACCACCAAATCCAGCAATTCACACTCAGTGCAATGTACTCTGAATTTGCTTCAGCTCATCCACTAAAATTGTCCTTTTGTTTTTTGAAGGTACTAGCAGACCAGCTGGCCAGCCCAGCAGCTCTCTGAGCCCCCCAAATACATCTTTGGATGAAGGAACTCAGGGAGATCCGTCGCAGCACTCACTGGCCCCTCCAATAATGCAGAGACACCCCTGTGGGGAATAGCTCAAGGTTAGAATGTGGGTCACTTTCTGGAGAACACCTCACAGCCACGTCCCCACAGCAGTCAGAGTCAGTGACAGTCCAGGGGCGGGATTCTCCGCTGGCGGAATGCTCAATTTTGCTGGCAGCCCGGCGGTTTCCCGACGGCATGGGCCTGCCCAACAATGGGAAACCTCAATGATCTACCGGCGTAGTGGAGAATATGCCAGTGGGTTGAGGCAGAAATGTGGTGCGGCGGGTCAGAGCATCTGAAACTTGGAGGGCTGTTAGATACCAGCAATCTGCTTAATCCCAGTCAGATGATGAACATCTGGAAGCAGCTGTCAGCTCACTTGTGGAGGTGCAAAAGGAGGCAGTGGAACATCAAACAGAGTTTTAACAGTCACTCGTCAGAATAGAGCTTATGTTGGAGGAATCCATTTGTGTTCCGTCTGATGTCGGGGCTCTGACATACAAATGCCTCGAGGCCACCATGGGCAAGTTGGCTAGCACCATAGAGACCTTGGTCCAACAGGTCCTGCCAGGTTTGCACTTGGCCATGCACTCCATGGGCACACACTCTAGTTGGCACCATCTGGATGTAGGCTACACGGGGATCAGGCAATCTGACCTCCTTCTAGGTGCCCCATCTCCTGTAGGACTCATGCTGTTGCCCTCTGCACCCAAAGGGAAGATGAGTGTCAGCCAGACACCCAGGGTGCCTCCACTCAAGACACTCCAATGATGTGCAGCCACTCAGAGTCCCCTCTGCCTGTGCCCACAGTGACTCCAGCAGCTCCAGCTGTCGACGGTGTTTCTGTCCCTGAGCAGGAGATGCCAGGCCCCAGTAGGGCTCAGGCTTCGAGAAGACGTCCGCCAAGGTCATCACAGGCATCAGGACATAGCGGTCAGCAGGCTGCCTCCACCCCTCGAGTTCCCAGTCAGCAGGCTGCCTCCACCCCTGGAGTTTCCAGTCATCTGGCTGCCTCCACCCCTGGAGTTTCCAGTCAGCAGGCTGCCTCCACCCCTGGAGTTTCCAGTCATCTGGCTGCCTCCACCCCTGTAGTTTCCAGTCAGCAAGCTGCCTCCACCCCTGTAGTTTCCAGTCAGCAAGCTGCCTCCACCCCTGTAGTTTCCAGTCAGCAAGCTGCCTCCACCCCTGTAGTTTCCAGTCAACAGGCTGCCTCCACCCCTGGAGTTTCCAGTCAGCAGGCTGCCTCCACCCCTGGAGTTTCCAGTCAGCAAGCTGCCTCCACCCCTGGAGTTTCCAGTCAGCAAGCTGCCTCCACCCCTGGAGTTTCCAGTCAGCAAGCTGCCTCCACCCCTGGAGTTTCCAGTCAGCAAGCTGCCTCCACCCCTGGAGTTTCCAGTCAGCAAGCTGCCTCCACCCCTGGAGTTTCCAGTCAGCAAGCTGCCTCCACCCCTGGAGTTTCCAGTCAGCAAGCTGCCTCCACCCCTGGAGTTTCCAGTCAGCAAGCTGCCTCCACCCCTGGAGTTTCCAGTCAGCAAGCTGCCGCCACCCCTGGAGTTCCCAGTCAGCAGGCTGCCTCCACCCCTGTAGTTTCCAGTCAGCAAGCTGCCTCCACCCCTGGAGTTCCCAGTCAGCAAGCTGCCGCCACCCCTGGAGTTCCCAGTCAGCAGGCTGCCTCCACCCCTGGAGTTTCCAGTCAGCAAGCTGCCGCCACCCCTGGAGTTTCCAGTCAGCAGGCTGCCTCCACCCCTGGAGTTTCCAGTCAGCAGGCTGCCTCCACCCCTGGAGTTTCATTCCTCTTGGAAAATCCCAGCTATCTGGGCATCATGTAAACGTCTCCCATGTCTTCCCGCCTCCGTGACATCATGGCACTCATGTTTTCCCTCCCCATGCCCCTGGCTTTCGTGAACCTCCTCATCTTCATCTTCATCACGGTAGCATGGTAGCATTGTGGATAGCACAATTGCTTCACAGCTCCAGGGTCCAGGTTCGATCCGGCTTGGGTCACTGTCTGTGCGGAATCTGCACATCCTCCCTGTGTGTGCGTGGGTTTCCTCCGGGTGCTCCGGTTTCCTCCCACAGTCCAAAGATGTGCAGGTTAGGTGGATTGGCCATGATAAATTGCCCTTGGTGTCCAAAATTGCCCTTAGTATTGGGTGGGGTTACTGGGTTATGGGGCTAGGGTGGAGGTGTTGACCTTGGGTAGGGTGCTCTTTCCAAGAGCCGGTGCAGTCTCGATGCGCCGAATGGCCTCCTTCTGCACTGTAAATTCTATGATAATCTATGATAATCTATGATAATCTATGATCTTCATCCCTCCTCACACTCTGGCAAAGCCTCACCTCTCTGAACAGCCAGATTGTGAAGGGCACAGCAAACAGAGAGATACCCATACAGTCCAGGTATCTGAATCACATCTTTAGCAGCCCTATGGTCTGCTCTATGAGGATTCATGTAGTGTCATGAGAACCTTGTACCTTTTCTCAGCTGGAGTCTGAGGATGACACATAAGAGTCATTAGCGACTGTTTAAGTGGGTAGCTCTTAACCCCCAGCAACCATCCCTGCTGACGTCCTGGACCCTCGAAGATCCCGGACACCTTGGACTGACTAAGGATGTCGGAGTCATGGCACTACCAGGCAACCATGCAGAAACGTGCAAGATTTGTTTTTAATTGTCACACACCAACTACAAGTTGACAGAATGGAAGCCCTTGTAGTTCATGAAGCCAGGGAGCCCTTATAGACACATGGGTACAATCTATTGCTCCCTGCACTCTTAGAACTGAGAGGTAACTGCGAAGCCCATGAATCCCTGAGCAAACTATCCTCGTCTAGAGCAAACTTTACATAATGGTGGATCTTCCTGTAAAGAGCTACGGTCACCCCTGAATGCACCAATGTGTTGCAGACTGAAATGCTGCACCCGCCCCACAAGTGAACCATGCCATCGGGAACTTGGCCCATCGGAGGCAACAATCGTGGAGACCCTAGCACCGGGCCAGGCCCACTAATGATATGTAGACAGTGCCTACTGTACACGCAGAGTGAGACGCATTGATGCAGTTTTCGGGGTGACAGAGAATCGTGATTTGGCGTCGAATCGGCGCCTGCCGTGAATTTGATGTTGGAAGCTATTCTCCGCCCAATCGCATTTCCAGATTTCAGAATCGGCTAACGTTGAATCCCGGCCCTTGTATTTCAACTTGATAAGATGATGTAATTAATGGGAGAGCTAAATGATGAGTTTTTTTTCAGAAAAACAGCTTTGGTTGAGTTTTAGATCGGGATGTGAGCAGAAGCCAGACATGTGCTCTCGTGGCAGTTCAGTAAAAGATTTGACTGGGGACAAACCAGAAGCAACATTTTCCTGTGAACAGGGTAGGCAGTTTCAACAGTGAGTTGAGACAGACAGGACTTTGCAGTTGGCTCTATAGATGGAAGTCAAATCATGAATACAGTTTCTGAAGACTTCAGCTAGGAATTCTGCATTGTTCTGACAAGATTCAGGTCTATCTCTTAAAACAGTCTCAAAGTATAGTATCCAGACATCTCTGTACAGCAGGCATTCCTGGGCACTAACTGTATTTGAAAGTGGATTGAGAGCTGAGATGGTTTTGTTGTTTGAGTGGGAATAAAGATAGCAGTTAAGGATTATTGTGTCACTGTATTGATTAGCATTGTTTAAGGGGTAATTGTAAGCTATTTTACTTATGTGATGCTAAAGATTTTAATACTGTGTTAGGAATAAAGTTTGTTTTAATATAACATATCCCTACTTTGCGTGAAATCACTCCTGGAGCAAGGTATGTTTTCCTCTCAGTCTTACAAAACTAAAATAAAATATTGCATTTTCTGTCGAGTAGTTAGCCACTGTTGGGCACTGCTCGGGGATCGTAATATCAGCCATTTCTCAAGTCTCACATGAGTAAACATGTCGCCTCATTCCTCATTTATCGCCCGTGACGTACTGATACCATCTCCACACCTTTGCAGGGCAATCAGACGACCGGCCCGGACCATCCTCATGCCCCTTGAAATCACCAAACCCGAACAGCTCTGAGGGATATAACCTCTGAAGAGATGTTACAGCTGTCACCCTGCACCCTCCATTAATGCAGACACTCACACCTCAGTGGGATTGAACAGTAGGCAGGCTCCTAGTTCACTCCACTGGTGAGCACCTCACAGCTAATGATTCACAGCAGGTGGAAGCAGGGACATCCCAGGGATCCAGCACTTTGAGGGATACTGGAGTCCAGGATACTGCTGAGCCATGGCCGATGATGTATCCCTAGGTCCAGTCGGCCCAGGCGACCGTGGTTAGTTAAAAGAAAGGCAGGAGTTCCCCGCTTCCTGCCATCCACTTTCCTGTTCCCAATAAGAATGGACACTCCCTCAGCAGTGATTTGGCCACAAGCCCAGCAAGGAGGACACAGGGACAGATGCCTGCATGCCAGCCTCCAGACTCCCTCAAAGCAAGTGTCACCCCAAAGTGAATTGGAAGGTAAGGCCTGCTAGACGTGAATGAGTGACTGTGTCCCCTAGCCCCGGCCCACAGTTGAACTTATCCGTGTCCCCCACATTCTCTCCACTGCACACTGAGCAGTGAAGAGCCTGAGGAATCATGGCTGCCTGGGCGTTCATCTCCGATATCCCCCTCGGAGGTGAGACCACTAGGTTCACACTTATGTAGATCTGTTATAAATGAAGCCAGCATGACGTCACACTGGTGCCTGGTAGATATTCTGTAAGGGGTGAAGGTCTGGAGAGAGTGCTCACTAATGACATCCTCGCATTAAAATGAGGTGCCTGGGCTCGCTGCACTGGAGGTCGGGGGGGATAAAATTCCCAAAGCCAATCACGTCTGGTTTTCGATTCGCTCTGTTTTGAGACCACGCCAAGTTTCTCATGGATGGAGGGAGAGGCCTCAAAGTCATCCCGTTTTTCATTGAGATTCAGGTCTGAGAATTGCTCCCTGAACACCTTGGGTGGGTATAGCATTCTCCTGAGAGCCCTACTCCACCTCCTCCCCTTTCAGCTGCTTGTCCTGCTCTCTTTCAGCTCACTCGCTGACATGCCTTAGTGTTAGGGGGATGTATATTATTATACCCAACGGCAGGATTTTCTGGCCCCTCCCACTGGTACGATCTTCCAGTCCTGCTGAAGTCAACAGGGAATTAAATGCATTCCCACATCTGGCACAGGAAAATTTACAGTGACGGGACCGGAAAGTCTCGGCGCAAGTATTTGAGAAAGTGATTTGTGCCAAATTCTGACAAAAGATTGGCTCTCCAAACACTTAATCTCCTGCCACAACACTTCCTGTAAGCCTGCCAACTTCATATAGACCTAGAAACCACCAAACACTTCTACTATTGCTTCACGGCCAACAGAAGTCAAATAATCATTAAACTGCAAATAGTTTATATGATCTCTTTAAATAGCACTCGTCTGGTTCCCCCCTGCTACTCAATGGTCTGTAACTTCCAAACTCTGGGAAAGTGTATCTGGGGGGCGGCACCCCAAAAATGACTGGGGAACCCACTCTCCAGACGTTTCCAGGTATGGGATTGCTTCACAATTGCTTGGGAAGTTTAAACTTCTGATGGTAATTTCCCGGCATTGCGACCCATTCAAAAATGCGATTTAAAACACAACCTTCGGATGTTTTTACAGTAATAGTTATCCAGAAAAAGATAGAAGAATTCAAACCACTTCTAACTTCTGGGTAACTCACGCACTGACTCACCACAAACCCTATGCCCTCCCATGTGCCGCAGGATTCCCCTCACTAAGTCCCAGTCCCTACCAACCCCCACTCAAGTGCCCCCGATCAGCCACAACCCCCCTAGAGGACCCTCTAACTATCACCGCCTCTGAATACATCCCAACCACCACAGGATCTCCCGGATCTCCACGGATCCCAGAAATTACACCCCACCCCTCCAGCTTCCCTCCCCACCCCTTAACTGTCCTCCCCATCCCAACTACACCCCAACCCCCTGACTACCCACTCCCCAGTACAGCACTCCATAACAACCAACTGCATCCCCAGATCCCGACTGCTCCCCGTAGATCCATCTCTTTGAGGGTAAGCAAGGGTGTAGGCTGGGGTGTTCGTTTTCCAAACGGCACTGCTGAATAAAATTAGCATGCCACACTTTTTGACAACACTATATGCCTGCTTTGCTTCTGGTTGTCATTAACTGTGCCTATGCAAATGCCCAAAACCAAATGTTTCCTGGTGTAACTCACAACAGAAATGTGTGTGTAGCACAGGTATCAATTTGGAGTTAAAACGGCCCTCTTAGCAGCAAAAAAAAGTCTAAGAAGTCGAATTCCACAGCCAGGACCCTCCACTTGAATACTGAGAGAAGAAACATTTAATTTACCTGATGGTGTGCTGAATGAGCAGAGACTTGTATTAAAAGGATCATGAAGCAGCAGGCTGAGAATTTGTACTGTAGGAAAGCATTAGGACTGTCAATACTGAAACTGTATGCCAAGTATATTTCAGGGAATTTGTTCAATGGTTTTCAAAAAAATTGCAAGATATTCTACACAGTGTGAGAGACTTCCTTCCCTGTAGTTTTAATCGCTGACCCTTGCCATTCAAATCACAGTTTCAATGGCTTGCATAATCACTCCAATTTATGTTAAAATTCAAATACAAATTTGAAAAATTCTACCTTGCTGTCATTCTTTTCATAAAAGGTATTATAGAATCTTTCCTTTTTCTGTAATTACAAGTCATTTGTCGAAAGATTTCAAGCTTAATAATATTTTAGCAGTACAAAGCAAACTGCCTGTAGAATTACCTGGTAATTAACTGCAAATAATTTATTGTAAAGCTTCCAGTAATCACACTGTGATCAGTAACCTTTTGACATAGCTATCATTATGCTTCAATGACAGAAAGCAGCCTCGTAATCCATCAGGTCAATCTTCTCCACCATATATTCATTATTTGCTATTTATAATATATCTCATCACCATATCACCGTGAAAAAAATTATATATATATATATATATATATATGAAATATATATCAGCTTGAGAAAAGAAGGTTCTTGAAATAATAGTTTGAACAGAAACACTTGATTGCTGGAAGGATGGGTCACATGAGAGGAAGTACTAATAAATAATCTTTCATGCTCAAAGCTCTGTGAAAATTATTAAACAGGAAAATGTATATGACTTGTGATGTTTGCATCAATCGTGGAGATTTTATAAATTGTTTCCTATGGCTGAAATCCTCCATCCGCAACCGTGGCTGGGATTTTCCGGTGCCGTCCACAGTGAATGGAGTTTTGGCTGGAACGGCAAATTTTACGTTCTTGTTCGTAATGTGTCCCGCTACAGATGGGACTGAGTTAATCAATAATGCTTATAAAAATCCACCAAATCTTTGGCCCTTGGCTGACCAATAATTACAGTTCCCAGGTCTGTACATTTAATCACAATTACTGTATATTTATATCAGGAGCTATCAAGAAATGTGCAATAAATACAACTGGAGAACAACTAGCTAATACCAACTACCCGCTTTAACTGTTCCACCCTCTACCCACAAAAACAAGACAGACAAACACAGAGGGATGGTAAGGAGTAAAACAATAATAAGGATGAAGGTCAAAAGATAAGAGTCGTCACTTCAAATGATGGTTATTTAGCACACTTTCCTCACAGCATGCTTACTGATTAAAGTCCCTGGTTTTCAGCTGGCAGTTGTCTTCTTTACAGAGTCACTCATTCAGGGTCCCCACAGGTTACAAATGGAGTGCTTACAGGCAGCAGGCTTTCTAAAGAGACACTTTATTTCTTATCAAACTGGGCCTTCAGCTTGAGGTTCACATTCAGGCCTGTATCTTCCTGCGTAGAGATTTTATTTCACATCAAACCTTGCTTTCAGCTCATGGTCTGACTTCAGGCCTCTACAGTCTCAAGAGAATGACACCCTGACTTGCTGGAAAGAGAGTCAGCCCTCATAGTGGCCTTCTGTAGAGGTTTAGTTGGATCTTTTTGGAGAAAACATTCCAGTGGAATCAGATCCAATCACCACCTGTTACCGGGCAGAGAACAGCCCTTTGGGCCAATTCATTGGCCATCAGCCAAATTAACCAAACCGAATCATCACTGACACTGGTCAGCCTATAATCACCAGTCTGAAACAGCACAGCTTTCTGGAATCTTCTGTTTGAATTAAAGGCACAGGCTACTGCTTAATTCTGCTAGAATTAAAGATACAAGCTGTCTTAAAGACACATGCCCATAAATCAGCCATGGATCCAAAATATAACCGCAAAAATAAAAGAAATAAGCGAATAAATAGGGAATGAGCAAGATAAAACAGGAAGGACCCTTACAACACAAACATTGGTGTCAAGACATTCCTGTTATGCCACAAGCTTCCACCCTCTTTATTGCCCCATTAATCTAAAGATTTCCACATTCTTAGTTTATACTCCACCCATGAGTAAGCCAGCCACCTAGAGGGTGCAACAACTGACATTCGTGGCTCTTTGATTTACAACCCTCATTTGCAGCAACATCATGGAAGCTTTTTCCTTGTTGCCAACATCAAGATGGTGGATTCTCATATAAGAAGATGTCAGGTGTTAATTGTCACCTCCATTATAGGCCTGATCTTAACTCTGAAAAAATGACATATTTTGAATAAGTTAAACTGTCACTCTATATCTCTGGTGGCAATAGGGAAATAATAGACAGCATTGGTGTATTGGCTACAAGACCATTTTGGGCATGATAAATGCTGATGTATCTCAAAACCTTTGTGATCTAACAGCTGCCATTAGACGAGACATTCCTACTGATTCAGGTGGCCACAGGCCCTTGGGATGGAAATGGTGGAAGTTCACCTGCCTGAATCTGCCATCTCTCAAGGCAGCTGCACATCCCAGACCTCTGATTTTTTTTCCCTCAGAGAATCACACAGAAAAATATAAAAGGTTGGCAGGGCACTTCACCAACAGAGAAAGCTGTAGTGGTCTCTATTTGTGCATGCACACAAGGGGTTAATGTGTAATCAGTAGCACCACATGATCACTAGAGGGCCGGACCAACAGGGGTATAAAAGGCAGCCACATTGGGTCTCGGGCTCTCTCGAGGGTGCACTGTGACCAGGGCAATAGCAGAGTAGTTCAGATGGCTAGTGGAGTTACATATAGTTACTGTAGTTAGATCTTGTTAACCTTATCACCAGTGTCAAAGTTAAAGTAAAGGACTCATGCAATTATTATTATAGTTACTCAATAAACCTTTTGTTACTACTGGATGAGTTTGAGTCTTCTTCATCGAGATTCAGAAGACATCTTCATTAGCCAAGGATTGAGTAGCACATGTTACTTACCACACAGGTAACAAAACATGGTACCAGGCGTATTGGCTTTAACAGAACTAGTTAGATTAGGTTAGACAAAAAGAGAAGAAAATTCAGACCGGATATTCGACTGTGGAAGAATTCACAGCAAATGGATCCTCGACGACTAACTATGAGACTCATTGGATCTCGAGGGCAGCTGGAAACAACCAGTAATTTAAGTTATAACTGGAAAAGATTTGAACAGATATTCCAAATATTTATCGCAGCTAATGATTTAAGCATGGTTTCTGATGCAACGAAAATAGCACTACTTCTCTCAATAGGAGGGCATGAAGGTAGCGAAATCGATAATTGCTTTAATTACTTAGAAGGTGAAGACAACACCAAAATAGAAGTGATACTCAAAAAGTTTAATGAACACTGTAAGAGTCAGTCTGGAGGGATGCTGGAAAGATTTAACTCTTGTCATAAATGCCAGAGAAATGGAGGGCCCATCACTGATTTTATCACAAATCTAAAGTTAATACCACAAGGCTGTGATTATGCTGATTTCAGAGACACTATGATAATGGATCAATTTCTGGACTATCTGACAAAAATATGAAGGAAGAACTTTCACACGATAAGTATCTAACTCTAGAAACTGCTATACAAAAATGCCTTACTTATGAACAAAAACAAAATCAATACTGTGAGTCTTTACAAACACAGAATCAGTATCTAGAAAATAAAATCGGTAAAAATGACGCAAACACTCACCATGAGGCAGAGGCAGGATCTCACTTGATGCAACAGTGCTTTTTGATAGGCAGCCATCTTGAGTGAGAGCGTTCCGGCCAGTATGCACATGCGCACTTCTCAAAAAGAAGAAAAACGGCAAAATACACTCGAGAAGCCGCGCATGCGTAGTTGCGAAAAGAGCGCACAGTAAAGGAAACTCGAATTGCGCATTCACAATCGATTCCTATGCATGACATCACGAGCATCATGATGTCAGAGGACCCGGACCACACCCACTTAAAAGGGAAATGCGCGAAAATGAACAAAAAGACATTTAAAGCTGCAAAACCAAATGTTCTTACATCAAAAGACAGAACAATACCCGAACTTACACCAGCAGTTTAAAAATAACCTCTGCAGCACCCTGGCACAAGCAGTTTGCACCACCCAAAGAGGAGAGCACAGTGATTTGTTCATTGAAGAATACTACTCAGATGATGATTTCTTCATTGGACAGAGAAAGAACAATGACAAATCCGAAACAAAAAGAGATGATTTGTTCATTGAAGACTACTGCTCAGACATGGATGAGTTATTCGGAATTGATGATCATTGCATCAGCAACACAGTTGAAACCCTCAACACGACTCTTCTCATGGTAGATGAATCCAATACCATGATGCCATTGCAGATCGTCGATACATTGGATGACAGCAATACCCAAGAAGAAGACGACGCCACACAGAGAGCACAGATCGACTCTACAGCGAGAACACTGCATGACTCCACAGAGAGAGCGATGAAAGACTCCACAAAGAGAGCGATGAAAGACTCCACGGAGTGAGCGATGAAAGACTCCACAGAGAGAGCGATGAAAGACTCCACAGAGAGAGCGATGAAGGACTCCATAAAGAGAGCGATGAAAGACTCCACAGAGAGAGCAATGAAAGTCTCCAGAGAGAGAGCGAAGAAAGACTCCACAGAGAGAGTGACACAAGCCTCCACAAAGAGAGCAACGCAAGTCTCCACAGACAGCTCGGTGACAGACACAAGAATGGAAGCAAGCAAACACTCCATAGCGAATGCCATGCATGAACAAGACTATGAATGTCTATCCACCTTATCTGCACAGCCAGCAGCAGACTATGAAAGTCTACAAAGCTCATGTGAACAATAAAAAGACTATGACAATCTACCCAGCTTATTTGAGCCACCAGAACCCAGCTCATTTAACCAACAAGAAGACAGTCTACCCAGCTTATTTGAGCCACCAGAAGAAGCCTATGAAAGTCTACTCAGCTCATTTAACCAACAAGAAGACACTGAATGTCTACCCACTGTATGTGAGACAAGTGATGAAGAAATCACAATTCCAATACAGGATGTGCAGGATCACAGCGAGACTGACAGATCTCAGCTCTTCTGCACAGACGCACTGAACAATCAGAGGAGGGCTACGCATGAGTCCCGAGAGACCACGTCAATTGAAATCTTGAAGATTTTGACTCCAGAAGAGGAGAACCAAGAAACCAATGATGATTCAAGTGAACCAGAAATGACTCTAGAAGAGGAGTACCAAGTAAGCAAAGAAGAGGAATCAAATCCACCACAAAGGACTGATGTCACCAACATCAATGCAACATCAGATCATTCTCACACTTCTCAAGAAGAAACACTCAGTGTAATAGATGCCACAACGGACACTGACACCAATAACTGTGACAATGACTCAAATCATCCACACGGAACACTCATTTAGTGCAACAAGAACAACAAACACTGCAAGCTGCACAGCAGAAACAAGAACAATGACAGCAACGACAAAAACAACTAGAACAACAAAGACAACAAGAAGCATAACAGAAACAACAAGCACAACAAGAAAAACGACATGAACAGCAACGAAAACAACAGAAACAGAAACAACAAGCATGACAAGAAAAACAACAAAAACAACAGCAAAAACAACAAAAAACAGAACCAACAAGCATGACAAAAACAACAACAAGAACAAGAACAACAACGAAAACAGCAAACACAGAAATGACAGAACAACAACAATGAAACAACGACCTATACAACATGGTAGAACTCTGCACATGAAGGACAATGCCACAGCACACTGCAAAACAATGACAAGACTAAAAACATGCCAAAGCATTACAAAGAATCTCACAAATTCACATCTGTTCCAGAACAAGCAAGCACGCCAGCTTTCAAGGCAGATGACACATGTCATGTGTGAGTACCTTTAAGAAATGGGTGTTTAAGAAATGTACCTTTAAGAAATTGGTGTTTATCAGTGATGTCAGAGTTTGGGTGGAACTGGGCTGTCTGTCAGCTTTTTACTTTTGTTTTAGGCTGTTTGCTGCAGGGTGTGTTTTAGTTTTGTTTTCAATGTTGGAGCTGAAGCCAGACAGAGAAGGTGTACTGTTGATCTCTCAGCCATGAAAGACTATCTCTTGATCATTTGGTGAATTCAGAATTATAAATGTTTTCAGTAGTGAATGTAAACTGATGTGCTTCTGTTAAAAGGTGTTTCTTCTGTCTTCTGGATGTTGTTTGGGAAGTTATTAAGGATTACTTAGTGTTGTATTCTTTGGGGGTTGTATTTGAATTGATGGTTGCTAAGATGTTCACTGTATGTTTCAAAAAGGTTAACTTGAGTTCACAGAATAAACATTGTTTTCCTTTAAAAATTACTTTTCCATTTCTGCTGTACCACACCTGTAGAGTGGACCGTGTGCTCCCCAAACCACAATCTATTAAAAGTTGTGGGTCAGGTGAACTCCATGATACACTTTGGGGTTCTCTAAATCTTGGCCCATAACAAATTGGGGGCTCGAGGGGGATAAAAGTCTATCTATTGGATTGGCTTAGGGAACTTAAAGACAGTGAGGGGTGAGCATATTGTGGTTTCTAGTTTAAGTGGGGAGTGTGTTGTGTACAATGGCTCTTTCAGAGGCTCTGATGTTTTTGGGGGTGGAGACGACCACACGCAGTACCTTACGGACAGAGACTAAACGCAGACTGTAAGATTTGGCAAAAACATTGCAGTTAACATTACCTGACAAAATGCGAAAAGATGAGGTAATTATGGTGGTGGCTAAGCATTTAAAGTTGCCTGAGATACAGTTTGACTCTTTGGAAATCGCACAAATTCAACTCAAACAAATGGAACATGAGAAAGAATTAAAGCAGCTTGAATACAAAAGAGATAGAGAGGAAAAAGAAGAAGAGAGAGAAGAAAGAAGAAAAGAAAGAATAGTCCTCGCAGAACAAAAAGAAAGAGAAAGGGAGATACAGATCAGGGAAAAAGATAAAGAGAGAAAGTTTGAACTTCAGAAAATGGCCATGAAACATGACAGTCAGTTAAAATTGGCAGACGTAAAGGGAAACGTACAGTTGGATGATAGTGATGGGGATAGTGAGAAAGAGCGTTATAGTCGAAGGCTTGGTGAGGATCTATTTAAATATGTCCAAGCATTGAAGCATTGCCAAGGTTTGACGAGAAGGAGGTAGAAGCCTTTTTCATTTCATTTGAGAAGGTGGCTGAACAAATGAAATGGCCACAAGACATGTGGGTATTACTGATTCAAACAAAGCTGGTAGGTAGGGCGAGTGAAGTGTTTGCATCACTACCAGAGGAGGTATCTGGGACGTATGAGGAGGTGAAAAAAATCCATCTTCGGTGCATATGAACTAGTATCTGAATACTACAGACAAAGGTTTAGAAATTTAAGGAAAGAATTTGGTCAAACATACATGGAGTTTGAAAGGATCAAACAGAGTAATTTTAATAGGTGGATAAGGGCTTTGAAAATAGACCAAACGTATGAAGCTCTCAGAGAAATTATACTTTTGGATGAGTTTAAAAAATCACTTCCTGATGTAGTGAGAACTCATGTGGAAGAACAGAGGGTTAAAACCGCGAGATAAGCAGCAGAAATGGCAGATGATTATGAATTTGTTCATAAATCAAAGCAGTTTCCGACATCAATTTCAGCCTGTGAGGGATAGAAACTGGGGACATGAGACATACTCTAGTGGTAAAAGTAAAGGTGATCTGATGGGCGATAATAAGGAGAGTGTACCCCAGATTAAAAAAGAAATCCAGGAGAGTGGAAGAGACGTGGAAAGTTTCAAATGTTTTCACTGTAATAAACTAGGCCATGTAAAGTCACAGTGTTGGTGGTTGAAGAAAAGCACTGGGAAGACTGTTGTGGTAAAACAGGATAAGACAGTGGGGTTTGTTAAAGTGGTAAAGGAAAGCCCAAGTGAAGCGAAGGAGGTCCAAAAGATTCAGTTCTATGTCTAAAAGATTGTACAGCCTAATATAGAGGTGATTGATAAGAAGATGCCAGATCTCTTTAAAGAATTTACTTGTGTGGGTAAAGTTTACTCATGTGTATCAGGAGGAGCAGGCAAAGAAGTCACAATTTTAAGAGATACGGGAGCTAGTCAATCTTTAATGGTAAGAAATGAGGAGTTATGTAGTTTGGGAAGAATGTTGCCAGAAAAGGTGGTAATATGTGGAATTCACGATGAGAGGAGTAATGATCAATTATATAAGGTAAGGTTGGAAATTCCAGTGAAGAGTGGTGAAGTGGTAGTAGGAGTAATAGAGAAACTATCTTGTCCAGCAATACAGTTTATCTTGGGTAATAATATAGCTGGATCGCAGGTGGGAGTGCTGCCTACAGTGGTTGATAGGCCAGTGGAAAATCAGACAACTGAAGTGTTGAAGGACGAATATCCTGGGATTTTTCCGGATTGTGTAGTAACAAGGTCGCAAAGTCACAGGTTAAGATAAGAGGAGAAATTAAAGAGTGAAGATAAAGGCAAAATGCAATTATCAGAAGCGATTTTTGATTAGATGGTTGAAAAAGAACAAGAACAGGTGGAGGATGAGGCGGATATTTTTAGTTCAGGAAAATTGGCGGAGTTGCAACAGAAAGATATAGAAATAAAACGGATGTATCAGACAGCAGATAAGGAAGAGGAATCTGAGTGTACACCAGAGTGTTATTGCCATAAAAGTGATGTCTTGATGAGGAAATGGAGACCTTTACATATGCAGGCGGATGAAAAGTGGGCAGAAGTTCATCAAGTAGTATTGCCGGTAGGGTACAGAAAGGAGGTGTTGCGAGTTGCACATGAGGTCATTTGGGAATAAGGAAAACACAAGCTAAAATGCAAAAACATTTTTATTGGCCTGCTCTACATAAAGATGTAGTTAAATTTTGTCAATCATGTCACACATGTCAAGTGATAGGGAAACCTCAAGCAGTGATAACACCAGCACCCTTAATACCCATTCCAGCATTTGAGAAACCTTATACATGGGTCCTAATTGATTGCGTAGGACTGCTTCCTAAAACAAAAATTGGGAATCAATATCTTTTGACAATAATGGATGTGTCTGCTAGGTTTCCAGAGGCCATTCCAGTACGTAATATTACAGCTAAAAGGATTGTGGAGGAGTTACTTAAATTCTTTACTAGATATGGACTACCCACAGAAATACAATCAGATCAAGGTTCAAATTTTACCTCCAGGTTCTTCAAAGTTATGGATAGCTTAGGAATAAAACAATTTAAATCAACTGCGTACCATCCAGAATCGCAGGAAGTGTTAGAAAGGTGTCATCAGACATTAAAGACAATTTTGAGGGCTTATTGTCACGATTATCCAGAGGATTGGGATAAAGGAATTCCATTCGTACTGTTTGCAATTAGGGATGCACCTAATGAGTCAACCAAATTTACTCCTTTTGAACTCATTTTTGGTCATGAGGTAAGAGGACCACTTAAAATGATTGAGGATAAATTTGTGAGTGAGAAATCGGAAATTACATTATTGGATAATGTGTCAAATTTTAGTGAACAATTAAATAGAGCAGGTGAATTGGCTAGACAACATTTAAAAGTTGCATAAGATGTGCTAAAACGGGTAGCGGACAAGAAATCCAAAGTTCGTAGTTTTGCCATTGGAGATAACGTTTTAGTATTGTTACCAGTGGTCGGTGAACCTTTAAAAGCAAGGTTTTGTGGACCTTATCAGATTGAAAGAAAATTAAGTGAGGTGAATTATGTGGTAAAAACACCAGATAGAAGGAAGACTCACCGAGTATGTCATGTGAATATGAAATGAAAATGAAAATCGCTTATTGTCACAAGTAGGCTTCAAATGAAGTTACTGTGAAAAGCCCCTAGTCGCCACATTCTGGCGCCTGTTCGGGGAGGCTGGTACGGGAATTGAACCGTGCTGCTGGCCTGCCTTGGTCTGCTTTCAAAGCCAGCGATTTAGCCCTGTGCTAAACAGCCCCGGCATATGCTTAAAAGGTACTTTGAAAGGGAAGGAGAGAATAAGCAGGAGGTTTTAATGATTCTAACTCAAAGTGACGAATCAAATCCAGATGACTGTGAATTTGACCTCAAATTAAATTGGGAAACGAGGATGTTCTTAACAATTGGGATACATTGTTGAGTTACTTTCCAGAGGAAACGCAGACTGACCTGAAAGAGTTATTGATGTCACGTGGGCAAGTTTGTAGAGATAAATTGGGAAGTACTAAAATGGCTATAAATGATGTAGATGTGGGAAATGCTGTTCCAATCAAACAACATCCATACAGACTTAACCCTTTAAAATTGGCACAGGTTAACAAAGAGATTGAAAGTATGCTTAAAAATGGCATAATTGAAGTGGGTTGCAGCCAATGGAGCTCACCCATAGTGATGGTACCTAAACCAGACGGTACCCAACGGTTGTGTGTGGACTATAGAATGGTTAATGCAATTACAAGAACGGACTCTTATCCTATCCCATGTTTGGAGGATTGCATTGAGAAAGTGGGACAATCAGCTTTTATTTCCAAACTGGATTTACTTAAAGGTTACTGGCAGGTACCTTTATCCGAAAGGGAAAAGGAGATTTCAGCTTTTGTGACTCCAGATGGTATATACCAATTTAAAGTTATGCCATTTGGCATGGAAAACACCCCAGCCACATTTCAACGGTTAACTAACAAAGTCGTTTCGGCATTACCCAATTCTGCGGTATACATCGACGATCTGGTAATTTTCAGCCAGACATGAAAAGAACATTTAAAACATCTGATGGAGTTATTCAATCGACTTCAGGAGGCGGGTTTGGTGATAAACCCAGCCAAAAGTGAATTTGGAAAAGCCCAAGTCACGTTCCTTGGCCACACAATTGGACAGGGTCAAATGGTCACACGGGATGTGAAACCAACAGTTATTGAGGAGTTTTCTATACCCTCAAGACGATGGGAAATAATGCGATTTCTTGGCATGAGTGGATTTGATCGAACATTTGTGCAAATGTTTTGTCGCGTGATTGCTCCACTGATGGACTTGCTGAAGAAACGTCAAATATTTCAGTGGACAGCGGACATTCAACATGCATTTGATGGCCTGAAAGCTGTGATAACCAATGCTCCTGTGTTGGAGAATTACAAGGGACTCTGTGATCAGATTGAACTAAAGTATCTGACTTTAAAGAGAAATGCCGAGGCGTAGAGAAATGGACGGATTGTGCAAGGACCTTCTTGTTCAAAGAGACTGCCAATCAGGAAGGATTTCAGTTGGAGGAAGAACAAAAATGGACTATATTATTGTCCCTGTTTGCGTGTTGTTTTATTTGAAACAAAAAAGTATATTTACTGTGTACATTTCTTAAAGGATAGTGAAAAGGTGAAAAATGAAACCATCTTGAAGTTGATGGTTTATTATTTTTCTTGGGGGGAGGTGTCATGTGAGAGTACCTTTAAGAAATGGGTGTTTCAGAAATGTACCTTTATGAAATGGGTGTTTATCAGTGATGTCAGAGTGCGGGTGGAGCTGGGCTGTCTGTCAGCTTTTTACTTTCGTTTTAGGCTGCTGCAGGGTGTGTTTTAGTTTTGTTTTCAGTGTTGGAGCTGAAGCCAGACAGAGCAGGTGTACTGTTGATCTCTCTGCCACGAAAGACTATCTCTTGATCATTTGGTGAATTCAGAATTATAAATGTTTTCAGTAGTGAATGTAAACTGATGTGCTTCTGTTAAAAGGTGTTTCTTCTGTCTTCTGGATGTTATTTGGGAAGTTATTAAGGATTACTTAGTGTTGTATTCTTTGGGGGTTGTATTTGAATTGATGGTTGCTAAGATGTTCACTGTATGTTTCAAAAAAATTAACTTGAGTTCATAGAATAAACATCGATTTGCTTTAAAAATTACTTTTCCATTTCTGCTGTACCACACCTGTAGAGTGGGCCATGTGCTCCCCATACCATAATCTAGTAAAAGTTGTGGGTCAGTTGAACTCCATGATACACTTTGGGGTTCTCTAAACCCTGGCCCATAACACACACTAGATCAATACCGCAAGCACAGGAAAAAGTCCAGGTCAGACGAAAAAGATGACATACAGAGTCAATACCGCAAGCACAGAAACAAGTCCAGGTCAGACAAAGGTGTAACACAGAATCGCTACCACAAGTATAGAGAAAAAAAGAAAGAAAGTCTAAATCGGACAACAAAGTGATTTGACCATTCGTACACCTCATGATGACTTGATGGTCACTTAAACACAAGAACATTGACGACGTTCACAAAGAAATAACGACATCAACATCACCCCTTCAACAACAGAAGACGAAAGCAACTCAAACGAACAAATTCATAAAGTTTGGACTCACAATTTTTTAAATTAAGATTGGACTCATAAATATTAATTGGCTTTGTATAATCCATCAAGATCATCACAACTTGTACATAACATCATTTGTCTACCTATTTCACGCAAGCAAAAAAACCTTAGAGACTAAATGTATTCACATCTGACAGACTAACTCATTGGTTTTATGTAATGCATTTGCAAACTGCATCCATTATGTTTGTTCAATTTTCTTCACAACATACAGAAAATATGTAACACGAAAAAAGGGGGGATGGAGTGATCTCTATATGTGCATGTACACAAGGGGATAATGTGTAATCAGTAGCACCACATGATCACTAGAGGTATAAAAGGCAACCATATTGGATCTCAGGCTCTCTCGAGGGTGCACTGTGACCAGGGCAACAGCAGAGTAGTTCAGATGGCTAGTGGAGTTACATGTAGTACTGTAGTTAGATCTTGTTAACCTTATCACTAGTATCAAAGTTAAAGTAAAGAACTCATGCAATTACTGTTATAGTTACTCAATAAACCTTTTGTTACTACTCGATGAGTTTGATTCTTCTTCATCGAGATTCAGAAGACCTCTTCAATAGCCAAGGATTGAGTAGCACATGTTACTTGAAATGAAAAATGAAAATCGCTTTTTGTCACAAGTAGGCTTCCAATGAAGTTACTGTGAAAAGCCCCGAGTCGCCACATTCCAGCGCCTGTTCGGGGAGGCTGGTACGGGAATTGAACCATGCTGCTAGATTGCTTTGGTCTGCTTTCAAAGCCAGAGATTTAGCCTTGTGCTAAACCAGCCCCTGATGTATGGTTACTTACCACACAGGTAACAAAACAAAAGCTTGGCAATCTGAGCTTGTGCATATAATTGCTCTATTTGAAGTCTTAGCAGGTGATATTACATTAATAAAAACAGTATTGTCTTGGCATGAAAAATCATTTCGTTCCATTTACTGGGCGAAAAAAACCAGCAGCCAAAATCAGTTTTGATTATCTCTGGCTATTAGGTGTTAGCATGGCAGAAACATCCCGTGAAGGTTTCCTTTGTTTGCTATTTCTCACAAAATCATAAAAGTTTTTTTTTGAAGGAGACAAAACTTCACCTCATAGTTCAAGCAATAACTAATGCTCTGGTAACATGCTCTCTCTTGTGGGAGCTGGGTCCAAAATAATGGGGATGAAAGTCTCTATATGATAGCTATAAAAAGCATGAATGAAATGATTTTGTACAATCTCCAACAGTCCCTTCTACACATGTGCCTGCAGAACAATTTGTCAAGAATTAATTGCAAGCTTGCAGTATCACAAGAGATTGTGAGGATATCTATTGTGGGAAATTCATAGTAATGATCTCACAAGGTTCAGGTCTAAAGCAGATTGTTGAGGCACAATTGAGTAAGTTCCGTCGTGGTCTGATAAATGTTATATCCATTCTGGGAGTTCTTAATGCAATGTTGATAAATGAGGTTGCTATTAGAAGCTCACCAGTCAAGTATTAGACCTGGCTGTGTAGATTAGAGTTAACATTCCTTCCTTAGCAGTAATATACCTCACTTTAATGAACACCAAAATGAAGATTGCAAAGCACATACCAATTACTCTTTCTTAAACATAAAAGAACTTTACAATTCACATATCTCGGAGAGTTATTGACTTCTCACTTTGCACAATACCATTTATCTCTTTGAAGTATTCGTAGTTAATAGGATCTGTTCATATGCATAGGAAGCAGAATAGTGCAGCTGTAATAGACTGGGCTAACAATCTAGGAATCAGAATGTCAAATATATTCTGTGAAGAGCAATTTGTGTTCAGCAGCAGTTTTTTGTTTAATTTATCTTTAAGGATAGGGAGTAACCTTTTCCTTGCAGGTGATTGAATGAGGAGGGTTCAATCAATGGTGGACACAAGGATAAGTTTAATGAAGTTGCACAGCTGTCCCCAGCGAGGCACTCTCCAGAAACATTAATTGGAGAACCAGGTGCAGAGTTTAATGTGTTCAATTCAAGATACGCTGCATTTTAGGCTTATTAATTAAATATTGTCCTCGTGTCCCACCATGGAGAGAGGAGATACTTATTAATATATTTAAATTGGGCTCCTAAAGTGCAATATGGAGTCCAATTAACTTGTGCTGCACAGGCCTCCTGGGGGTCAAGCAACTTGGCAGTGAAAGGGAAATAGCAACTGCCAGCTCCTTGATCTAAATGATTCATTCAGCACTGCTTGCAGCCCAGGAGGAGCCGGTTGTGTCCTTCTGCTGTTAGTGAACTCTTCCATTTGCTGGCCTAGCTGTCTATGTAATCAGCGCTCAGACAGAAAGTGGAGCTATATTAGCCTTGATCTTCCGAGGAGCAGCCAGCATCATCAGATTGCTGCTTTGCCTGAACCTAGATGATGCTCCGCATTTCCTACCGGGCCTTCTGAAGCCAGTTTCTACAGAGATGCAGAGTGTACAGCTCCTCAAACAGCTTCAGGGCAGCACTGGTGCGTTTGAGAGATGATAATGTGGTTGCATAGTGGCATTGTCACTGGACTGGTAATCCCAAGATCCCGGGTAATACTCTGGGGATCTGGGATCAAACCCCACCATGGCAGATGGTGGAATTTGAATTTGATTAAAAAGAAAATCTGAATTAAAAGTATAATGATGACTATGAAACCATGGTCGTAAAAGTCCATCTGGTTCACCTATGTCCTTCCAGGAAGGAAAGTTGCCATCCATCACGTGGGTTGGCCTACATGTGAGTCTACACCCATAGCATTGTGGTTTGACTCTTAAAATGTCGTCTGAAATGCTTGAAGCAAGCCATTCAGTCTGAGGGTAAATAGGAATGGGCGATAAACCTTAGTCCAGCCAGCAATGCCCACATAGAATAATAGAATCTTTACAGTGCAGAAGGAGGCCATTCAGTCCATTGAGTCTGCACTGACCCTCCAAAATAACACCTCACCTAGGCCCACGGCCCCACCCCATCCCCGTAACCCCACCTAACCTTTGGACACTAAGGGGCAATTTATCATGGCCAATCGCCAGCCTACATATTTGTGGACTGTGGGAGGAAACGGGAGCACTTGGAGGAAACACACATGAACACAGGAATAATGTGCAAACTCCATGCAGACAGTCACCCAAGGTCGGAATCGAACCCAGGTCCCTGGTGCTGTTAGGCTGCAGTGCTAACCACTGTGCCACTGTCTCCCCAAATCTCATGAATAAATAAATTTCAAAAATAAAAATGTTAGTGAATAGACAAATCTATGAATGAGTGACTGTGCAAGGTGGGTGATTGGATGAGCTGAGTGGGTAAGTAGGTAGGACGAGTGTGATAAGTTGGTGGGTAACAGGTGGGTAAGGTGGTAGGTGGGGTCAATGGATCAGGGGTAATTAGGTTGGGTTCAGAGCAGTGGTCAGGCCAGAGAATAGTCAGATCGGGATGGGAGGATAGTCAGGCAGTGGGGGGTGTATCGTGGTTGGGAACCATATTGCCAGTGGCCGTAGTTGAGTCATGTCGGAGGGGCAGTAGTCAGGTAGTGAGGGGATGGGGGATAGTCGGGGGGGGGGTGAGGGGGAATCGTGGATCAGTGTAACTGATTTGGTGGGGTTGGAGGGGGGGGGGGCGGGGTGCGGGGGAGTGCGGTCAGTTCTGTAGTTAGCCAGGAATTAGACTGGGAATTTTCTGTCTCTAAACATTTCCGAGATAATTATCCAGGTATGTCCAGCAGAAATGGCCTAATACTCCGTCTATAACTCAGAGTTAGAGACTTTTGGGGAGGGTCCTTGGCAGGCGGGGAATTGCCTGTCAGAAATTCCAATTTCCTGGGCATTTCCCGCAGAAGTCAGTGCATCAGGATTTCTGTGGAGTCCCAACATGAATTTTGGACTCCATGTCCGGTCTCCGATGATCCAGAGACTGGATGATCCACGCTTTTATGTTGACGAGGTTGATGTTACAATCAGGGCTGGCTGGATTCCATAGATGTTTTCGTGTTCCTTTCTCCTCCCTGCCTCCCGTGAGAATCAAGGCCTCTGGAGGAGCGAACACAAGATGGTACGGACAGAAATGCCACCAGGCTCAATCTGTTCAGGTTCATGCATAAAATCCTCTGCGACTACTTTTTAACTTCCTCCTGTCTTTGTTAAAACATCCATTTTTTTTTTGGTTGCTTCAATGAAGTCTGCTTTTATTCTGCTAGGTGCCAATATTAAAAGGAACTCTATCCTTTATCAGATCTGCAACTTCACATATGATATGAGTACTGTTTTTAGGATTCTAAAGGGAATTGATATTTAGACCATGACAAGCTGTTTCGCCTTCTCCAGAATAGTAGTACTGAAGGACACAGCTTGAGCTAAAAGAAAAGAATTTAGAAAATATTTCAGTGAGAAAGTAGTAAGTATATGGAACAGGCTTCCCAGCAAACAAGATGGATTGATTTCAAAAAATAATATTTCAAGATATAGTACAGATACCAGTAATTAGAGACAAGTGCTTAGGAGGAACAGTTGACGTTGGAGCTATGGCTCACAACACTTTGTCTCACCTCATCACTTTTCCAGTTGAGAGAACAAAGAAAGGAAACAATACCTTAGGATGTCAAAAAGCACTTCACAGCCCGTAAAAATGAGGGTACTATCAGCTAGAGAGGGCAGAGAATTCTTAATGACTAGCAGACTTCCGAGGAATCCATTACATTATGAATGGAATCACGTGGGGATCAAAGTCACATTCACCAACCTAAAGTATACATCAACGGGAAACGATTCCTAAGTGTCCAGGTGGCTTCTCACCAAACAAATCCTGCACATTGCTATCCATTACATTCATGGAATGTGGGTATTGCTGGCTTCCGGCATTTATAGCTCTTCTCTAATTGTCTTTTAGAAGATGGTGATGAGCAACCTTCTTGAACTGCTGCAGTCCATCTGGTGTAGGTCCACCCATGATGCTGTTAGGGATGGAGTTCCAGGATTTTGATCCTGCAACAGCAACATCGTTCCAGGTCAGGGTGATGAATGGCTTGGAGGGGAATTTGAAGGTTGTGGTGATCCTCTGCTGCCTTTGTTCTTCTAGATGGCAGAGATTATGGGTTTGGAAGGTGCTGTCAAAGGTGCCTTGGTAAGTGATTGCAGTACACCTAATGGATGATGCACACTGCTGACATTAAGCACCAATGGCAGAGGGAGCGACTGTTTAAGGTGTTGGATGGGATGCTGATCAAGCGGGCTGTTTTTTTCCTGAATGACATCAATCTTCTTTCATTTTTTGGGAGCTGCAGTCATCCAGGCATTCCATCACACTCCTGACTTGTGCCTTGTAGATGGTGGGCAGGCTTTGGAGAATCAGGAGGTGAGATACTCATTACAAAATTCCCAATGTTTGTCTGGTCCAAACGAGGTACTCATTGCAGAATTCCAACGTTTATCTGTCTGGTCCAGGCGTGTTCCTGGTCAGTGGTGATTCTCATGATTTTGATGGTGGGGATTCAGGGATTGTAATATCAATACCAAAGGGAAATTATTAGAACTTTATCTTCTTGGAGAAAGTCATTGCCTGACACTTAAATGCCACAAATTTTACTTGCCATGTACTAGCCCGAGCCTAAAGGTTTTCTGGGTTTTGCTGCATTCAGGCACAGAGCACTTGACTGTCTGAGGAGTTTCAAATGCAGTTGAATGCTGTGCAATCTTCTGTGAATATTTTCCCTTCTGACCTTATGATGGATGGAAGGATGAAACAGCTGAAGGTGGTTGGATTTTAAATTATGTTTTCCTTTGCATAAAGAAGTTGAGAATGCGTTATCTTTCTGTTATAACCTGCCTGCTTGCCATTGGCTGGGGACTAAGGGCAATCCCACAATCCTTAGGGAGTATGAACTTCCCCAATGAGGGGGGGGCAGAGAAATCATTAGCAGATTCCCTGCATAAATAGAGCAGGCCAGTTTGGAACCAGCTAGAGAGGAGTGAGCAGCAAGGGAGTTACTGCTGCTGTTGTATATGTTATTGTAAATAAATGTTATTTCTTTCTATCTTTCAACTCGTGCTGGATTCTTCATGGCCCTCGCAAAACTGGCGACGAAGGTTAAAGTGGATAGCTGACTATGCTGCTGAAGCCACCTCCCTGGATTTTTGTTGGATATAGGTTGGAAGTTTTTTTTCTGTTGCACCATGCCTCTTTATGGACGTTTGGATGTCTTTGATGCTGCGCTGGAAAGCTGGAATGCAACGGATGCATTACTATTTCCGGGGAAACATCACCGAAAATGAGCGCCAGGTGGTCATTTTGCTCACCGCCTGCGGCCCGCATACATCTGGGGTGATTAGGAGTCTTACATACCCAGCTGCGCCGGATACCAAGATATTTGATGAACTTGTGAACTTAGTGGGGCAACATTTTAACCCAACCCCGTCCACAATAGTCCAGCGTTACCAGTTTAATACCGCTGAGAGGACCCCAGGAGAATCCCTTGCAGAGTTTCTATCGAGGCTACGCAGGATTGCGAAGTACTGTAACTATGGTGAGACCTTGTCAGAAATGTTATGTGACCGTTTGGTTTGCGGCATTCACAATGCGGCCACCCAGAGAAAGTTGTTAGCTGAGCCAACATTGACTTTTTAACAGGCCAAATAGTATTGTCCCGAGAGAGTGCAGAACGGGGAGTGCAAGAGCTACAGGGAATGGAGGTGCATGCCTTGGGGTGCAACCCCTTCCGTCCAAAAGCATCTATCCACACCCCTGCGGTACCTTGAACGCCAGTGGCCGCCGGACATTTCTCCCCGAAGGGAGACTTCTCCAGAACCGATGTATGAGGAGCCACGTCAGTGTCAGACTTGTGGGTGCCGACCCCGTCACGGACGCCGGTCCTGGGGGCACCGAAGGCGCCATCGTTCTGATAGAAACTGGGGCCAGCCCAGGGGCCGTACCTTCCATTTGGATGAACCTGCGGCGACTACTCCCGAGGACGTGGAGACGGAGGACGACTGCCTGCAACTGCATTGTGTGACAGCTCCCTGTATGGCCCCCATTAAGGTGACAGTACGGGTCAATGGTCACCCGCTTGAGATGGAATTGGACACTGGTGCAGCAGTCTCCGTGATCGCCCAGAGGACATTCGACAGCATCAAGCAGGGTATACAGACCCTTACATTAACCGACACACAGGCCAGGTTGGCCACCTACACGGGGGAACCATTGGACATTGCAGGAACTATGATGACCCCTATTGTTTATGGACGCCAGAAGGGGTGTTTCCCACTTATCGTGGTGCGCGGCCATGGGCCCAGCCTGTTGGGTTGGGACTGGTTGCGCCATTTGCGGCTGCAGTGGCAGCAGATCCTTCAAACAGGTTTCTGGAGGGTTGATGGAGGTACTAGGGCGTTACCCAGATGTATTCCAGCCCAGATTGGGGAAAATAAAAGGGGCCATAGCCCATATTCAAATTGAACCAGGAGCCACACCGTGCTATTTCTGGGTGCGCCCGGCGCCTTACGCCTTGCTCAAGGAGGTAGAAGGGGAGCTCACTCGTTTGGAGTCCTTAGGTATTATCAGGCCCACCCGTTTCGCTGACTGGGCAGCGCCAATTGTACCTGTAATGAAGCCAGATGCCACAGTTTGCTTGTGCAGAGAATATAAACTTACAGTGAATACGGCTTCCCGGCTCGACCGATATCCAATGCCTTGCATAGAGGACCTCTACGCGAATCTTGCAGGTGGACTCTCGTTCACAAAATTAGATCTGAGTCACGCCTACGTACAGTTGGAGCTGGACCCTGCCTCCCGACCATATGTAATTATTAATGTACACCGGGGCCTGTATGAATATACATGGTTGCCCTTTGGGGTATCCTCTGCCTGCGCTATTTTTCAACATGTCATGGTGGGCATCTTGAGAGGTTTACCGCGTGTCGCTGTCTACTTAGATGACGTGTGACCAAAATGAAAATGTTGGCCCGGAGTTATGTCTGGTGGCCAAGCCTCGACACCGACATTGAGAAGGTGGCCCAAAACTGCTCCATTTGCCAGGAGCATCAAAAGCGTCCGCCGGCCGCGCCCCTACATCACTGGGAATGGCCAGGGCGGCCTTGGGCACGCTTACATGCAAATTTCGCTGGCCCTTTTCAAGGATCCATGTTCCTTCTATTAATCGATGCCCAGTCTAAATGGTTAGAGGTGCATAAGATGGTAGGCACAACGTCCTACGCAACAATCGAGAAGATGCGTTTGTCTTTCAGTACGCATGGCCTCCCCAAGGTGCTGGTCATGGACAACGGCACTCCGTTGACAAGTGAGGAGTTTGCGAGGTTCATGAAGATAAACGGCTTACGACATATCTGCACCGCTACCACCCGGCTTGCAATGGATTGGCGGAGCGCGCAGTGCAGACATTCAAAAAAGGCCTAAAGAAGCAGTCTTCCGGGTCCATCGACACGAGACTGGCACGTTTTTTGTTTTCATACACCACTCCACATGTGGTGACTGGGGTATCACCCGTGGGACTGCTAATGGGCTGGAGACTTCGCACCCACCTTAGCATGGTTTTCCCGGACATTGGCGCAAAAGTACACCACACTCAAGAATGGCAGGGACATGGCTTTTCTCGGTATCGGCCAATTCAACAGTTTGCGCCCGGTGACCCAGTGTTCATTCAAAATTTTGCTGTTGGTGCCCAGTGGATCCCTGGCATTATCGTTCGCTGAACGGGCCCTATCTCTTACCAGGTGCAAGCCCAGGGTCATCTCCAGCGCAAGCATGTAGACCGTGTTCGGTCCAGAAGACCATCCCTTCCAAAGATTCCCCGCCCCCGGAGATCATTTCTACAGCCACAGAGACCAGACACAGTGGAAAGTATTCCTCACAATCTTCCTCTGGTGCCGCACTCAAAGCCTGCGCAGGTCGTTGCAGAACCGCGTGGAGATAGAGACGCCGAGATGACGGGGGCAGCGGACTCCGACTCCGACTTCCACATTGTGGCAATCCCACAATCCTTTGGGAGTATGAGCTTCACCACTGAGGGGGGCGGAGAAATCATTAGCAGATTCCCTGCATAAATAGATCTGGCCAGTTTGGAACCAGCTAGAGAGGAGTGAGCAGCAAGGGAGTTACTGCTGCTGTTGTGTATATATATATATGTTATTGTAAATAAATGTTATTTCTTTCTATCCTTCAACTCCCGCTGGATTCTTCGTGGCCCTCACAAAAGTTTCCATCTTGTGTTTTAAAGCAAAGTGAATTTGCACAGGTTTTTGTTTTAAAGCTATTGACTGCTGGCATTCAAGGTGGATATTAAAGCCAGATGAGTCAATTTGTACATGAGCTTGTGTGTATGATTCTGTGCCAACTCCCGCCCACACCACTTCCCCCGCTCCTGTGCACACAGGCCTAGATTCCCACACTGATTGACACCCAACTATCAATCAATCTCCTCCTGATACTCATAACTTTTGGTGAGTCAGAAACCCTTGATTGTTTGATGAAATATACTGAAAACCACTGCTAACAGTGATAGTTCAAATAATGATTATTTGCTTGCTGCAAGATGATAACCATGTTAGACGAACATTATAAATTGGAAATCTTTACATCATTCTGTCATTTTCAATAATCATATTAGATCATTTCTGTTCATAAGAAATATGAAAACAACTAAACAGTTTGCATTAAAATTCAACCATACATTTTGTGTGGTCTAATAAACACCAGTATGCTGGTTAGAAACTCCATGCACATTTCCCCAAATATCAAAAGAACTGTAATGTCATAACTCCTACAAGGGATATGGCGTGGTCTATTATTTATATGGCAGTAGCGGGACCTATTCCTTTTGTTGTGTATCAAGGGCACTGTTTGTCAATTAGGCAACATTTAAGAGGGGTTTGAGGTAAAACCGTTTTACCCAGAGGGTGGTGACGGTCTGGAATGCACTGCCTGGGAGGGTGGTAGAAGCAGGTTGCCTCACAACCTGTACAAAAGTACATGGAAAGGGCGGCATGTGGCGCAGTGGATAGCACTGGGAATGCGGCACTGAGGACCCGGGTTCGAATCCCGGCCCTGGGTCACTGTCCGTGTGGAGTTTGCACATTCTCCCCCTGTCTGCGTGGGTCTCACCCCCACAACCCAAAGATATGCAGGTTAGGTGGATTGGCTATGCTAAATTGCCCCTTAATTGGAAAAAAATGAATTGGGTATTCCAAATTATTTTTTTTAAATTACCTGGATGAGCACTTGGTATGCCATAACATTCTATGGGCCAAGTGTTGGCAAATGGGATTAGGTAGGCAGGTCAGGTGTCTTTCATGCTTTGGTGCAGACTCGATAGACTGAAGGGTCTCTTCTATACTGTATTATTCTGTGACTCCGAAGAAACCTGGACTGCTTGGGGTGGGGTTGTGGTTGCTGAATTACCAAAAAGAAATCAACTCCTAGTAACCTTGTTTTTTTGAATCATAGAATAGAATCATAGAATCACTGCAGTGCAGAAGTAGGCCATTTGGTCCATCGAATCTAGACCGAGCCTCTGAAAGAGCAACCTACCTAGGCCCTAGCTCCCCACCCTATCCCAATAAATCAGCAACCCCACCTAATCTTTTTGGAACCTAACCTGTACATCTTTGGACTATGGGAGGAATGTGGAGCACCCGGAGGAAACCCACATAAACATGGGGAGAATGTATAAACTCCGCACAGACAGTGACCCGAGGCTGGAATTGAACCCGGGTCCCTGGCACTGGGAGACAGCAGTGCTCACCACTGTGCCACCGTGCCGCCCTTAAAAAGAACATGGACCATCACAGGAGGGCAGATACATTCAACTCAGTGGGTAGGCCATGGCATTTGGAATTGTGGTCATAATCTTATGAGCATATCACAGACATGCTGGAGCAGCTGATGGAGCTGCTGCGGTACATTCCAGCTGCCTCTTTGTTGGGAGGTATTATGAAAATTGTTTCAACATTGGTTGCTTACAGTTGAGCATGTGTTAATCTGTTCTCAGTGCAGTACACAAACAGAAAAGTGGCAACAAGGCTTGGATGGAATTCTTTTTACATTTATTTGAGAAATTAAAGACTGAAGTACGCTTTTCAGAACTCTTTAAAGTTTATTCTGAGGACGTTTTAGCCATTTGAAAAATTGCTGCATGTGTATATTGTCATGTGAGAATACCTTTAAGAAATGGGTGTTTATAAATGGGTGTGTATATAAATATCTGCAGTGAGAGTACCCTTATGAAATGGGTTTTTATTACTACAGTAATGTCAGAGAGTGGGTGGAGCTGGGCTATCTGTCAGCTTTTTACTTTTGTTTTAGGCTGTTTGCAGCAGGGTGTGTTTTAGTTTTGTTTTCAGAGCTGTATAGCTGCAGTCACAGCCAGAAGGTGTATGAATCTTTCTCTGTAATCTAAAGACTGTAAATCGATCCTGGTGATTTAAAATTAATTACAGTAGTGACTTTAACCTGATGTGCTTCTGGTAAAAGGTGTTTTAAGTCATATGGATGTTAAAAGGAAAGTTTAAAGGTTTACTTAGTGTTGTAGTCTTTGGGGGTTGTATTTGAATTGATGGTTGCTAAGATGTTCACTGTATGTTTTAAAAAGGTTAACTTGAGTTCATAGAATAAACATTGTTTTGCTTTAAAAAAAATACTTTTCCATTTCTGCTGCACCACACCTGTAGAGTGGGCCGTGTGCTCCCCATTCCACAATCTATTAAAAGTTGTGGGTCAGGTGAACTCCATGATACACTTTGGGGTTCTCTAAACCTTGGCCCATAACAATATCATGATCTGATATAGCTCAATGTGTCAGCATGGTAAGCAATTGGAAGAAATGGCACTGAAGTCATAATGGCCAAACAGATGACCTTTGGGATGGAAGGGTAACCCAGAAACCTGGCTTCCAGTAAGTGATCAAATGACCAAGCTGGCTGGGAGGTAAACAAAAGGAAAAGAATCAACAAGAAGTTATTTATCGGGCTGAGTAGATTGTGGATGTGGTCAGAGGCAGACTTACACTTTTGAGGGCCATGCACTCTCCCTCTTTTTGGGGGCCCAATATCACACATCACATCCCACCCCTGGTGACATGCTGGCCTGCTCCAATGACGTTGTGCCACACCCCCAATGACATTGAACCTCGCCTCAATGAGGACTGGTCCCACCCACTACGATGCCAGGCCCCACAAAAAATGACGTCAATGCCTTCCTGACCCCGCTCAACCTCAGCTCACACAATGCAAGGCACAGAAACCTAAAATCTCACCCTCGCTACCCAGTCCGGTTGCTGCCCAGCTCAGCCCTCTCACTCTTAGCCCTGCTGCCTTCTTGGCCTCTTGCCCTGGTCGAGTCGCCTCGAGACACAAAGCCGCTTGCCTGAGCTTCTTCGCATCTCCCGAAGAAGATGCTGCTCTGCTCACCTCTCGCTCAGGTTGCAGGACCTCGAGCCTCGACCCTTGATCCTCGATGACCACATGTGCTCCTGGCTGGCTGCCTTGCTGCTGCTTCTGGCTATCTAGCCTGGAGGCCTCTGTTCCTTTTGATTGCTTGCCCACCCACCCTCCTCAGCCCTGGCCTAGAAGTCAGGAGTTCCCCCACTGCTGCCCTCGAGGGCCATTGGCAAGTGATCCATCCTCAACTTTGCTGAAGACTTTGCAGTAGAGGCAGATTTACACTTTTCCAGGACAGACACAGCCACCGCTCAGTACGAGAGTCCCCCATTGGCAGAGGCTCCACACTGCAGCACTGTCTGTCTCATGGTAAGTCCACCTCTGGGTGTGGTTTTGTTTCAAGCAGGGTTTTTGAGGGGGGTTTGGCGATATCTGGGTACTGAACAGGGAATGTCTTTTCCGTGCTGAGTTCATTTTGGTTGCCTTATTTAAGAAAGGACATAATTGCATTGAAAACAATTAAGAGGCAGTTCACTTGACTGATTCATAGAATCCCTCGAGTGCAGAAAGAGGATATTCAGCCCATTGAGTCTGCACCAACCCTCCGAAAGAGCACCCTCCGTAGCTCCACATTCCCCCCCTATCCCAGTAATCTCACACATTGACCATGGCCAATCCACCTAACCCGCACATCTTTTGTCTGTGGAAGGAAACTGGAGCACCAGGAGGAAACCCACACAGACATGGGAGAACATCAAAACTCCACACAGATGAGGGGTTGACTACAGAGAAAAGATTATACAGTTTCGGTCTGCATCCATTGGAGTTTTGAAAAATGGGAGGTAGTTTGATGGAAGCATATAGGGCGCGATTCTCCGTTCCACATTCTAAGGGCTAGATTCTCTGATTCTACGGCTATGTCCGCAGGATCGGTCTGGCCTTACGACCAAAATGTCGGCGGCGCCCCCGCACCGATGCTCCATCTGGTGGGGGGCTAGCAGCCGTGCCACGTAAAACCCACCTTTACCTGCCGATACGGACGCAGAATGGCCGGGTCGGTGGCTGCGCTTGCGCACGGCGGCGGCCTGCGTCTACTGCACCGTACAACATGACGGCGGCTGCGTGCAGACCCAGCCTGCCAAAAGCTACCCCCCTATAGCCGCCCTCATCACCCCTGGACCACCGCCCACCAGCCCCTGCCGAAGCCCTCCCTGTCAGGGGGAACGGCACCCACCCCCGACTGTGACGCCGCTGGACACAGGCCGCAGCCACCAGGCGAGGTCCCCGAAAAGTGAGAGGACACACGACTGACGCCGTTGGGGACTCGGCCCATCGGGGCCGGAGCATCGGAGGAGGGCCTCAGGTGATGTCCTGAGGCGTACTCCTCGAGTATGCTGTTTTTAAGGGAGTAGAGCATCGGAAAACAGTGCTGTCCCCGGTTCCAGCGTAAAAATGGATTCTCCGGCCGATCGCCGAACGCGATTTCAGTGTTGGTGATCAGAGAAACCCGCCCTAAGTGTTGGCATCAGCAGAGAATCAGGACATATTAATGCTTCCACTGGGAGCGGCAACGAGACACGGATCATGGTTTTGTAATGGGCCAGCAGGGTAATGCATCCCGCACAAGTCCTGAATCCCCAGGCGTCTGATTTGCTGGTGTCGGGAATCCCATTGTGAGCCTATCAAGCTGGAGCAGCTTTTAAGTGCTCCACTCACATCAGACTCTCATTCTAGCCAAGAGGATGGCTGCTAAAAGACCAGCTTTTTCTGGATGCGGACATCCATAGGATACTGGACGCCATTGCGATGAGGAGGGACACTGTCTTCACCAGGGTGGGGCAGAGGCAGCAACCAGTGATCATGAACAAAGCTTTGGGGGAGGTGGCAGAGATAGTAAATTCTGGCATCCTCACCAAGAAGACCAGCACGCAATGCCAGGAAAGGATGAACAACTTCCTTCGAGCAGCTTGGGTGAGTAACCACCTGTGGGCTCCTGGCATTGCTCCTGTCCCTGACCCCTGAAAGCTTCCCCAATCCTCCAACTGCCTGTTACACTCCACCTGCCATCATGACCCTCACAGCTCACTGAGCAGGAACCCCAACACACATGTATTGCCCTCTATGGTCAGATGCCTTGACTATACATGCCACAAGCTAGAAACCCAACACTATCCTTTTATTTACATAATGGAAAAGGCCATGGCTGCACCTAACAGAGCACAAGTCCAAACCCGGGGACCTACAGAATACCTGAAGCAGTGGGTTTTAAACTCGCACCTCTTGCTTCCCATTAGGCAAACTCCCATCTGCTCAATAGGGAAGTTTAATCTCCACACAGCCCACAGGGCGATCTATTGTTGATCCCCAGTATCCTTTATGGCCACCATAACATCATCCCCTCCTTAAGTCAGTTTCTCCCCAAGTACCCACATTGTGAGGAAGTCCCTTCCACCGTTAGCGATCAGCCTGAACTCAGCTGACGGCGGGATCATGAATTCCAGCCGGTTCCCCCGCCACGCCAGGGCACAGGGTAGAGAGGTTGATCTCCACCTCACAGGATCTGCCTTTGGGTGATCAAGCTGTGATCACCAATTCTCCTGTATTGGAGAATTGCAAGGGACTCTGTGGTCAGATTAAACTAAAGTATCTGATTCTGAAGAGAAATGCCGAGGAGTGGAGGAATGGATGGATCGTGTAGAGACTTTGTTCAAAGAGACTGTCAATTGAGAAGGATTTCAGTTGGAGGAAGAAGAACAAAGAAAAATGGACTATATTATTATACCTGTTTGCATGTGTTGTTTTTTTAAAAAACGAAAAGGTATATTTACTGTGTACATTTCTTAATTGATGGTGCAAAGGTGAAAAAAGATGAAACCATCTTGAAGTTGATGGTTTTTTTTTCTTGGGGGGAGGTGTCATGTGAGGGTACCTTTAAGGCATGGATGTTTAAGCAATGTACCTTTAAGAAAACAGTGATGTCATAGAGTGGGTGGAGCTCAGCTCAGGTCAGCCATTTTGCAGTTTAATTTTTAGTTTCAATTTTGAAAAGAACATGGCTGGTTTTGCTGAGAGCAGCTAAAAAAAGAACCTGGCTGCTTTTGTTGAGAGCAGTTTAAAAAGCAGTTTGAAAAGCAGCTTGTTTTGCAGTGAGCTGGAGTTGCTGTGACCTCTGTCATAAAAGACCATCTCTGGATCATTTGGGTGATTTAAACTCATAATTGTAAAGCCTTTAACCTGATGTGATTTTGTTTAAAGGTGTTAAGTCTGTTGGAAGTTTGAAGGAACATTTTAAGGAATTATTTACTGTTGCAATATTTTCTAAGTTATTTTGAAGTAAGGGGTGTTAAGAGATCCAATGTTTATTCAAGATGTTAAGTTGAGTTCATGGAATGAACATTGTTTTGTGTTTAAAAACCCACGTGTCCATAATTGTAATCCCACTCCAAGGGAAAAAGCCGTGTGCTCGGAAAAGCAACAAATACATTAAAGGGAGAGGTTGGTTGAACTCCATGATACATTTTGGGGTTCTAAAAACGCCTCTCCCAGAACAGAAATAGAGTTTACCCAGTCTGTAGGCTCTTCTGTGCGCTCAGATACGCCTGAAGCTGTCATCCTCTCTAGCTCGGCCTTTAATTTATCTCTTAATGGAGCTGGTACACACCCCAGCCCGTGAATCATTGGCTTTGCGTTCTCCTTTAATTGGATTTTGTACATGTATGGTAAAGTACCAAAATCTTGGAAAATTTCAGGGAAATCATTTAGTATGGAGTCTCCTGAGGCATGTGGGCTTGTTGCAGAGCTGTCTGCACAGTTGACCCATTAGACTAGCTGCAGTTCCTCACACGCTTTTACACCAATCAAATATTTGTGTTCAACCGCCACAACAGGAAATTTCAACTTGTGAATATGACATTGAGCTCGCATGCTCCTAGCGTTGTGATTTCATTACCATTGTAATCTCTTAACAATACTGTTCTGTTAACTACTTTCAGTTCAATTCGCAGCTTTTTCCACATCGGACAGATTGATGAGGTTGGCCCTCGTACCTGCATCGAGTTTGATTGGTACAACTGTGTCATTTATCTTTAATGGCACTGCCCATTTATCCATTTGATTATTTGCCTTTAATTCATTATTGTTAAAAATTGTTACAAACGCATTGTTGTTTGGCCTGACTTGAGTCTCCTTGTCTTCACTGGAAATCATGGGCTGGATTCTCCGCACCCCGACGCTGAAATCGGGTTTGGTGATGGGGCGGAGAATCCAGTTTCACGCATGGTCTCGGGACCGGCGCCGGTTCGCCAATTCCTCGCCTCCCGAAAAGCTCCGTACTTGGGGAGTACGGCACGCCGCGTATCCACCACCTGAGGCCATTGCTAGAGGCCCGCCCCACTATTCTCCATCCCCGACTAGCTGAATTCCCAACGGCGTATTTCTAATGTGGTCCTGCCATTCGGGATACTCGCGAGGCAGCTGTGGATTCAGTCCGTGGCCGCCACAATCGGGGGGCGGGCCGATCGTAGGGCAGGGGGGGCCTCATTGTGGACAAGGCTTTTATTAAGTGGGCGGTCTGGGTTGGGCGCACGGCCGATCAGGGGCACTATTTCCGTTGTCCCGGTCGCCTCCGGCTGGAGGCCGCCATCATGCGCATGCACGGACTCTGATCCGGAAGTGCGGGGGTCCGTATTGACAGCTGGAGCTGCGAGCTCCACGACAGCTGCCTGCTAGCCCCCTGCAAGGCTGTGAATCTGTGGCCTTTTGATGCCAGTTTTTCTGGCGTAAAAGACCACAACTTTCACAACGGCGTGGGAACATAGTCCCTGAAACGGAGAATCCACAAAATATGTGTCCTCGAGGCACACTTCATCAACTGTGATAATAAGTTTTGTTTGTTCAGGCTTTCTTCTGTAGGTTTCCCCCCCCCCCCCCCCCCCCAAGTAACTCTTTCCAGTCTACCTTGGCCAGATCCTGCCTTATTTTGTTAAAATCTACTCTCCCCCAATCCAAAACCTTTTTTTGCAACTTATCTTTCTTTGTCCATAACAAATATAAATTGAACCACGTTGTGGTCACTATCACTAAAATGCTCCCCCACCAACACTCAACCACCTGTTTGCTTCATTCCTCGGAATTAGGTCCAGCACTGCACCATCCCTTGTTGGATCCTCTACATATTGAGATAAAAAGTTCTCCTGTATACATTTTAAGAACTCTACTCCATCTAAGCCCTGAACATGACGGCTATCCCAATTAACTTTGGGAAAGTTGAAATCACCTAATGTAATAACTCCCTTATTATTTTTACACCCCTCCAAGAATTGCGCACATATTTGTTCCTCAATTTTCCACTGACTGTCTGGGGGTCCATAATAAACATCTAGCAATGTAGCTGTCCCATTTTTATTCCTAAGCTCTAACCACAAAGCTTAATTTGATGCCTCCTCCAAGATATCATTTCTCCTTACCACAGTATCTGCTTCCTTAATGCAATGCCTCCTCCTCTTCTAGCCCCTCCTCTGTCTTGCTGGAAGATTCTATATCCCGGGATGTTGAGTTGCTCCTCACTCAACCATGTCTCTGTGATAGCTATTATGTCATAATTACACGTGTGAATCATTGCCCTTAACTCATTTGTTTTACCTTTAATACTCCTGGCTTTAAAGTAGAGGCCATCCAAACTTGTATTACGCTCTTGAAACTTATTCCCGCTGTATTCCCTCTGACCTGATTGCTTTTCTATGTTATACTGTGTCCCTATTCTGCTAACAGTCTGCGTCTCCCCTCCCTGCCAAACTAGTTTAAACTCTTCCCAACAGCACTAGCAAACCCACCAGCAAGGATGTGAGACCTGCTCTGGGTTAGATGTAGACTGTCCCATTTGTACAGGTCCCCCCTTCTCCCAAAACAGTCCGAATGGTCCAAGAATCTAAAGTCCTCCCTCCTGCACCAACTCTTAAGCCATGCATTCACCTGTGCTATTCTCCTATTCCTGTACTCACTAGCGCCCGGCTGCAGCTTGTCAGCCCTCTCAGTGTCAATCGCAAATCTGGAGAATCCAGCATTGTTTTTCTTTGGAATCGATTGTGTTCCACGTGGCGCCGGGGCTAGCCCCGCAATGGTTCCTGAATCGTTCCAGGTGCTGTGCCAGTTTTGCTATTGGGGAAGCCGATTAATCCCGGAGCATCTCAGGAACAGAGAATTCTGCCAAAAGAGTTTAATATTGTATTCATAATAAAATTTTGTTTGAAAAATACCAAATCCCTATTTATTCATGCAATCACTCCCTGAGCGAATCATTCTTTCTGCATAGTTTTACAAAATAAACCAAAATATTGGGGTTTTGGTCCAGTATCCTAGATACTGTTGGAGTCTGGTCTGAGATGATAATACTGGTAGTGGGTATACCTGCATGGTCTGGACCAGTACTGGCCTTGCCTTCTTCTCTGAATGGCACGCATTTTGCTTATTCCTATAACTTTATCTTGGCTTTGACCTTTGACAGTGCTTGCAATAACCCATCATCTGACATCTGCAACCTTCCAGGATAAGTTCACGAGCATCCTTGGGGCCGTCATTGAATTTTATTGACTGCCAGGTGATGCGAGCTCAGCTCTGATATTATAATGAACTATCTGACATATTACTAACACAAGCACCCACAGATAAGGAATGCTTACTGTTCCACAATGCCCCTCCCCTAAATAAAAGATATTGCTGTCTGACACCTGTTGTAGCTCCTGAGCCCCTTGTTCTGCATTTTCCATTGACGAGCTATTTCAATGACTTTTTTTAAATCCAGGTTGCGTTCTGCCAATAATATTTTTTGGTTGTCAAGTTGTTTACTCCACATGCCAATCTGTCACGTTACATTTCATTCAGGGATGGTCCAAATTTACAATGTTCTGCCAATTTTCATAATCTGGCCAAATATTCAGTGACAGGTTCCCCCAGGGTTCTCCCTGCTGTGTTAAAGCGGTATCTCGAGAGTATAACAGAGGGCTTCAGATCATAGTGCTTTTTTACCAAGTCTGCTAACTCATCAAAAGTCTTCAAGTCAGGGGCATCTGGATATGCCAAATGTGTTTTATCACACTGACTGTCAGGGCCCCGCATTCTGTCGGTAGGATCACTTTCTGTTTTTCATCTCCCTCAGTATTATTAGCCTGGAAGAAATAACGTATGTGCTCTATGTATTGGATCAATCGTCTAGGCTTACATCATAGGGCTCAAGTTTACCAAAGAGAGGCATTTTGTTTCTTACTGGAGAAACCGCTTGTTCTCAACAATGAAGGTTGTTAGGGAAAAAAACATTGATTACTCCTCGTCGCCAATGTAATAATCTCGCCGAGGCCAGCCTTCCAACCACACCCTTCTATTTACATAACAGAAAAGGCTACAGCCGTGGCTTACAGCACACAAGTCCAAACCCGGGGATCTATAGATTACTGGCCCAACTAAAAGCAGCAGGTTTTAAATTACTGCTGTTTGCTTCCAATTGGGTGAGGTCCCGCCTGATCAATAGGGATGTTCGTACTCCACGAAGTTCATATTGATTATCCCCTGTGTCATTTGTGGCCACCATAACACCATACAACTGGATTGCAACTTCAGCGTTGACTTATTGACACTCTTCACAGAGATTGACTGTCCAACCGCTTTGCAGGAGGATTTCCGGGAGGCGATAAGTCCACTCAATCATGATAAATGTACAGGGAAAAAGTTAGATCACAGAAAATACAAGAATGATAATGATCAGTCATCAGCCTGTAGTCTTACTGTGAAAGTGGAAAATGAAAATCTGGTGATGGAATACCATGTTCAAATATCACTTTCATCCAACAGCAGTCACCTTCTAGAAAGCACATCTGTACCTATCCATCCACCAAAAGGGTTGTCAAGGGTGCTAGCAGTCAAAGAAGTAAAAAACTGGACATGGAGCCAGTCATGCAACGTCCACCTTTTCGAAAAAAAATGAGCTTATTGAGAAATCATGTCTGCAGGATTTTGAGGGAAACCAAGGCATTGATCAAGTGGATCACTTCAGCTTCAGCTTCTTATCTTAACCAAATAATTTCTTCTGGGGATAGACAAATTAACAGTTCAAGAATGAAAAATTATGAAGAGTCATCATTCCAGAAGTAAGAAAGGACAGAAAAAATAAAACAAAGAAAAGAGGGTAAACTCAAGAAGAAAGCATAGAGAGTATGCAAAATGCAAAGAGTGGAATAAACCACCAAAATCAAATAAAGAGAGAACATAGAGCATACAGTGCAGAAGGAGGCCAAGCACCGACCTGCTTAAGCCCTCACTTCCACCCTATCCCCGTAACCCAATAACCCCTCCTAACCTTTTTGGTCACCAAGGACAATTTAGCATGTCCAATCCACCTAACCTGCACGTCTTTGGACTGTGGGAGGAAACCGGAGCACCCAGAGGAAACCCACGCACACACGGGGAGAACGTGCAGACTCCGCACAGACTGTGACCTAGAAGGGAATCGAATCTGGGACCGTGGTGCAGAAAAGACACAATGCTAACCACTATGCTACCGTGCTACCCCAAAGGAAATGCAATTGAGAAATGTATAACAGTAAAATAGGGAAGAAACTCAAAGTCCAGACCCAAAAGTTGAACCAAGGACAAATAAGGAGTAATAGTCCAGAGAAATGACGATGAGAGATTTTGGCCGGGATGCTCCAATAATGGGGCTATGTCTCCATGCCTGACAGAAAGCGAGCACGATCACTCCGGACTTTGTTCTAAAATGTCCGGGGTGATGCTTCATTTCTAAGGGGGTTTGCAGGGCCCCGGCATGCACCGCGCAGCTCCTGCTACCGATACCCGGCCCTGCACATCCGGCCACGGGTGCGGCGCCACCGCGCGCAACATGGCAGACCCACACAGCGGGCCGGCGTGGAAGAAGGTAGGACCCCCCCAGATCGCGCACGCCTGCCGATTGGTGGCCCACAATCGCGGGCCTTGCCATCGTGGAGGCCCCCCCAGAGACTGATAGCCCCGCCCCCCACTAGGGCAGTCACCGTAGCCGCGACACCGGGCTCCTGCCGGTGGAACCATGAGAGGATCACGCTGGCAGTAACTCGGCCTGTCGACCATGGAGAATCGCCACGGGGGCTTCTTTCAACGGCCCCCGACCAGCGCTGTGTTGACCGCACGCGCGCGGCTAGGGGCGAGTCTCCAGTCGCCGGAGAATCGCGCAAAGGCGTCGCGGGTCTGGGGCGAAATTCTCCGTAATCGGCGCGATGTCCGCCGACCGGTGCCAAAAACGGTGCAAATCAGTCCGGCATCACGCTGCCCCAAAGGTGCGGAATCCTCCGCATCTTGAACGGCCGAGCCCTAACCTTGAGGGGCTAGGCCCGTGCCGGACTGATTTCCGCCCCGCCAGCTGGCGGGAAAGGCCTTTGGCGCCCCGCCAGCTGGCGCGGAAATGACATTGTCGGGCGGCGCATGCGCGGGAGCGTCAGCGGCCGCTCACAGCATCCCCGCGCATGCGCAGTGGAGGGAGTCTCTTCCGCCTCCGCCATGGTGGAGACCGTGGCGAAGGCGGAAGGAAAAGAGTGCCCACAGCATGGGCCAGGCCACCGTGCGGGCACCCCCCGGGGCCAGATCGCCCCGTGCCCCCCCCAGGACCCCGGAGCCCGCCCGCGCCGCCTTGTCCCGCCGGTAAGAGAGGTGGTTTAATGCCGGCGGGACAGGCATTCCAACAGCAGGACTTCGGCCCATCTGGAGAATCGCCGGGGCGGGGCCGGAGAATTCGGCAACCAGCGGGGGCGGGATTCACGCCAGCCCCCGGCGATTCTCCGACCCGGCGGGGGGTCGGAGAATCCCGCCCCTGATGTCTCATTCTCCGCCCCCGCGCCTGGCGCGATTGCGGCATGGGGGCTCAGATTATCCCGGCCCACATTTGGTACATAGTTCAGAAGATGCTATACCGAGAAACTGGATTAATTTCTTTCTATTTATCAAATACGACAATCAGTCAATAATTTGGAAGAACCAGATATTAAGTCAGAACTTGATAAGAACCAGGCACTACAACTCTCAATGAAGAAGGTTGGGGCAGCACGGTAGCATAGTGGTTAGCACAATTGCTTCACAGCTCCAGGGTCCCGGGTTCGATTCCCGGCTTGGGTCACTGTCTGTGCGGAGTCTGCACGTTCTCCCACGTGTGTGTGCGTGGGTTTCCTCCGGGTGCTCCGGTTTCCTCCCACACCCCAAAGATGTGCAGGTTAGGTGGATTGGCCATGCGAACTTGCCCTTAGTGTCCAAAATTGCCCTTAGTGTTGGGTGGGGATACTGGATTATGGGGACAGGGTGGAGGTGTGTGCTCTTTCCAAGAGCCGGTGCAGACTCGATGGGCTGAATGGCCTCCTTCGAAAACCAGTATGTAAATATAAATGTAAAACATACGGACAAAGACTTGGAGGCGATGGAGTATCAGGGTTTGTAAAGGTTAACGTGTGGGATTGTGTACAAAGTGCCTCCCATAATGATTATTTAAGAGAATATACAACGAGGAGATGAAAGGGAGAATGTACATGACTTCAGCAGTGGAGCACCCAGTCATCGGTTTAGTTGTATATAATAAACCAGTTATTGTTGGACATACCAGTAATCATTCCAAAGCTAAATTAACCACATACAACAGGTGCTGCTGAGGAGCACTGGCACCCAGCTCTCTGTGGGTTATCATTAGCCCCTCCTGCCCTCGGCAGTGACCCTCTGGCAGTGCCGACACATCACCCTGGAGTGATGTCACACAGACTCTGCGAGGGTGGGAAATAGGGAGGGGGCGGGGGGCTGAGAAATGGAGAATGGGGCGGGAAGGGAGGGTTGGAGAGAGGGAAATGACGGATGAGGCCACATCCTCTGTGACGTGGGCTACGATAGGGGCCTCCCTCGCCTCTGCAGCCTGTCCTCCATCCTCTGGCTGGTCCTCCAGCCCACCCTGGTCCAGTGCCTCCTCGTCCTCGTTGTGGAGGACACAGCTGACCACCACAAAGCGGCAACCCTCTGGAGGGTATACTGCAGTGCACTACCAGAATGGTAGAGGCATCGGAACCGCACCTTGAGGAATTTGATGAACAGCTCAATGACAGCCTGAATGGTTATATGGGCCTCATTGTACCGGGTCTCTGATTCAGTCACTGACCTCCCTACTAGCATCCTTAGCCAGGCCCTCAGCAGGTACCCTTTATCCGACAAGAGCCAACCGGTCATGCTGGGGTGGAAGTCAAAGAGGCCAGGAATGTCCGACTGCCCTAGGATGCAGCAGTCTTGCACACTCCAATGCGGGGAGCACATGGGATGAGAGCACGTAGGGTGCACGAAGGAACAGTGCTCCGATAGCTAGTGTTTGAAACAAACCTGTTGGACTTTAACCTGGTGTTGTAAGACTTCTTACTGTGCTCACCCCAGTCCAACGCCGGCATCTCCACATCATGGCTACCACCGACACCGCAAACTGCCGGCTCAAAGTGGAGAGGATCTCCAGGAAGATCGCACATATAGACACTGACATTAAGTTTCTGCAAAGATGCAAGAAAGCAGACAAGATCCCGAAAGGGCTACAGATCACAAACCCACTCAAGTCGACCTACAACACAGACTACGCTGAGAGACTCTGCCGTCGCATCTCTCTCACACTCCTCAACCACCTCGTACGCCAGCTCTATAGAAGACAACGCAACCTTGAGACCAAGATAGAGGCCATATTCTCAACTTGCGCTCAGGATGCAGCAGACCAGCTGCGGAACACCGCCAAACAGATGAGACAACAATACTATGCCACCTATATGCACACCAAGAACAGGAAGCTTGAGAAACGCGGCATCACCACCAGCAGCAACCAAGCCACCCCCGGTGCCACAGTAGAAAACAATACAGGGAAATCTATGTCAACTTGTCGGATTATACCCTTCAACTAGATGAAATCGAAGTCCTCAGCAGAGGACTCAATTTCTGCACCACCACCAAAATGGACCCCATCAGTCTCGCGGCAGACACGGAGGAATTCATCAGGCGAATGAGGCTCCGGGAATTCTTCCACAGACCCCAAGAGGCTGGCAGCGAACCCAAGGAGACTACCAATGAACCGGAACAGCAGGCCGAGAGATCTGCGGTGCAGCAACCAAAGAGGAAAGAGTCGAATTGGACCCCTCCGGGAGGCTGCTGCCCTAGGCTCGACATGTATGCTCAAGCCGTCAGGAGTCGCGTCAATGCCAGATTCATCAGTCGCATTCACAAGACAGCCCCGAACATCACCCAAGCACAACGCAATGCCATCCGCACTCTCAAGACCAACCGCAACATCGTCATCAAACCAGCAGACAAAGGAGGGACCACCGTCATACTGAACAGATCGGACTACTGCAAAGAGGTATACCGACAACTCAACAATCAGGAACACTACAGACAGTTACCCGCACATCCGACCAAGGAACACATCCGCCAACTCAACAGACTGATTAAGACCTTGGATCAGAGCACCCTACGTGCTCTCATCCCACGTACTCCCCACATTGGAGATCTCTACATTGGAGATCCCGAAAATACACAAGGCCAACACACCAGGCCGTCCTATCGTTTCAGGCAATGGGACCCTGTGTGAGAACCTCTCTGGCTACATCGAGGGCATCTTGAAACCTATCGTACAAGGTACGCCCAGCTTCTGTCACGACACAACGGACTTCCTACAGAAACTCAGCACCCATGGGCCAGTTGAACCAGGAACATTCCTCGTCACAATGGACGTCTCGGCACTCTACACCAGCATCACCCATGACGACGGCATTGCTGCAACAGCCTCAGTACTCAACACCGACAACTGCCAATCTCCAGACGCAATTCTGCAACTCATCCGCTTCATTCTGGATCACAACGTCTTCACCTTCGACAACAAGTTCTTCATCCAGACGCACGGAACAGCCATGGGGACCAAATTTGCACCCCAATACGCCAACATCTTCATGCACAAGTTTGAACAGGACCTACTCGCCGCACAGGACCTTCAACCAACGTTATACACCAGATACATCAATGACATTTGTTTCCTTTGGACCCACGGCGAAGAATCACTGAAACGACTACACGATGACATCAATAAGTTCCACCTCACCATCAGACTCACCATGGACTACTCTCCAAAATCAGTTGCATTCTTGGACACATCATCTCCATCAAGGATGGTCACCTCAGCACTTCGCTTTACCGCAAGCCCACGGATAACCTCACGATGCTCCACTTCTCCAGCTTCCACCCTAAACATTAAAGAAGCCATGCCCTATGGACAAGCCCTCCATATACACAGGATCTGCTCAGACGAGGAGGAGCGTTACAGACAATGAAAGATGCCGTTGTACGAACGGGATATGGCGCTCGACTCATCGATTGACAGTTCCAACGCGCCACGGTAAAAAACCGCACCGCCCTCCTCAGAAGACAAACACGGGACACAACCGATAGAGTACCCTTCGTCGTCCAGTACTTTCTCGGAGCGGAGAAACTACGACATCTTCTTCGCAGCCTTCAACACGTCATCGATTAAGATGAACATCCTGCCAAGGTCATCCCCACACCCCCCACTACTTGCCGTCAAACAACCGCGCAACCTCAAACAAACCATTGTTTGCAGCAAACTACCCTGCCTTCAGAACAGCGACCACGACACCACACAACCCTGCCATGGCAATCTCTGCAAGACGTGCCAGATCATCGACATGGATACCACCATTACACGTGAGAACACCACTCACCAGTTACGCAGTACATACTTGTGCGACTCGGCCAATGTTGTCTACCTCATACGCTGCAGGAAAGTTTGTCCCGAAGCGTGGTACATTGGCGAAACCATGCAGACACTGCGACAATGAATGAACGGACATCGCGCGACAATCACCAGGCAGGAATGTTCCCTTCCAGTTGTGGAAGGTTCCTCCAGTCGTGGAACAGTTTAGCAGTCAAGGGCATTCAGCCTCTGATCTCCGGGTAAGCGTTCTCCAAGGCGGCCTTCAGGACACGCGACAACGCAGAATCGCCGAGCAGAAACTTATAGCCAGGTTCCGCACACGAGTGCGGCCTCAACCGGGACCTGGGATTCATGTCGCATTACATTCACCCCCCACCATCTGGCCTGGGCTTGTGAAATCCTACCAACTGTCCTGGCTTGAGACAAATCACACCTCTTTAACCCTCCACGTTGTGCCAAGTCCGGGAGGACATTGCACAGGTGCCGCACTATCCTCTTGTTGAGGCGGAGCCTCCTGCGGCACACGCTGTCAATATACCTGTCTACCTGCACACCTTGGGCAGTCGCGAGCCTCCCCCTCTGTGTCCCTCCCTGGCCTGTTGGGTGGCTGGGTTCATAGGGTATGGGGCAGGATGGAGCGCTGCACATGGGCCATTGCCTCGAGACTCTGACGACTTTGTTGCCGCTGCTTTCTCTGGCGCCTGGCCTCCTGGCTTGCCAGCACCAGCACTAGGGCAACTTTTACGAGGTCCAAAATGTTGTCCATACCGTTTAGTATCTGTAAAGAATTGGCAGAGGTGTGAGACTGACAACCAGCGGTGTCTTCCACCCCAGAGACCCTGTCCCCCCATTGCTTCCCCCAACCCGGCACGCCCTGCCCATGCACTGCAGCGGGGGCCCTGGCTCATCGGACCCAGACCCTGTTCCCCAGACACCCATACGCAACTTTACCTGGAGCACGCACTGGTCCCCTCCACGGTACACACACACACCCTCTGGTCGCCAAAATGTTCCCAGTACTGGCGCCCAGCTCCTGGGTGTTTGGACGTTGACCGCTGCATCCTGGGTGTTGCCTCCCACAGTGTTCCGGCACAGTGTCCAGTCATCATTGTTTGATCAGGATGCAAGACACCCACCTCCTCCCCCCCAGTTGAGGCTGACCACCCCCCACTCTGCAAACTACCCTCCCGATGGTCGCCCATCCCGACCAAGGTTGGACCCCCGCGGGGCTCTCTCACCCCCCTCCAAGCACTGGAGTAGAAACCCCAGTGCCCCCGGGCTCTTTGCTTGGGAGTGAAGATGGCTACTCACCTCCTCGACATGCCGCAGCAGCCCCTCTGCAGCTTCGCGTATTTGAAAAGGAGTACTAATCGGCATCTGTGTGATCACTTGCTGGGGTGGCCATTAGATCACCCTCTGGTCGCCAAAATGTCCAGAGGCTCACTGCCATTAATTGCATGGAGATTGGACTTAAGTAGTGATTATTGGTTTCTCGCTGTGCTATGGCGGAATCCCGTTTTCGCCAACGGAACTGGGATGGTTAGGTCGCAAACAGATCGGCGTCCGCATGCAGTTCTCGATTTTGGTCTCTCCCGTGACTTAGTGGCCTTGTTGCACTCTCACTTAAGCACAACGTGGCCATTAAACTGCTACGGTAGTGGAGAACACATTTCAGATAAACTCTATGGCCTAGGTTTTCTAGTCAACACTTTTGCGTTGTAGATTGTTGATGGGGATGGGTGGCTTGAAGTTGATTCTACTTTCATGTGTTTTTGCTGCAATTTTATTTGAAGTGCCGAGGATGAACAAGCATATCATGGAAAGTTAAACTGCTCTTCCATCCCCTGCAACGATGCAACACAATAATGAGAAAGTGCTGATGAAAACGTTTTCCCAGGCGGCATCTGCAATCGACATCCTGCTTCTCTAACACATAAGAAAGGTAACATAGCTCCAGGGTAATCCTATTCGCACTTTCAGAATGAAGTCTATAGTTGTTAATACTGTGAGAAAAAACTTCTTAACCCCTCTATCGTAACAGGCACCAACAAGCACCAACACAGTGATAGAGATCTGTTATCCTGACTCTCATTCCTCCATTTGCACACTAGTTTTATTGCCTAATTGCAGGGAAATTAACCTACACAGACACTGTTATAACCCTACAGGAGGTCAAGGGATCTGCAACCTCAGTGTCCCTAGGGCCTCACCGGAGTATGATCTCCCCAGAACAGGGGGGACAGGGCTACCTTCAGGTGCATCTGGGACATAAATACCCCAGCTCAAGTGTACGCTGGGCAGGAGACTCTTCAGGGAGCTGGAGGTGTAATATAGTAGGTATAATAAATATTTGAGTTTCTTAGTCATCGCTTCCAAGTGATCGCTTGTCTGGGACTTTAAAGACACATTGGGGGAGGAATTTGGGAGAACCCATCTTTCAGAGTGATTGAGTGTAAAGTGGAAATTGGAATATTGGGAGTTAATTCAAATTGACTTAGGCTCCCCCTGTGGTATCATTGAGACTTGAGGATTATACTTTCCCTACATACAGCTGAGGGAAGGGAGCACATCTCACTTGGCTATGGAATATTCAGTCATCTTTAAAGTGATCTTAAACCATTAGCATAAGAAATAGGAATATGTGCATCATTTGAATTAAATAAAAGTATTTACACTATTTAAATTTGCAATGTTTCATGCACCCTGAATTTCATTTGACTATCAATTAGCTGCTTTTAAATTCTATATTAATAACTATAAATATGGTATAATTGTATATAAACATGGTAATATTTTAAAACCACAAAACATCAATTGTGGAAGCAAGTTATTGAATTGAATATAGACTGCAACTAAAATGAAAGGTCATTGGTCTGAAACAATAGCCCTACTTTATTTTCTCCGTAGATACTGGCTAACCTGCCAAGTGTTTCCACCATTTTGTGCTTTAAGCAAGTAACTCTTACAAAATACAAAGCTTCTTCCTAGTGTCTATCTGTACTGCTCAGTCACTATAATTTCCCATCATGCTCCTGATAATATATTTGTCTAGATATTTGAAAGAGTTAATCTGCTTTCGGTGAAAAATAATTAGTCTCCAACCTCACTTGAGGCTTATTCATTTTAACCTGTCATCTTCTTCTGTACTCGATCTAAGTCAAATAGTGTGGTTACATTTTCATAATCGATATCTTCCAGCAGTCCGAAGACCCGAATTACATCTCCCTTCAATCATCTTTTTCCCTTTGGAAACAAGTTCAGCTCTGCAAGTTTTTTCATAAAACCAGTGCCTCAGATTTCACCTGTTCTTCATGCTCTGATATTGAGTAATCATAGCTGCCGATACTCTTAGGAATCATTTTTTATGCGTGCAATAAAAGAATGTAAAAACAGATGCTGTGATGTGAAAGGGTTTACAGTTTTTCTGCGTTTAAATGGAAAAAATAAATATCGGGATTTCTATCAAGAAAGGAATTCTATTGGCCATTTGCATTATAAAGCAGCTCCGGATCCAACCCGAGACTGCCTTTGGTAAGTACTGCATGAGCGCAATTGCTTTAGTATATTTTAAATTGGTTGAAATTTTAAGATACATAGGCCCGGACTTTCATTCCCAGGATGGGTGCGCAGAGTGGGACATATCCCAGCTGGATTCGAAGTCGGGCATGCCATTCCTGGGACAAAGATGCCAGATCCGGAGGCAAGCTAGCCGATTGGCCTGCTTCTGTGTCTAGGCACTTTGTTGATGTTATTTAAAAAATTACTTGATGTGTTCGGCAGGTCGGTTCGGTGTGGACTGCACTTGATGCAGCGATGCGAGAAACAGACCTCTAACACTGCAGAAGATCCAACACGGTTTTATTGAATGATAGAACTAACATACATATTTGACTGTGGGTCGACACTATACTGAACTGACTGGAGACTTCTGGGTAACTGGAGAAGTAGACCAGGAGTACTTAGTCACGCATCTTGGCGTGGAAAAGGTCTACACCGACTTTGGACCACGGAGAGGTCACAATCTCGTGCTCTTTGGGTTGAGCTGATGTAAACAATTGAGGACTGTATCGGCAATGTCCTGGCTGATGCCCGGCCAATAGACCGCCTCCCGAGCTCTGCGTCGGTATTTCCCGACCCCAAGGTGACCCTCATGGAGTTGGCCCAGCACCATAGCACGCATACTATGAAGAATTACGATTCTGTCGAGTTTCAGAAGGATTCCCTCCACCACCGTAAGGTCGTCTTTTACGTTATAGAACTGGGGATATTGTCGCTTCTGCCAGCCATTGCTGAGGTGCTGCATCACACACTGCAGCAGAGGATCCTTGGCTGTCTTCTCACGAATTTGGACCACCCATTATTCGGAGACCGCAAGGTTCGAGGCACACAACTGCACTTGGGCTTCTATATGGCAGATGAAGTCACTTTGTTCATGCGGTGTGGTAATGGACCTGGACAGGGCATCTGCAACGATCAGTTCTTTACCTGGCGTGTAGACCAGTTCGAAGTCGTAGCGGCGTCGCTTTAGAAGAATACACTGTAACCGAGGTGTCATGTTGTTTAAATCCTTCTGGATTATGTGGACTAGAAGCCTGTGGTCCGTCTCTACCGTGAATTTCGGCAGGCCATAAACATAGTCATGGAACTTGACTATCCCTGTTAGGAGGCCCAGACACTCCTTTTTGATCTGGGCATACCGTTGCTCAGTGGGCATCATGGCCCTGGAGGCATATGCCACTGGAGCCCAGGACGCAGAGTCATCCCGCTGAAGGAGCACCACCCCAATGCCGTCCCGGCTTGCATCAGTCAATATCTTGGTTTCCTTGGTTGGGTCGAAGAACACTAGGGCCGGGGCTGTTGTGTTTTTTGCTTTCAGATCGTGCCATTCCTCTTCATGCGTGGGCAGCCACTGGAGTTCCGTCGACTTTTTGACGAGATGGCGGAAGGCCATGGTGTGAGATGCCATATTGGGAATGAATTTCCCAAGGAAATTGACCATTCCGAGAAGCCGGAGGACTGCCTTTTGTCCTCCGGGGTCTTCATGGTGTTGATTGCCGAGACCTCGTTGGCGTCTGGCCGTACGCCCTGCTGCGAGATGTGGTCACCTAGGAATTTGATCTCCGATTGAACAAATGAGCACTTGGCCCTGTTGAGCTGAAGACCATGTTCATGGATTCTTTGGAATACCTGCTTGAGGCGAGCGATGTGTTCCTGGGGCGTTGTGGACTAGATAATGACATCGTCAACGTACACTCGCACCCTCTCAATGCCCTCCATCATCTGTCCCATGATGCGATGAAATACTTCGGAGGCAGATATGATGCCAAAAGACATTCCGTTGTAGCAGTAACGACCAAACGGGGTGTTGAACATGCACAACGTGCGACTGGATGCATCCAGTCGTATTTGCCAAAAACCCTTGGAGGCGTCGAGCTTAGGAAAGAATTTGGCATGAGCCATCTCACTGGTCAACTCTTCTCGCTTTGGTATCGGGTAATGCTCCCTCATGATGTTGCGGTTTAGATCCTTAGGGTCAGTGCAAATGCAAAGCTCCCCTGACGGCTTCTTGACGCAGACCATGTAGCTGACCCAGTCTGTGGGCTCTGTAACCTTTGATATGATATCCTGGTTTTGGAGGTCCTGTAATTGCTTCTTCAGACGATCGTTGAGGGGCGCCGGCACCCGGCGAGGTGCATGAATTACACGGGTGGCGTTCGGCTTGAGCAGGGTTTTGTATTGGTATGGGAGCGTGCCCGTTCCATCGAATATGCTGTGGTACTGCGTGATGATGTCATCCATGTCGGCTTGCAAGTTTCCATTGGGCGAGGCCGTCGCTGGTGATGAAGACATGGTGTGGACGCGTTGAATAAGGTTCAGGAGCTTGCAGGCACGAGCACCGAGCAGAAATGCTCTGTCAGGCCCGACGATTTCAAACCGCAGCGTCGCCTTGATCGCCTTATTGGATACCCCCAGTTGACACGAGCCACTGGCAGCTATGGCATTGCCAATGCAGTCAAGGAGCTGGCAGGCCGGTGGAAGAATGCTTGGTTTGGCGTGGATGGTGTCGCGGTCGGATATCGAGATGAGGTTCGCCGATGCGCCGGTGTCCAGTTTGAACCGGATGCGGGCCTTGTTCACTGTGAGGACAGCAGACCACTCATCGTCGGGATCCACACTGAGGATCGAGAGGCGTTGCGTAGGTGAGGTGGAAGGCAGCGCATGTGTAGTTATGATGCCCACCCGGTATGGGGACTTGAGGCACTCAGCATCAGGGTCCGTTGGGCTGTCGGGATCATAATCTTGCATGCCTTGTTGTATTGAGCGGACACTTCTGCGCCGCATCTGGGATCGCTGGCTGCTGAGCGGTGGGGCAGATCTGCAAAGGGCTGCCTAGTGGCCAAGCTTGCCACACTATAGACACCGGCGTCCTTTTGCCAGACATTGCCGTTTTAAATGAGCGGAGCCACAATTCGGACACGTCATGACACCGATGTCAGCGCGTTCCATGCATCATCGCGCATGCACAGTGCGGTCGGTCGACATATGCACCTGCGCAGTCAGGTTGTCGGGCTCGTCGTCCACTCGGTCGTGGCGCGCATGCGCAGGGACCCGTGAAAAGGGCGCGAACGGCCACTCTCCTCGATGTTCGGGCCCTGCATTTGTGTAATGGCCTGCACCCGTTCCGCCTCGTGGAAGGCCAGCTTCGCAGTTTCTGCCGCCCTGATGTGGGAGTAACGATTCTTAGCATGCTCATGGACAACGCACGTCTCGATAGCAACAGAGAGGGTCAACTGTTTGACTTTCAGGAGCTGCTGCCGATGGGAGTCGGAGTGGACCCCAAAAACTATCTGATCCCGGATCATGGAATCAGCCGTCGAGTCATAGTTACATGACTGCGCTAGGATGCGGAGATGGGTGACGAAGGACTGAAAAGGTTCATCCTTACCCTGAAGCCTCTGCTGGAAAACATACCGGTCAAAGCTCTCATTCACTTAAATGTCGCAGTGGCTGTCAAACTTTAGCAGGACTGTTTTGAATTTTGTTTTGTCTTCGCCGTCAGCGAACGTGAGTGAGTTGTAGATTTGGATGGCGTGGTCCCCCGCGGTGGAGAGAAATAGCGCGATCTTCCTTGCATCCGATGCTGCTTCGAGGTCGGGGGCCTCGATGTACCAGTGGAACTTTTGCTTGAAGAGCTTCCAATTTGCGCCGAGGTTGCCGGAGATGCGGAGCTGCGGAGGAGGCTGGATGTTTTCCATTTCACCGGGTGGCTGCTTGCTGGTCAATGCTGATTCACTCGAGGTAGGTCCGTCAGTTTTCAGTATCACTTCGTGGTACCATGATGTGTTAGGCAGGTCGGTTCGGTGTGGACTACACTTGATGCAGCGTTGCGAGAAACAGACGTCTAACACTGCAGAAGATCCAACACGGTTTTATTGCACGATAGAACTAACATACATATTTAACTGTGGGTCGACACTATACTGAACTGACTGGAGACCTTGTACTAGCCTGACCAGACTTACTAGCTACCGCATGGTGTTTGCACTGTGCTAGCTCGTGGACTCTGACTGTCTCAGTGGCTGGGTTCAGAGTGCGCGGGAAACCTAGTGCCCTCTGGCTTTATAGTGGTGGTGTCCTGTCTGGTGATTGGCTGCACTGTGATGTGTGCTTACTGGTCATTGTGTGTGTCAATCACTGCCTGTCTGCACTTCATTATATACATGCGTGGATATTATGACATTACTAAAACAAAAAACATTCCTTCAGCCCTCATTTCTCACACCCCATCACCGCCACCCCCACACATATACACACACATGCACATACTCCCGTTGTCCTCCAAAGGATCTATGCCATCCCATGCCCCCACCCACTCCCATGGTTGGTCATGAAACACATCAACTCCATGTTCCCAGGATGCCTAGATCCACTGAAATTTGCATACTGCTGCAACCGGTCCACAGCAGACGCCATCTCCCAGGCCCTACACTCATCCCTGGAGCATCTGAACAATGAGGACTCCTACATCAGACACCTATTTATTGACTACAGCTCTGCCTTCAACACCATAATCCCAGCCAATCTTATATGAAAGCTCCAAAGCCTAGGACTTGGCTCCTCACTCTGCCATTGGATCCTTGGCTTTCTGACCCATAGACCACAATCAGTAAGAATAAATAACATCTCCTCTACGACAGCCCTCAATACCAGGGCCCCACAAGGCTGCGTACGTAGCCCCCTACTATACTCCCTATGCACACACGACTGCGTGGCACAATTTGGTTCCCCCAACTCCATCTACAAGTTTGCTGATGACACGACCATAGTGGGTCGGACAATGACGATTCAGAATACAGGAGGAAGATAGAGAACTCTCCCTCAGTGTCAGCAAAATTAAAGAGCTGGTCATTGACTTCAGGAAGCAAAGTACCGTACACACCCCTGTCTGCATCAACGGGGCCGAAGTGAAGATGGTTGACAGCTTCAAATTCCGAAGTGTGCACATCACCAAAAATCAGTCCTGGTCCACCCACTTCACTTTCCACCTTTATCTCCCACCATGATGGTCTGAGGGCTTTCCACTTTCTCCTTGAATAGAGGCCTTACAATTGCCCTTCACCGCCATGCTCCTTTGATTTGCTGAACTTGTCTCTCATTGAATAATTTCTCCTTTAACTTGCATCACTGCTTCCATGTAAAAGGTGTTATGAGTGGATGATCCATCTTGGCATCCTCTGGAGTTCTCCAGCATCACAGATGCCAGACTTCAGCCAATTCAATTTACTCTACCTGACGTCAAGAATCTGATGAAGGCATCGGATATTGCAAAAGCTATGGGCCCTGACAATATCCCTGCAATAGTACTGAAGACTTGTCTTCCAGAACTTGCCGTGTCCCTAGCCAAGCTTTCCAGTATTTATGATCCCCACCACATTCTCTTTTCACCTTAGCAAGGTAAAAATATCCCTGCTAGACACAGTATTCAGGTTAAAACTAATTGCCAAATTTGGTCTGGACCATCTTTTCCAATGTAACAGTTCATTTGGACAAAGTAACGCGGTCTATTTGTCTTTCCCCTGGTCTGTGGAAATAGAATGTTCCACATTTCACACGTGGTCACACACGCTCAGGGAGTTTTATCTCTTTGTTCAACAAAAAGCTATTCCACTATTTTTACTGTTAATCTTTTTGAGGAAAATGTTATCCATTATTCCTAATCATCTGTGCACAATATATCAAAATCATTGTGTTGGATGCTGATATAAGTTCAATACACGTCACTTGGATCTCAAGCATCTCTACTGTACATAACATAATTGCACACCTAGATCAGAGCAGCTTTATTTTAATCAATTACCTGATCAACAACTTTTCCTGATTCATACAGATGTAGTGGGATGAATTTTAACAGGAGTGTCATGATATCCACATTAACATATCATGGTGCAATCACACACACACACTGATGGACGGGTAGTTGGACCAACCAACACACACACAACATCGCAGCCAATCATCAGTGAGAGCACACGCACTATAAAACAGGGAACACCACAGCTCCCGTTCATTCTACCAGGAGCTAGCTCAGAGCACAGAGCTCACAGTGTGCCACTCAGACATACACCATGGGCTGAGTGCCTCACTAAGATAGTGCTAGGGCTGGGTCCACAGGTTAGCTGGTGAAGTACGAACCACAGCCAGAAGTTAATAGTTATTATTGTAGAGAATAATAAAACAGAGTTGTACCATCCACAACCGTGTTGGTTCGTTTGTGTATCGGAACACCTAACATGACATGATACCAGGGCTGGAAACTCGCCAGCGACTGTGAGACCTACCTGCACCTGGTCAGAAACCCTCCCTCCTGCGCCATGGAAACCACCAGCCCGCCGCAGCCTCTCCGGATCACTGGAAATCTTGGCGTCAACTGGAGGCTGTTTAAACAGCGTTTCCAACTCTTCCTAGAAGCCACAGACACGGAGAATGCATCGGACACCAGGAAGATCGCCCTCCTCCTCTCCACGGCGGGGCAACACGCCACCCACATGTACAACTCCCTAGCATTCGCGGCAGGCGAGGACAAAATGAAGTACAAGACGGTCCTTCTAAAATTTGAGGAACACTTCAGCAAGTTAATGAAGCTTTGAGAGGTACCTCGTCCAGCAGCGCCTTCAGTGTAAGGATGAGCCTTTTCAATCTTACTTCCTGCAGAAACTCAGCACCCATGGACCAGTTGAACCAGGAACATTCCTCGTCACAATGGACGTCTCGGCACTCTACACCAGCATCCCCCATGACGACGGCATTGCTGCAACAACCTCAGTACTCAACACCGACAACTGCCAATCACCAGACGCAATTCTGCAACTCATCCGCTTCATTCTGATCACAACGTCTTCACCTTCGACAACAAGTTCTTCATCCAGACGCACGGAACAGCCATGGGGACCAAATTCGCACCCCAATACGCCAACATCTTCATGCACAAGTTTGAACAGGACCTACTCGCCGCACAGGACCTTCAACCAACGTTATACACCAGATACATCGATGACATTTTTTTCCTTTGGACCCACGGCGAAGAATCACTGAAACGACTACACGATGACATTAATAAGTTCCATCCAACCATCAGACTCACCATGGACTACTCTCCAAAATCAGTTGCACTCTTGGACACACTCGTCTCCATCAAGGACGGTCAACTCAGCACTTCGATTTACCGCAAACGCACAGATAACCTCACGATGCTCCACTTCTCCAGCTTCCATCCTAAACACATTAAAGAAGCCATCCCCTTTGGACAGGATCTGCTCAGACGAGGAGGAGCGTAACAGACTTCTACAGACGTTGAAAGATGCCCTCCTACGAACGGGATATGACACTCGACTCATCGATCGACAGTTCCAACGCGCCACAGCGAAAAACCGCACCGACCTCCTCAGAAGGTAAACATGGGACACAACCGACAGAATACCCTTCGTCGTCCAGTACTTCCCCGGAGCGGAGAAACGACGTCATCTTCTTCACAGCCTTCAACACGTCATTGATGACGATGAACATCTTGCCAAGGTCATCCCCACACCCCCACTACTTGCCTTCAAACAACCGCGCAACCTCAAACAAACCATTGTTTGCAGCAAACTACCCAGTCTTCAGAACAGTGACCACGACACCACACAACCCTGCCATGGCAATCTCTGCAAGACGTGCCAGATCATCGACATGAATACCACTATTACACGTGAGAACACCACCCACCAGGTACGCGGTACATACTCGTGCGACTCGGCCAACGTTGTCTACCTCATATGCTGCAGGAAAGGATGTCCCGAAGCGTGGTACACTGGCGAGACCATGCAGACGCTGCAACAACGAATGAACGGACATCGCGCAACAATCACCAGGCAGGAATGTTCCCTTCCAGTCGGGGAACACTTCAGCAGTCAATGGCATTCAGCCTCTGATCTCCGGGTAAGCGTTCTCCAAGGCGGCCTTCAGGAAGCGCGACAACGCAGAATCGCCGAGCAGAAACTTATAGCCAAGTTCCGCACACATGAGTGCGGCCTCAACCGGGACCTGGGATTCATGTCGCATTACATTCATCCCCCACCATCTGGCCTGTGAAATCCTACCAACTGCCCTGGCTTGTCACAATTCACACCTCTTTCACCTGGGGTTACCCCATCTCTGGATCTGTAAAGATTTAATCACCTGCTAATGGTCGCATTCCAAGCATTGTTTGGCATCTTTGAATCTGTCTATATATGTGTTTCTGGAACATACCTCTTCATTCACCTGAGGAAGGAGCAGCGCTCCGAAAGCTAGTGACATCGAAACAAACCTGTTGGACTTTAACCTGGTGTTGTGAGACTTCGTACTGTGCTCACCCCAGTCCAACGCCGGCATCTCCACATCAATCTTATTTAACACACCTCCGTATCCTTGCGCAGTCCTGCGGCTATGAGGCCACCTCCGACTCCATGATTCGTGATCTGATCGTTTTTGGGGTCACCTCGGATACCCTGCGCCAGCAGCTCCTCAAAATAAAGTGCCTCACCCTAGCCACCGCCATCGAGACCTACGTCCTCCATGAAAACGCAACGAGCCGGTACTCCCAATTCCAGGCGGCCGAATCGGCATGGCAGGGGTCCTACGGGGCCGAGCGGGTCCAGTCGATCGGGTTCATCCCAGCCCACGGCCCTGACGAGGGCAGCCATTTTGCGCGCTTACCGAGGCCTCCCGCGCTTGTACGCGCCAAAAGAGGGGACGTCGACGCAGAGGGACAGGATGCACAGGCGCGCTCTCCGCAGGACCGCACCGCGCATGCGCGGTGGTGCAACGAATGCCATGACATCACGACGTGCGGCAATTGTGGATCCGCACACTTAAAGCGGCAATGTCCGGCCAAAGCGCGACAATGCCTCCGCTATGGCAGGATGGGCCACTATGCTGCCTGCTGTCGAGCAGCTCAACCTGCCAACTCTCTGCAATTCCGCCAGCCTCGCAGGGACGTGCAGGCCATTCAGCCCCCATACACCGAGTCATACTCTGACAACGTGCAGACCAGTGATACCGACGACCGGGAACCCTTCCGCGTTGCGGTAATAAACAAGAACCGGATGTCCCCAAGTCGGACCCACCAGCCGATGCCAGTGCACAGCATTAATCCGGGCGATGAATGGTGTGCCATCCTAACGGTCAACCGATCACCAATCACATTCCGCTTAGACACTGGTGCCTCCTCCAATCTCATTGCATGGTCAGCCTTCCACACCTTGAAGGTTAAACCATCGATTCTGCCATCCCACTGTCAGCTGGTTGATTATAACGGAAACGTTATCCCGGCCATGGGGTCCTGCCAGCTCGAGGTTGCACACAATTCACATACAGCCGCACTGTCTTTTGAGATAGTTGGATCCTCGAAGGGCTCTCTGTTAGGCGCACAGGCGTGCAAGATCCTCCACCTCGTTCAGCGGGTACACACTTTGTCTCCAGATGGCACGTCCGATTTCCCAGATGCAGACTTTAGGACGCAGCTCCACTCGCTCCTCGCCCACAACCAGGAGGTTTTCGAGGGCATGGGCACACTGCCCTACACTTACAGAATACGGCTCAAAACGGACGCCACCCAGATCATTCACGCACCTCGTAGAGTCCCAGCACCACTCAAGGACTGCCTCAAGCAGCAGCTGCAGGACCAAGGAGTGCTTTCCCGGGTCACGGAGCCAACGCCATGGGTCAGCTCCATGGTGTGTGTAAAAAAGCTCTCCGGCGAGCTCCGGATCTGAATCGACCCGAAAGACCTGAACAACAACATCATGAGGGAACACTACCCCACACCCAAACGGAACGAAATCACGAGCGAAATAGCCCGGGCTAAAATTTTCACCAAGCTTGATGCCTCAAAGGGTTTTTGCCAGATTCAACTGGATCAGTCCAGCAGGAATCTGTGCACTTTCAGCACTCCCTTTGGAAGATAATGCTACAATAGGATGCCGTTTGGCATCATCTTGGCATCCGAGGTGTTTCATCGCATCATGGAACAGATGAAGGAGGGCATCGAAGGGGTACAAGACTATGTTGACGACGTCATCATCTGGTCCACCACACCACAGGAGCACATCAGTCGTCTCCAGCGTGTCTTTGCACGGATACAAGATCAGGGCCTACGCCTCAACCAAGCCAAGTGCTCTTTTGGCCAAACTGAGCTAAGGTTTCCGGGGGACTACATAGCCCGGTCAGGGGTGCGGCTGTATGCCGACAAAGTGGCAGCTATCACAGCCATGCCGCAGCCGGCAGACAAGAAGGCAGTGTTACGCTTTCTCGGGATGGTCAACTTCCTGGGGAAGTTTATTCCCTACCTTGCCTCGCACACAACAGCTCTTCGCTACCTGGTCAAGAAGACAACGGAATTCCAGTGGCTGCACGCACACCAGAAGGAATGGGAGGAGCTCAAGATCAAGCTCACCACCGCCATGGTATTGGCGTTCTTCGACACTACTCGAGACACAAAGATCTCGACTGATGCCAGCCAGTCCGGCATTGGGGCGGTACTCCTGCAACGGGACGACACTGCATCATGGGCCCCGGTCGCCTATGCCTCGCGGGCCATGACCCCCACAGAACAGCGCGATGCGCAGATTGAAAAGGAGTGCCTGGGTTTGTTGACCGGCATCGACAAATTCCACGATTATGTGTATGGTCTTCCGCAGTTCACTGTGGAGACCGACCATCGCCCCCTGGTCGGCATCATTCAGAAGGACCTCAACGGTATGACCCTCTCCTCCAGCGCATTCTGCTCAAGCTCCGGAGGTACAACTTCCAACTTGTCTACACCCCAGGAAAGGACCTCATCATCGCGGGTGCCCTGTCAAGAGCAGTGAACACACTGCCCGAATCGGAGAGGTTCATTTGTCAGGTCCATAAGACCATAAGACGCAAGGTCGACGTACAAGTAGCCTTCACATTGGACAATCTGCCGGCTACTGATGCACTTCTGGCCCACATTCGCCGTGAGACTGCAGCTGACCCCCTTCTACAATGTGTGATGCGCCACATGACGGAAGGGTGGCTCAAGGGGCAGTGCCCACAATTCTACAATGTCCGAGACGACTTGGTCGTCATTGATGGGTCCTCCTAAAGTTGGACCGGATTGTGATCCCACACAGCATGCACCGGCTTGTCCTCGAACAATTGCACGAATGTCATCTCCGAGTTGAAAAGTGCAGGCGGGGGGCCCGAGAGGCTGTGTACTGGCCGGGCATCAGCGACGACATCGCTAACATGGTGCTCAACTGCCCCACCTACCAGAGGTTTCAGCCAGCGCAACCTCCTGAGACGCTTCAGCCCCATGAGTCCCCTGGGCAAAGGTGGGTGTGGACCTCTTTCATGCGCTCGGCAGGGACTACGTCATTCTAATTGACTATTTTTCAAATTATCCGGAGGTCATACTCCTGCACGACTTGACATCATCAGCTGTCATCAGAGCATGTAAAGAAACCTTCGCTCGCCATGGAATTCCGCTCACCGTCATGTCTGGCAACGGGCCCTGTTTTGCGAGCCAAGAATGGTCTTCTTTTGCCGCTTCATATGACTTCACACACGTGACGTCCAGCCCTTTGCATCCCCAGTCGAATGGCAAGGCGGAAAAGGGCGTCCATATCGTGAAGTGGCTCCTCTGCAAGGCTGCTGATGCCGGATCTGATTTCTGTTTAGCCCTGATGGCCTATCGCTCGGCCCCACTGTCCACGGGCCTCTCGCCAGCCCAGCTGTTGATGGGTCGCACCCTCAGGACCACTGTGCCGTCCATTCATGTTCCGAAACCCGACCATGCTCCAGTACTGCAAAGGATGTGACAGCAGCGTGCTCAGCAGGAGGTGGCACATGACGCTCGGGCAACTGATCTTCCTGCCCTGGCGCCTGGAGACAACGTCCGCATACACCTACCGGAGGGTGGCTGGTCGGCAACCGCCGAGGTTCTCCGCCGCGTGGCTCCCCGCTCGTTCCTGGTTCGCCTGTCTGATGGCTCCATTCGCCGGCGGAATCGGCGGGCCCTTCGGCTGCTTCCGCACTCGCTACGTGATCATGCACTGGTGCCACGCCCTCCTGTTGTCCCTGATGTCGACTTCGTTGAGTTTCCTGCCACTCTGCCTATTCCTCTCTCGCCCGTGGCCATGCCTGTTCCTCAGCCGGTGGATCCTGACCCACTCTTGAGGCAGTCAACCCGAATTCGTCGCCCATCTAATAGACTGGACTTATGAGCCTGTATGCACATTGGACTCACTGAATTGTTTTGCAATACTGTTAACTTGTTTCTCTCTTGTCGTTCCAGAAGTTCTCTTTTGATATTTGATGATTGCACTTGTTTTGTTTATGGTACAACCTCGTTGCTCTGTTGCACCTGACACCTTCCTATGTGTATAGTTTAGCCTCATGTACATGTTGTAAATATTGCACACACATACTCAGATGCACTCAGTACACACCAATATTTATTACCATGTCGGCACATATTCTTGTGAAAAGGGGGATGTCATGATATCCACATTAACATATCATGGTGCAATCACACACACACACACTGATGGACAGGTAGATGGACCAACCAACACACACACAACATCGCAGCCAATCACCAGTGAGAGCACACGCACTATAAAACAGGGAACACCACAGTTCCCGCTCATTCTACCAGGAGATAGCTCAGAGCACAGAGCTCACAGCGTGCCACTCAGACATACACCATGGGCTGAGTGCCTCACTAAGATAGTGCTAGGGCTGGGTCCACAGGTTAGCTGGTGAAGTACGAACCACAGCCAGAAGTTAATAGTTATTATTGTACAGAATAATAAAACAGAGTTGTACCATCTACAACCGTGTTGGTTCGTTTGTGTATCGGCACACCCAACACGACAAGGAGGAATAAAGCCGAGGGTGAGGGTGAAAATTAAAACTTGAGTAGCCTGACCCCAATCTGGAATATTTATGGTGGCAGGTTGAGTGGAGTGTCTGTCCTGCAATCTTAAAATATGACAATTCATTATAAAATTTATAACAGACTCTCACATGCCGTGAGAGTCAAATTAAACATTGACTGGTGGATTTCCTCGAGTTCCGTAAGCCCAGCAGCAAAATGGACGACCTGCCAGATATAATAAAAACAAATAACTGCAGATGTGGGAGACTTAAAATGAAAACAGAAAATGCTGGGAAAACGCAGGCGGTCCGTCGGTATCTGTGGCGAGAGAAACACAGTTAAACTTTCAAGTCAACTTGAGAATTAAAAGATAAATCATTCAGAAAATAAACTGTGGAAGTGCTTTTTGTAGCACTGCACCCGATGTAGAGGAGGTGGAGGAGTGTTTCCTCAGACCTTCAAGCTAATCTTCTGCCAAGATCAGCTGCCAGTCTCCCTTCAAACTTTCAATTCAGCGCCCATTGCCCTACAATCTCTCCATCCATCCTGACTGCCACCCTGAAGCCCCCATCCCCTAAATCTTCTGCCCCATGATGTCTTCCGATAATCGTTCTCTCCCAATTGCTGGTCCAAATCCCCCTTCATCACTAACCCCCAATGTTTCAAAGCTGCCTGGGGCCTTCTGCCACTCTCTTTCCTGCCCCGCCAGTTGACAAGCCTGTCAATTTCGCTAACCACAGGATATGAACAGAGTAAAGCAGTGAAAATTAAGTCCCATCGTTAAGTTTTGTTCCCAGCCTTTCCTAGCTCCCCTCTGCAAATATGCATCCCCCACTCCCTCACTGTAAATAGTAAGGCTACTGTGTCCTACATCCTGAATCATGAAGATGTTTGTCTCCTATCTTCCAACCTGCAATGTACTAAAAAGAAATTAGCCTCAGTTTTAACTCTTGCTAGTTCAAGCTATATGAAACAGAAATTCCCATTTTTGTTGCAACTGAATTTACACATTTTGCACAAAATCAAACTATACAGTGATACAGCTACAACATTGTCTTGTTAAACATAGGGTTGAAGTGGTAATGTGATGCAGCTAATGTTGAATGATGGGAGACAGGTGTCATAAGGTGTTAAAAAATAAAACAAATGAAAAGAAAGCATTTAACAATATACACCCTTGTACAAACCTGACAGGAGGGTATACATTTGCAACAATTTATAATGAATTATGGACAGTTTTGTGGTGTGACTTAATGCATGGAAATGCAGCTTTCTCCGGTAGTGCATGAGTGCCTTATAAAAGCACACATGGCAAGCAAATCTGCCAAAAACAGATATTTGTAATACTGAAGTGCCAATCAAAAAACCGAGTATTAAAATTAGAATTTTCTGCTGTACAGGTTGATTATGAACACACCTGGGCGGGATTCTCCGTCGCCAACGCTGGAATCGGAAAACGCTACTAGGCGGAGAATCGGTTTTTGCAATGAAATCATAACAGGCGATGGTCTCACACCAAATCGTAATCCCCGGTGCCTTGACAGCAGTGCCAATGCGTTCCACTCTGCATGTACAGTAAACGCCATTGGCATATTAGCGGGCCTGACCCAGTATTCTCCATGATTCTCTGCCTCCACCGGGGCGAATTCCCGACAGCAAGGTTCACTTGTGCTTTTAAAAATCGAGAAACAGGCACCATGACTGATGAGGGAGAGAGAGGAGGTAGGACACGGTGAGCTGTGATTGTGGGCTGCCGGTCCTGACACTGGCCGGGCTGGCTGGGGTAGGGGGCCTTACCAGGGCCTGCTGTGACTGGGCCATGCTCAGAGCGCCGCCACATTGCCCAGGTGGCTCTGGCACATGGCTGCCTGTGAGAGGGTAATCCTGTTCTGAGCCTCGGTCATTGCCTGCACAGATTGCTCCAGGCATTGGACATGCTGATCCATAGCCAAAACCCTTGCCGCCAAGGCCTCCATCGTGGATGCCACCCATGCGGTGTTGGCCTGGGTGGCATGCCTGGCAGGCTGGATGCTCGCCGACAACCCCTCATGCAGTCCCTGACTCTGCAACTGCATCTCCACGATCAATGGGACTGTACATTCCAGCTGGAAGTGCCCAACTGAGGTGAGTGTCTCTGGGGTGATTGAGGGTGATGGAGACAGCTGTGACGGGAAATCCATGTCATCCTCGAACTCGAGCTCCGGGGTTTCCTGGGTCTCGGGTATATAGCTCCCCTTCGTGTCGGTGTCCTCGTCGCTGCTCGGAATCTGGGGCTCTGGTTGTGACTGGGGTGGGAGACACCAGAAGGACCCGCTCCACTCCATCACCAGCAGGTCCTGCAAGACACAAGACAGGGTGTATGATGGGTCCGGGGGGCGAGTGGGAGTGTGTGGAGCGTGGGTGAGCGGGTGTGGGGTGATGCGAGGGTGGTGTGGAGGTGAGGCTGGTGTTGGGGGGAGGATGACACAGATGTCACAGGGAACCGCAACCCGGCAAGGTCTCACTTCCTTGTCCACAGCTGATCTCCACCCCGGCGACTGTGCTTTCCTCGGGTCTTCCGATCACGTCCACGGTCCACCTCCGCCACAGTGAGGTGCCACAGGTCCAGCGGTCCTCCTCCAGTCTTTGCTCATTCCCAGGTTAAGTGCAGCCTTCTCCTGGGGGTGGGAACGAACAAGGAAACTAACAATGTTAGACCGTCCGACACATGCAGCCCAGGGGGTGGATAACTGGTGGCTTTGGTGCCCAGGGGACCCGTCATGGAGTCCGGTATGGGTGCCGGCATGTGGCGCAGGTTGGGGGTTTAGCCACTCTCTGGGTGGGGGGGGGGGGGTGGTAGGGTTACGGGTGTGTGGGGGGTTTTGGTGCCAGGGGCACAATACTGCCTGGCCACCCTGAGGAGGTCATGCAATTTCTTACGTCATTGCTGGCCGGTCCGGATGGTGTTGCTCGTGGCGCTGACGCAGTGAATGGCGGCAGCTGGTAGCCTCCTTACTGGGCTGGAGTACAGGGTGGCCTGCCTCTCCTCTATTGTGTTCAGGAGGGTCTCAAGCTCGGCATCAGTGAATCTCAGGGCTGATCTCCTTGCTGCCATCTTGTTGGCTGAGATGGTGTGCATTGGGAGTGAAGGGTGTATATGCGGCTGCAGTTTGTCAGCCTCCTGAGTGTCAATCGTGAACCTGCCGAATCAGACACCATTTCTCATTGGAGTCGATTGTGTCCCACATGGCACCAGTACTAGTCTCTGAATCAGTCGATGGAGCGGCGCCAGTTTTGCTGCTATGGAAGTCCACGAATCATGCCCCGGCATCAACACTTAGTCACAGGAACGGAGAATTCCGCCGATGATTTCCGCCGATTGTCTCCTTGGTTAGGAGTGGACCGATTCATTCATTTCAGCCAAGTAGATTGTATGGAGGAATTTATAAAATTATTTTTCCAGAATTTCCCAACAAAACGTTCTATTTTAATGAAATATAGTCATGCTTTAAAATAAGGTATTTTCACCCAGATTTATCACTCCTGTCAATTAGTCCAGCTGCTAGGCAGGAAGTGTAAAAATATAATGAGATCATATGTTTCAGCAAATGTGCACCAATGCCTGGCCGGAGCATTCCCTGTTGTGGGGATTGGTTCGTAATGGAGCAGGGGTGGGGGAGCAAATCGGGCTTCAAACCCATTAATCAAATGGAAATGAGCAATTTGCATCCTCCCGCCAGCACAGGGTGGGAATCCCACTGAGGACAGCAGTGGGGGAATCAAATCATCGCAGCAGGGGACCAAACCCATTTTTCCCTCGACGTTCCATCCTCCACCCGATCCGAAATCCCAAAACTGGCATCAGGCGATGGGGAATTCACCCAACGGCATTATAGGAAATATAGATTGGGCACAATTCTCTGGCCTCGTTGCACTCGAGTGAGAGCACAAAGAGGCCAGTGAATAGCGGGAGAGGCCAAGAACAAGAGCCATGCCAGGTGCCAAACAGTTTGTGTTCCAACCAGCCCGTCCCCATTGGCGAAGTGGGGATCCCACCATAGTGTGGCGAGAAGCCATTAATCCCCACTTCAGCCCTATTTCAGCCATTAATCCCCACTTCAGCCATCTCATATCCAACAGCCTTCCATGATCCAGCGGCCTCCCCAGCCAGTGGTCACGCTGACGCCGTGACCATTACCCATTCCGGGGCAACCTTTGTCCCTGTCCGTCTGCCCCGCTGACCACCCATAGCCCCACCGACTGCCGTGTGGCTGACGGCTATTGCAGAATTGGCAACCCTAGTTAAGTGAGCACTTCACACACCCCAAGTGGGTTTCCAATGGATAGGCATGCCATGTGGGAGTTATTGCCAAGCATACCAATCAGACCGTGATGCCTGGACATGGTGCTGAACACTGTGCGGGCGGACACACCACGGATGCAGCAGCCAACATTCGAACACCCAGGGGATGGGATTCAGCTACGGGGGCATGTCCATGGCCGGAGGATGGGTGAGTGCAACAGGGAGGAGACCAGCGCCCGGTCCAGGTAGCGTTATGTGCAGGGTGGGTATCTGGGGTACAGGGTCTGAGGTCCATAGCCCACAGGTGCATGCGACAGGTCACGGATGCCTTGTTTGCCCAGACGGACATGGATCAGGTCCAAAACGATGCCCAGGCAGCAGGATTTTCCGCCATCGCTGGGATACCCCCAGGTCCAGGGGCTGATAGACTGCACGCATGCCGCCTTGTGCGCACCAGGCCAGCTGGGAGTGTCCTACATTAACAGGAAGGGGTTCCACTCCCTGAACATACAGCTCGTGTGTGACCACCACATGCATGTGTGTGCGCGCTTCACAGAGAGTGTGCAAGACAGCTACATCCTGGGGCAGTCAGACATCCCCAGCCTCTTTGAAGTCCTGCCCAGGATGGTCGGCTGGCTCTTGGGGCATTAGGGGTACCCGCTGAAGACCTGGCTAATGACGCCAGTACAGAGGCCGGAGACTGAAGCGAAGACCCGATACAACAAGGCCCATGTGGCCACACCGGCTGTCATTGAGCGGTGCATCAGACTGCTCAAAGTGTAATTTCCCAACTGCTTAATATGCTGTTCTGATGCCTCATCCGCTCCGGTGGTGCTCTGCAGTACACCCCCCGGAGGGCCGCCTGCTTTGTGGTGGTCTGCTGTGTCCTCCACAACCTGGCACAGCAGCGGGGCGATGTTCTGGAGTTGCGGGATGAGGAACATGTAGCCAGCTCCGAGGAGGAGGAGGATGATGAGGAGGTGCCGGACCAGCAGGGGCTGGAGGACGATCACAGGGATGAACTGGGGTCCAGCCAGAGGTTGCAGGGCAGGCGGCAGCGGCGAGGGTCTGGCAAGCCTAGAGAGTCATGGAGGCCCTCATACTTGCCCGATTCACAAAGGACATGGCCTGGTCCGTTGTCAATACCTTACCCACACCCCTCGTACTCGTACACTGCCCCTCTGGCCCTCGGCAACTGCTCCACTGCTTCTCCGTGGACACCAACCCAAACTCCACCGTGAGCCTCTGCCTTCCCTTCAGCACTCCTGCCTCCTGGACCTCCGAATACCTTCTATACACCAGCAGGATCTCGTTCACCAGCCTTACCATCACTGCTCGCTCCACCTTTTCCCTGTGCGCCTGGATCGATATAAGCTTTCCCCGACCACTGCTTTGAGCGCCTCCCATAGCGGGATGGCCGAGACCTCGCCTGTACCATTCACTTCCACATATCCCCGAATGGCAGCCCTCACCCGCTCACACACCTCGTAATCCGCTAACAACCTCACGTCCAGTCTCCACTGCGGGCACTGAGCCCCCTCTCGATCCAATTGCAAGTCCGCCCAGTGCGACGCGTGGTCTGAAACCACGATCGCCGAATACCCTCAATCGACAACTCCCGCCAGCAGTGCCTTGTCCACCACAAAATAATCAATTCGCGAATACACCCTGTGCATATAATAATAATTGTTATTATTGAAATGAAATGAAAAAAATGAATGAAATGAAATTAAAATAGCTTATTGTCACAAGTAGGCTTCAAATGAAGTTACTGTGAAAAGCCCCTAGTTGCCACATTCCGGCGCCTGTTCAGGGAGGCTGGTACGGGAATTGAACCGTGCCACTGACCTGCCTTGGTCTACTTTCAAAGCCAGCTCTTTAGCCCTGTGCTAAACCAGCCCCGATTGTCACAAGTAGGCTTACATTAACACTGCAATGAAGTTACTGTGAAAATCCCAACATTCCGGCATCTGTTTGGGTACACAGAGGGAGAATTCAGAATATCCAAATTACCTAACAGCACGTCTTTCGGAACTTGTGGGAGGAAACCGGAGCACCTGGAGGAAACCCACGCAGATACAGAGAGAACGTGCAGGCTCTGCACAGACAGTAACCGAGGCCAGGAATCAAACCTGGGACCCTGGAGCTGCGAAGCAACAGTACTAACGACTATGCTACCGTGCAGGTGGGAAAAGTGCGAGAATTCCTTCGGCCCCGGCTTCCCAAACCTCCATGGATCTACCCCCCCCCATGTGGTCCCTAAACCCCTTCAGCTCCTTCACCTCCGCCGACACCTTCCCCAACTTCAGGCTCGACCGGTCCAGACTTGGATTAATGGCTGTGTTAAAATCCCCTCCCATGATCAACCGGTGTGAGTCCAGGTCCGGGATCTTCCCCAGCACCCGCTTCATGAACTTCACATCGTCCCAATTTGGGGCAAAGACATTCATCAAGACCACTGGCATCCCCTCCAGCTTCCCGCACACCATCACAAAGCTCCCTCCCTAATCTGCAACAATATTCCCCACCTCAAACGCCACCCGTTTGTTTATCAGCAACCCCCCCCCCCCCCCCCCCCAGGGTCTTCATATCTAATCCTGAATGAAAGACTTGCCCTACCCACCCCTGCCTTAGCCTAGTCTCATCTCCAATCCTCAACTGTGTTTCTTGCAAAAAGACCATGTCTGCCTTCAAGCTCCTCAAGTGCCTCAACACATGCGGATGGCCCATTCAGCCCTCTTGCATTTCATATGGCCAACCTGGTCGCCAACCCCCCCCACCCTCCCCCACTGCTGATCAACCATATCCCTTCTTGCACCAGCCCCCGGTCCGTATCACACGCCACCATCACACGATGGATACAGAACTGGCTAGATCATAGAAGGCAGAGAGTAGCAATGGAAGGGTGCTTTTCTGATTGGAGGGTTGTGACTAGTGGTGTTCCGCAGGGATCAGTGCTGGGACCTTTGCTGTTCGTAGTATATATAAATGATTTGGAGGAAAGTGTAACTGGTCTGATTAGTAAGTTTGCAGACGACACAAAGGTTGGTGGAATTGCGGATAGCGATGAGGACTGTCAGAGGATACAGCAGGATTTAGATCATTTGGAGCCTTGGGCGGAGAGATGACAGATGGAGTTTAATCTGGACAAATGTGAGGTAATGCATTTTGGAAGGTCTAATGCAGGTAGGGAATATACAATGAATGGTAGAACCCTCAAGAGTATTGAAAGTCAAAGAGATCTAGGAGTACAGGTCCACAGGTCACTGAAAGGGGCAACAGGTGGAGAAGGTAGTCAAGAAAGCAGACGGCATGCTTGCCTTCATTGGCCGGGGCATTGAGTATAAAAATTGGCAAGTCATGTTGCAGCTGTATAGAACCTTAGTTAGGCCACACTTGGACTACAGTGTTCAATTCTGGTTGCCACACTACCAGAAGGATGTGGAGGCTTTAGGGAGGGTGCAGAAGAGATTTACCAGGATGTTGCCTGGTATGGAGGGCATTAGCTATGAGGAGAGGTTGAGAAAACTCGGTTTGTTCTCACTGGAACGACGGAGGTTGAGGGGCGACCTGATAGAGGCCTACAAAATTATGAGGGGCATAGACAGAGTGGATAGTCAGAGACTTTTTCCCAGGGTAGAGGGGTCAATTACTAGGGGACATAGGTTTAAGGAGCGAGGGGCAAGGTTTAGAGGAGATGTACGAGGCACGTTTTTTGCACAGAGGGTAGTGGGTGCCTGGAACTCGCTGCCGGAGGAGGTGGTGGAAGCAGGGATGATAGTGACGTTTAAGGGGCATCTTGACAAATCCATGAATAGGATGGGAATAGAGGGATACGGACCCCGGAAGTGCAGAAGATTTTAGTTTAAACGGGCAGCATGGTCGGCACGGGCTTGGAGGGCTGAAGGGCCTGTTCCTGTGCTGTACTTTGTTCTTTGACCCTCAAGGCCCACCCTCGGATCTCCACCATCACCACCTCCCTTCTTGCTTCGTTTCAGCTTGACTTCTTTGTCAGCTGCCCCCCTCCCCCTCCCCTCAGCAAAACAACAATCCCATATCCCTCTGCTACACTAACCCCCTGCTCACCCCCCACCCCACCCCATTAACTAGTCCGCCCAGCTGGCTTGGCAGCACCTGCCCATGGTGCCAAATCTCCTACCCCCTTCCGAATCCCCCCCACCCCCGCTCGCACACCTCCATATCAAAAACAACATTGAAATAAGAAAAAGATGCACTCACCCTCCGTGTTTCCCAAATACCTCACCACAGAACCCAACAAGTCCTCTCAAAGAAGAGAGGTTTTCCCATAATCAACAAACAGAAGGCAACATAAACGTAAAAGACAGGGGAAAAAGGCCAACTCACCTCACACCTCCTCCACAGTTCAATGTCCACCTTCTCCTGCCAGTCTATTGTCCCTTAAAAATTCCATCGCCTCCTCTGGTGTCCCAAAATAATGTTCTCAGCTGTTGTGAGTCACCCATAGGCGAGCCGGGTACAGCATTCTAAACTTCACCCCCTTCTTAAAGAGGGCAGCCTTAATCCAATTAAACACGGCTCTCCTCTTCGCCAATTCCACGCCCAGGTCCTCGTACACCCAGAGCTCATTACCTTCCTAGGTGCACCTCCTTGTCTGCCTTTCCCATCGCGATATCTTCTCCTTGTCGAGGAATTGGTGGAGCCGAACCACTATCGCCCTCGGCGGCTCGTTCGCCTGCGGCTTCCTCATCAGCGCCCTATGCGCCCAGTCAACAACCAGGGGCCGGTCAAAGGCCCCCTTTCCATCAGCTTCTCCAACATCTTGGCTACATATGAGCCAGTGTCTGCTCCCTCGATGCCATTGGGCATCCACGCGATCCTTAAGTTTTGTCTCTGGGTGCGGTTCTCCAGATCCTCCACCTTCTCCTTTAGCCGCTTCTGGGTCTCCCGCATCTTCCCAATCTCAGCCGCCAAAGAGGTAAGCTGATCCTCATGCTCCCTGACTGCCTCCTCCACCTTCCGAGTAGACTGGCCCTGGGACTCCAGCCTCTGTTCCATCCGATCAATTCCTGCTTTTAGTGGTTCCACCGCCTTGGTTAAGTCTTCCTGGGCTTTTCTCCTCTGCCGGATGAACTTCTCATTTAAGAGGTCCACCAGCTGCTCCGTTAACCACTGGGCAGGCAGGACTGGCCCTTTACCCTCCTCTGGCGCACAAAGAATTTCTTGCTCCAGCAGCTCCCTTTTTCTCAACCGACTTCTGGTCCATGGATTCATCCACCAGCACCATCAGTGGACTTTAACTTCCCTCGACCACCTCTGCACATTTTCCACCAAAACATCCTCCCAACGGGGAGAAAGACCAAAAAACTGCCTTGAGCGGGAGCTGCCAAATGTGCGACCACTTATTCCATGGCCGCCACCGGAAGTTCATTTTTAACCATTAACACTCTTCAACTCCCCCAGCATTACATTCTCTCTTCACATGGTTACCGTCAGCAGCAAGTGGAGCTGAGGGTTCAATCCTCTCAGAGTTAGTTGACTTCACATGCACCGTTCCTTGTGTGACAACTTTTATCTCCTCATCAGAGTTTACGTAATCACAGTCCTTATGTCCATTTGCTAATATGGACTGAAACAATTTGTGCTTTCATGATTTCAATTGTCCTTTACTTACAGTGTCATGCACTTTCTGCTTTTTGTTAACAGATACGGTAGCAGAATCACTACATGGTCCTCCATCCACCTTCCTCCTAATTTTTAAAAGGAATTAATTGCTGACCATCTCCTATCCTTCGCTATTGGCTTATTTTACTTCGAAGAGACGCCGTGGACCCTTAAAAGATTGTGGGTTAACCAGCCGTTCACTTGATATCACTTCACAGTCCCTAATGCCCTCGTCCTGACTAACTAATACCATGCCACCATGTACACTTTCCTTCAGAGCAGGCATGCTCTGGGAAATATTTGCACCTAAAGTGAATGGCAATGGGTTTATTACAAGAGGCAGTAATAAATTACTTTTAGAAAAGTCCAAGTCACTTTCTTCCTCCAATTTGCTATCTTCTTTATTAGCTTTGGAAGAATTACTTGCCAATTGTTCAAGATTAGTTAGTGACAAGATCAGAGCTGTTTATCATTACTTCATAATCAGAACCAAGATCAAATTCAAAACTCTCGTCTGACTCTTCATCACTGTCATTACTAATGGATTCAGACTCCTCTTTCTTATGGCTACATTCAGTCTTAGAATTCTCTTCGAGGAATTATTCCCACGCAGATAATTTCATCTGTGTGAGCCGAATCACATTCACTACCATTGTCACTTGATATGTGACCAATGTCTTTCAACATTACCTTTGTTGAGTCACTTACTACCCAATGGGCTTTCTTAACTCCCACATGCCCTACCATTGGCATCTCATGTGCTAGCTGCAGAACCTTCCTTCAAACTCTCTGTTATCATGGTTGAAACTACAAACATTATTCCAGCCAAATCATTCCCCAAAAGTAAGTTTATTCCATCCACTGGGAATTTCTAACCACCCCGACCATTACTGGACCTGACACCAAATCACACTCCAGTTGTACTTTATAAAATGGAACTGGGATACAATTTCCTCCTATCCCATTCACTAATACTTCAGCTTTTGTTGAGCTCTGTGTAGGGAAAACCAAATCCTTCTCCAGTATGAGACTTTGAGTAGCATCTGTGTCCCTAAAGATTGTTCTGGGTTGGCCATAGAGCCATTGGCTATGGCGTTAAGAGCCTCTAGGAACTGGAAAGGGCTGGTTTGGGGGAGGGGCGGGTGGAGCACCTGGTCTCGCTTTACGCAGATGACCTGCTCTTGTATATTTCAGACCCGTTGGAGGGGATGGGGGAAGTAATGCGAATCCTGGGGGAATTTGGCAATTTTGGGGGGTATAAATTGAACATGGGGAAAAGCGAGATGTTCACGATCAAGTCAAGAGGACGGGAGAAGAGACTGGGAGAGCTGCCGCTTAGAATGGTAGGGAACAGCTTTTGATATCTGGGAATCCAGGTGGCCCGGGAATGGGAGGCACTGCATCAGTTAAACCTAACCCGGTTGATAGAACAAATGGAAGGGGACTTTAAGAGATGGGACATGCTCCGGCTATCACTGGCGGGGAGGGTACAGACTGTGAAAATGACAGTCCTCCCCAGATTTCTGTTTGTCTTTCAGTGCCTCCCCATCTTCATCCCAAAGTCTTTGATCAAGTGGGTGAATAAGGTTATTTTGGGCTTTGTGTGGGCGGGTAAAACACCACGAGTGAAGAAAGTTACTGGAGCGCAGTCTGGGGGAGGGTGGGTTGGCGCTGCCGAACTTCTGCAATTACTACTGGGCGGCTAATATAGCCATGATTAGGAAGTGTGTAGTGGGGGAGGGGTTGGCATGGGAGCGGATGGAGGCGGCGTCATGCAAAGACACCTGTTTGGGAGCACTGATAACGGCACCTCTTCCGTTCTCGCCGGCCTGGTACTCCACAGGTCCGGTGATGGTGGTGGCTCTGAGAATCTGGGGGCAATGGAGGAGATATAAGAGAGTGGAGGGAGCATCGGTTTGGACACCGATTTATAACAATCATCGGTTTGTACCGGGCAGGCTAGATGGTGGGTTCCGGAGTTGGCAATGGGCAGGAATTAGGAGGATGGGGGATCTATTTCTAGATGGGAGCTTTCCCAGCTTGAAAGCCTTGGAGCATAAATTTGAATTGCCAGCAGGGAACAGGTTTAGATATTTGCAGGTGCGAGACTTCCTGAGAAAACAGGTGCTGGCCTTTCCGCTGCTGCCATCTTGGGGGATACAGGATAGAGGAGTCTCCAGTACCTGGGTGGGAGAGGGGAAGGTTTCAGATATTTACCAGGAGCTTTCGGAGGTGGAGGAAACTCCGGTGGAGGAGCTTAAGGGCAAGTGGGAGGACGAGCTAGGAGGAGAGATAGAGGCGGGTATATGGGCGGATGCCCTAAGCAGGGTTAATAGCTCCTCATCATGTGCCAGGCTTAGCCTGATACAATTTAAGGTAGTCCACCGGGCACACATGACAGCAGCAAGGATGAGCAGGTTTTCGGGGTAGAAGATAGGTGTGCGAGGTGCGCGGGAAGCCCAGCAAATCATGTTCACATGTTTTGGGCATGCCCGAAGCTTAGAGGGTTTTGGCAGCAGTTTGCGAAGGCAATGACCACGGTGCTAAAAACACGGGTGGTGCCGAATCCGGAGGTAGTGATCTTTGAAGTGTCGGAAGAGCCGGGAGTTCAGGGGGCGAAAGTGTCTGACATCTTGGCATTTGCCTCCCTGGTAGCCCGGAGACGGATCTTGTTAATGTGGAGGGACTCGAAGCCCCTGAGCGTAGAGACCTGGGTTAGTGACATGGCTGGGTTTCTCAATCTCGAGAAAATAAAGTTCGCCTTAAGAGGGCCAATGTCGGGTTCATCCGGAGGTGGCAGCCGTTCGTCGACTTTCTCTGGGAATATTAAGATGTCAGCAGATGCAATATTCCAAGAGGTGGGGGGAGGGGGCGGATTGTTGTTTTATGGTTGGGGTGTGTGAAGATTGAGATGGGGGGGGAATGTTTATTATACCATGTTGATGTCATTGTCTATGTTATTTTTATAAACATTTTCAAATACCTTAATAAAAATATTTTTTTTTTAAAAAGATTGTTCTGGGTTTAGTTATATTGATGAGGAAAATGGGTGACATTCCCCTTAGACACAAACCTGGTATATCTCTCATCTGGCAGGTCTGAAATACCAAAAATTGTGACCAAAGGGCAGGGCGACATCTTCACCCCAACTATTTCTGTCAGACTCTTGAAAACCGATTCTCCCGGTCGTCCACTTTCACCCCCAACATCTTGCAGGCCTCCGCCAGCATTGCCATCTCTGCCTCCAACGACATTACTGAGTCACTATGATCCAACACCACCCTTTCCACCTCTTGGATGGTCAAATCTTGCAACTCCAGGCACTTCTTCACCCAGTCTAGTGTCTCGTGAAGAGGGGATACTCCTCCCTCATTCACCCTGGACTAGTCCCCCTGCATCTCTTATCGCCGTTGCCGAAACTTCCCTTTGATAAAGTCCATTACCTGCTCCACAGGCAGTGTGGCAGGTGACGGTGATACTTCCCCCTCTGCCATTTTCTCTGTTGCTGCTGTGCCATGTGTGTCCTCCAACATTTGAGCCAGGACACTTACCGACTTTTGCCGGGTGTGATAACCCGCTGATGTTCTACTCTGGGGGACAAACCAACACCCTCTTCACACTTTTTGCACAAAAATCACCCATTAATAATAATAATCTCTATTATTATTAACTGTGTAGAAAGGGCCAAAACGAATCCTCCAAGCAGGAGACACCTTGTGGGCTATCGATCATAGCCCCCACTGGAAGTCGGTGTCTCTTTTTAATTTATATTGTAACCCAAACTTCGCCATCTACTATTCCAAAAATCCAGGACCCAAACCCCAGTTTACATTACGACTCCCTGGGCTAGTGTATGGCCAATTCCAGCACACATGCCCCAGATTCACAACACAAGTGAACTAACTAATAATTTGTATAAAAATACCCCAAATCTTTGACCCTTGGCTGTCCAATAATTACAGTCACCAGGTATGTAAGTTTAAACACAACTACAGTTTATTTATAACTAGAATAAATATCACGTAGACAGTAAACACAGCTGCTTAATGTCGAACTAATCAAAGACCATTAAAAATGTATATAACCTATGCTCTCGTGTCTGTAAGCCGAGATAGGTTTTGTCTGTCTTCTTCCATGGAAGTCAGGGCAGACCTCTTCTCCTGGCCACCTCGCGATCTCTAATAAAGTCTATCAACAGAATTCATCCAGCCTGATCCTTGTCTACTTTTTTAAGTCTAACACCTTTACCTGCCCACCCTCTTTCCACACATACAAGACTGACAAACACAGAAGGGGGAAGGGGGAAAAACAATAAGGATTAAGGTCAAAGGATTCTGGGCTGGATTCTCCACCCCGCCCCGCCACATTTCTGCCCCGATCCGCCGGCGGGATTCTCCATTACGCTGGCCGGTCAATGGGGTTTCCCATTGTGGGGCAGCCCCACGCCTTCGAGAAACACCCAGGTGCCGGCAAAACGGAGAGCCCCGCCAGCGGAGAATCCCGCTCAAGAGTCCTTAGCAAAAATAAAAGAAGGGGGAAATAAGGAACTAAACAGGGAATAAACAGGAACAAACAGGAAGGACCCTTCCAACAGTTACTCAATTTTTCCATGTGCTTAAACAATCATATAGCCTGGGCCCACAGTTTCCCAATATGCGCCACTCGCACTCTAAAACTAGCCAAACAGAGAATTATCTTTCAGCTCTTCATATATTCTTTATGTGCAATGTAATTTCAGGGGGTGTGAAATGAATCACAGTAAAACTAAAAATATTTGAAAGCACTTTGGAGACAGTGAGAGTACAGAGAGATGGTTTTGGAGGATGAATTTGTTGAGAGTTTTCTCCACACTTTTCTTGAGGGTAAAGGGCATTTTGATCGGGCTCACATCATGATCCTGCTCATGCATTTCCAGTGGAAGTCACCAGAAACTGACGGACTGATTGATTGGTCAAGAATTTGATGCCTGGTATAAATTTCAAACAATTCTCGGCAGTTTGCTGTCAGTCACTTGGCGCATACTACATGGCAGCACCTCTACCAATCAAAGTCCACTTGCCAACTAATCAGCACTCCCTTCTCATACCATATAAATTTGTTGCCTTCCTTTACATTGGCATTATTGTGAATTGCCCAGATGAGAGCAAGATTAAAAGCTTCCACAAAAAATGTCTCCTTTTTTCAGAAATATTAAGGTTCTGTACTGCCAAACAACTATTAATATCACAGTCAAAGAACCATCAAGCAATAACCTTGTAGCTTAATAAACATGAAGGCTCTAATTCTGCAGCAAGCTGCTGATTCATTCAGTTCTTTATTTACTTGAGGAACATCGGCATAAGACTAGAGACCATTTAGCATTTTGATAAATGTTCTCTGTAAATAAAAGCTTGTAAATTGTGTATAATGTTATCCTTCACCACCTGGCTTTCTGGAGTTCAGCAAAGGCCATGATGTTAATGCAGTCTTCCACAATAACTTACGGAAGACAAAGGCCTTGTTCACAATTGAACAGATGATTTGAAGGGAGTTGTAGGGAGGGTGGTAATAGCTGCTTTGCTGGTGTGATCCATAGGGGTAAATGGGACAAGAGGGAGGTTAGGAAGATTAGCTCCGAGTGGTCCTGCTGGACAGGAAGGCTGATGAGAGAGCAGTTTGGAATTGTTGCTATAAGTGAAATGAGAACATAAGAACTAGGAGCAGGAGTAGGCCATCTGGCCCTTCTAGCCTGCTGATCTTTTGTGGACTCAACTCCACATTCCCGCCTAAACAACATAACCCTTTATTCCTTTATTCTTCAGAAAACTATCTGTCTTTATCTTGAAAACATTTAATGAAGGAGCCTCAACTACTTCACTGGGCAGGGAATTCCACAGATTCACAACCCTTTGGGTGAAGACGTTCCTCCTAAACTCAGTCCTAAATCTACTTCCCCTTATTTTGAGGCTATGCCCCTAGTTCTGCTTTCACCCACCAGTGGAAACAACCTCCCGCATCTGTCCTATCTATTCCCTTCATAATTTTATATGTTTCTATCAGAACCCCCCACGCATCCTTCTAAATTCCAAGGAGTACAGTCCCAGTCTACTCAACCTCTCCTCGTAATCCAACCCCTTCAACTCTGGGATTAATCTAGTGAATCTCCTTTGCACAGCCTCCAGTGCCAGTATGTCCTTTCTCAGGTAAGGAGACCAAAGCTGAACACAATACTCCACGTGTGGCCTCACTAACACCTTATACAGTTGTAGCATAACCTCCCTAGTCTTAAACTCCATCCCTCTAGCAATGAAGGACAAAACTCCATTCGCCTTCTTAATCACCTGTTGCACCTGTAAAACAACTTTTTGGGACTCATGCACTAGGACACCCAGGTCCCTCTGCACAGTAGCATGTTTTAAGATTTTGTCATTTAAATAATAATCCTTTTTGCTGTTATTCCTACCAAAATGGATAACCTCACATTTATCAACATTGTATTCCATCTGCCAGACCCTGGCCCATTCACTTAAACTATCCAAATCCCTCTACAGACTTCCAACATTCTCTGCACTTTTTGCTTTACCACTCATCTTAGTGTCGTCTGCAAATTTGGACACATTGCCCTTGGTCACCAACTCCAAATCATCTATGTAAATTGTGAACAAATGTGGACTCAACACTGATCCCTGAGGGATACCACCAGGGACTGATTGCCAACCAGAGAAACACCCATTAATCCCCACTCTTTGCTTTCTATTAATTAACCAATCCTCTATCCATGCTACTACTTAACCCTTAACGCCTTGCATCTTTATCTTATGCAGCAACCTTTTGTGTGGCATCTTGTCAAAAGTTTTCTGGAAATCTAGATATACCACATCCATTGGCTCCCCGTTATCTACCGCACTGGTAATGTCCTCAAAAAATTCCATTAAATTAGTTAGGCACGACCTGCCCTTTATGAACCCATGCTGCGTCTTTCCAATGGGACAATTTCCATCTAGATACCTAGCTATTTCTTCCCTGATGATGGATTCCAGCATCTTCCCTACTCTCAAAGTTAAACTAACTGGCCTATAATTACCCGCTTTCTGCCTACCTCCTTTTTTAAACAGTGGTGTCACGTTTGCTAATTTCCAATCCGCCGGGACCACCCCAGAGTCTAGTGAATTTTGGTAAATTATCACGAGTGCATTTGCAATTTCCCTAGCCATCTCTTTTAATACCCTGGGATGCATTCCATCAGGGGCAGGAGACTTTAGCCCCATTAGCTTGCCCATCACTATCTCCTCAGTGATAACAATCGACTCAAGGTCCTCACGTGTCATAGCCTCATTTCCATCAGTCACTGGCATGTTATTTGTGTCTTCCACTTGAAGACCGACCCAAAAAACCTGTTCAGTTCCTCAGCCATTTCCTCATCTCCCATTATTAAATCTCCCTTCTCATCCCCTAAAGGACCAATATTTACCTCAGACACTCTTTTTTTGTTTTATATACTTGTAGAAACTTTTACTATCTGTATTTATATTCTGAGCAAGTTTCCTCTCATAATCTATCTTACTCTTCTTTGTAGCGTTTTTAGTAGCTTTCTGTTGCCCCCTAAAGATTTCCAAATCCTCTAGTCTCCCACTAATCTTTGCCACTTTGTTTACTTTTTCCTTCAATTTGATACTCTCCCTTATTTCCGTAGATATCCAAAGTCGATTTTCCCTCTTTCTACCGTCCTTCATTTTTGTTGGTGTAAATATTTGCTGAGCACTATAAAAAATCGCTTGGAAGGTTCTCCACTGTTCCTCAACTATTTGACCACAAAATCTTTGCTCCCAGTCTACCTTTGCCAGCTCTTCTCTCATCCCATTATAATCTCCTTTGTTTAAGCACAGAACACTAATGTTTGATTTTACCTTCTCACCTTCCATCTGTATTTTAAATTCCACCATAGAACATAGAACGATACAGCGCAGGACAGGCCCTTCGGCCCACGATGTTGCACCGAAACAAAAGCCATCTAACCTACACTATGCCATTATCATCCATATGTTTATCCAATAAACTTTTAAATGCCCTCAATGTTGGCGAGTTCACTACTGTAACAGGTAGGGCATTCCACGGCCTCACTACTCTTTGCGTAAAGAACCTACCTCTGACCTCTGTCCTATATCTATTACCCCTCAGTTTAAAGCTATGTCCCCTCGTGACAGCCATTTCCATCCGCGGGAGAAGGCTCTCACTGTCCACCCTATCTAACCCCCTGATCATTTTGTATGCCTCTATTAAGTCTCCTCTTAACCTTCTTCTCTCCAACGAAAACAACCTCAAGTCCATCAGCCTTTCCTCATAAGATTTTCCCTCCATACCAGGCAACATCCTGGTAAATCTCCTCTGCACCCGCTCCAAAGCCTCCACGTCCTTCCTATAATGCAGTGACCAGAACTGTACGCAATACTCCAAATGCGGCCGTACCAGAGTTCTGTACAGCTGCAACATGACCTCCTGACTCCTGAACTCAATCCCTCCACCAATAAAGGCCAACACTCCATAGGCCTTCTTCACAACCCTATCAACCTGGGTGGCAACTTTTAGGGATCTATGTACATGGACACCTAGATCCCTCTGCTCATCCACACTTCCAAGAACTTTACCATTAGCCAAATATTCCGCATTCCTGTTATTCCTTCCAAAGTGAATCACCTCACACTTCTCTACATTAAACTCCATTTGCCACCTCTCAGCCCAGCTCTGCAGCTTATCTATATCCCTCTGTAACCTGCTACATCCTTCCACACTATCGACAACACCACCGACTTTAGTATCGTCTGCAAATTTACTCACCCACCCTTCTGCGCCTTCCTCTAGGTCATTGATAAAAATGACAAACAGCAACGGCCCCAGAACAGATCCTTGTGGTACTCCACTTGTAACTGAACTCCATTCTGAACATTTCCCATCAACCACCACCCTCTGTCTTCTTTCAGCTAGCCAATTTCTGATCCTCATCTCTAAATCACCCTCAATCCCCAGCCTCCGTATTTTCTGCAATAGCCTACTGTGGGGACCTTATCAAACGCTTTGCTGAAATCCATATACACCACATCAACTGTTCTACCCTCGCCTACCTGTTCAGTCACCTTCTCAAAGAACTCGATAAGGTTTGTGAGGCATGACCTACCCTTCACAAAGCCATGCTGACTATCCCTGATCATATTATTCCTGTCTAGATGATTTTAACTCTTATCTCTTATAATCCCCTCCAAGACTTTACCCACTACAGACGTGAGGCTCACCGGTCTATAGTTGCCGGGGTTGTCTCTGCTCCCCTTTTTGAACAAAGGGACCACATTTGCTATCCTCCAGTCCTCTGGCACTATTCCTGTAGCCAATGATGACATAAAAATCAAAGCCAAAGGTCCAGCAATCTCTTCCCTGGCCTCCCAGAGAATCCTAGGATAAATCCCATCAGGACCCGGGGACTTATCTATTTTCAGCCTGTCCAGAATTGCCAACACCTCTTCCCTACGTACCTCAATGCCATCTATTCTATTAGCTTGGGTCTCAGCATTCTCCTCCACAACATTATCTTTTTCCTGAGTGAATACTGACGAAAAATATTCATTTAGTATCTCGCCTATCTCTTCAGACTCCACACACAACTTCCCATCCCTGTCCTTGACTGGTCCTACTCTTTCCCTAGTCATTCGCTTATTCCTGACATACCTATACCTGCCAAATACTTCTCATGTCCCATCTTGTGGTCGCTCCTTCTGAGAGGATCCTTAACTATGAGATCATTAATCAATCCTGTCTCATTATACAGGACCAAATCTAGGATTGCACGTTCCCTCATAGGTTCCATTACATACTGAGTGGGATTCAACCTGATCCTCCATAGCACCGATGTCATCCCTCACTACTGCCCGGATGTCATCCTTAAATAACAGAGCTACACCACCTCCCTTACCATCCACTCTGTCCTTCCGAATAGTTTGATACACTTGGATATTTAACTCCCAGTCATGACCATTCTTTAACCATGTTTCAGTAATGGCCACTAAATCATATTCATTCACGATGATTTACGCCATCAACGCAAAGCTTCAGTGGCAAGTCCTCTAGATGATGCCAAGAAATACAGTGAGGGAAGCTGAAGGCATATCCAGGCAGACATCAAGGCAGGAACAGCAACAGGAGAGCAGGAAGACAGAGAACTGATGAAGAAGTGAGGTCGGAATTTTGGAGTGGGGTTTACCTGAGTGAGGGGAAATGAAAGGAGGCATGGCATCAGGAGAGAGGAGCTTTGGAAGGGGGAAAAGAACAGAAAGAAAATGGAAAATAGAAGTGATGGGTTTGGTCCTGAGTAGACAGAGGATAATTCATGATACATGGGCTGGTTGCTAAGTGGATGCGTCTGAGCCAGTGAGTGAATAATAATGATTTTGCGACAGAGCGCTAGATGCGCTGTTGCTTCACAAGGGAATGCTTTCTGCAGACTCTCAATAAATACAAGAAAAGAACAGTGTTATAAGAAGTAAATTAGTTAATAATAATCCTGAACTGGCGTAGGCAAGCTCATGACATAGTGTAACTTCTCAGAGAAAACCAAGTGTTTTTATTATAAAATGCTAAAGCACATTAAACCAAACATTAAATGCAGCTCCCAAAGCAGGGGCAAGCAATATAAAGCTTCAGACAGGTCGCAGTAAATTTTAGTCATTTACAACCTAAAGTAACATAACAAACCTCAAGGTCACTAAAGTCTGGCATTCAACACCAAGCTCTTCAAAAGATCTGGGCAGAATTCTCCATTGCCCAACACCGATATCGTAATCGCCGATTGGGCGGAGAATCAACTCTGACGGCCAAATCGGGGCCAGCGCCGGTTTGATGCAGGTCACCATGCTCCGCCACCTCGAAACGATGTCATTGCATTGCATGCCGTTGCAACAGCATTGGCATGTCATCGGCCGGCCCTCCCGTGATGCTCCGCTCCCGATGGGCCGAGTTCCCGACGGCACGGGACACGCGAGGTCCCAGCTGTGCAGGAACCCAACTGTGTCCAGCACCGCCACACTCGGCGGGATCCGTGCCACTGGCTGGGTGGTGGGTCGGATCTGCGCAAGGCCAGCGCCATGTTGTACAGCGCGACCGATGCAGATCGTCAGCATTCGCATGCACGGCCAGGGATCCGGCCATTCTCCAGCCGTTTTTTCCGCGGGAGCCGGGAGTTTCACCCGGCGCCGCTGCTAGCCCCACACCGGTCCTGGAATTGGTGAGGGTTTCACGCAGATTCTTTGGTCTTAAAAGACCACACATGCTCCGCTGGCATCAGCACTTAGCCGGTGAAACGGAGAATCCAGCCCTCCATCTGTTTTGTCTTTAAGAACCCCAAAATACCATGACCCTTCACTCAATAGTACATCACCTTTTACAGTCAATGCCCAATCATTGTGTTCAGTGTACACCCAGTGCAGTATCATGGGCAGGATTCTGTTGAGGCCGATGCAGAATTCGTGGAGGTCCATAACAGCGCCACACCTGGACCGATTCTGCGGCTGTTGAGAGGCTAGCACCGGCGCCACGTGGAACACAATCATTCTAATGAGGAATGTTCCGGGGTTCGCTGGTTTCACAATTGACATTCAGAAGGCTGACAGGCTGCAGCTGCATATAAAGTCTTCACTCCCCACACACACCATCCCAACAACAAGATGGCGTCAAGATCCGTGGCCCCACGTTTCGCGGACACAGAGCTCGAGACCCTCCTGGACGTTGTGGAGGAGAGACAGATGATACTGTACCCCGCCTGGGAATGAGACTGGTAGCCACCGTCATTCGCGCCGTTGGCAACAATGACCGGACCGGCTAGCAGTGTCGAAAAAAGCTGCATAACCTCCTCACGGTGGCGAAGGTGAGTAAGCAGCACTGTGCCCCTGGCACCAACACCCATCCCACACATCCATTACCCTACCCAGCCTACCAGGAGGGCGTCCGAACCCCCACACTTCACCACATGCCAGCACCCATTCGGGGTGGCATGGCCAGCTGCCCTGGCACTGAGGCAACCAGCCACCCACCCCCAAGGCTGCATGTCTTGGATTGTCTAACACTATCGTTTTCTCTTTCCCCCACCCCGCCCAGCAGAAGACTGCCCACAACTGTCGGGAGGGCGAGAAGACAGGAGGGGGACCGCCGGACCTGCGTCCCCTAACTATGGCAGAGCAGAGAGCCCTGGATGTGGTCGGCAGCCTGGAGGAAAGGGAGGTCGTCGGCATGGCGTTCGGCCGCTGGTGAGGAAGTGAGACCCCATTTAGTTGCGGTTCCCCTTGACACGTGTGTTAACCCCACCTCAACACCACCCCCACCCCACCTTCACCCCACCCTCACCCTCACACCACCCTCATCCCAACCTTACCCCCACACCACCCTCATCCCCACCACCCTCACCCTCACCCCCACTCTGATCCCCACACCACCCTCATCCCCACCCTCGCACTCACACCACCCTCATTCCAACCTCACCCCCACACCACCCTCACCCCCACACCGCCCTCATCCCCACCACCCTCACCCTCACCCCCACTCTGATCCCCACACCACCCTCATCCCCACCCTCACCCCACACCACCCCACACCACCCCCATACCACCCCCACACCACCCACAACCTACACCACCCTCTCACCCTACGTCACCCCCATCCTTACGAACCCTGAGCCCCACCCAGGCGCTGACTTCCACAATCCTCGGCGCACGGTCTAATAACGTGCCTTATCTTTGCATCTTGCAGGAGCTGCTGGTGATGGGGCGGGCCCATCCGGTGTCCCCTGCCCCCAGCCAGTGCCACAGCCAGAGCCTCCCTGTGAGCCGAGCAGTGACGGAGAGCAGCTCGGACAGCAGCCCTCTGCCCGAGACTCAGGAGTCCCCGCAGCTCGAGTCGGGGATGACACGTCTTTCCATCACAGCTGTCTGCACCACCCTCCACCATCCCAGAGACTATCACCTCGGTTGGGCACATTAGCGAGGAGGCTCCTGAGACACACTCTGGTGCACACTACACAGCTGCTCCGGGACAACAGGTGGAGGAACACCCGAGGGGGCGAACGGTTGGAGGGCAGGCCGACCCCAGGAACAAACTGCCATCCATACGGATTTCAGGCTTCTGGAATAGAAGGTCCCATCGATTGTGGAGATGCAGTCGCAGAGCCAGGGACTGCGTGAGGGGTTGTCGGTGAACATCCAGTTCCGGCCGGTGCAGTTGGAAGAGTCCAACCGCGTGCAGGAGCAGGAGGTGGTGCCGACAATGTGTGCCACCCAGGCCAACAATGCACAGATGGTGACCGCGGTGGAGGCTTTGGGGTGACGGTTTTGGCCATGGCCTGGGGCATTCTGTGCAGCTGCAGGCTGAGGCCCAGGACAGGGCTGCCGCCTCACAGGCAGCCATGTCCCAGAGCCACCTGGAAATTGCAGCGGTGCTCCTGAGCGTGGGCCAGTCACAGCAGGCCAAGGCTGGAACTGCATTGCCCAGGCTCTGGCCAACGTGGCACAGACGCAGAGGACACTGGCCCAGTCTCAGAAGGAGATGGACACAGACCCAGAAGGTGGTAGCACACTCAATGAGTGATGTGGCACAATCCCACATGGAGATGGTCCTCCCTGTGCTCCATGGCCGCCAGCGTGGTTGAGACCAGAGTGGGCCTCCAGGCCTGGCAGTGGCAGGTGGCAGGGAGCCTCAGGGGTTAGCTTCGCCCACATGGAGTAGCCTGGGGTCATCGTACTCCCCCCCCCCCCCCTCTCCTGTGCCTGTTGTATCTGGCGGACAGCGGAAGAACAGAGCAGCACCATGCCATCTTGGACACCTGAGCAGCAGCAGAGCGCATCCAGGCCCTATCGCCCCAGACGACGCCTGCCAATTGGGACCCAGGTCACAGGGCGGGAATCACAGCAGTCCACCTCCACTCCTGCTATAACATCTGGGGACCCACCTAGTCATAGAGTTAGGGTTCATAAGGCCTGAATGTTAGACACCAGCTACATTGGCACAGATGCAGGGCACAGTTTAGTTATAGGGGCTAGGGCACAAACCTGTATACATTATCACATTAAACATCTGTTCACACCGTTACAACCTGCCTCGGTTCTCCGTCTGATGGGTGTGAGGGGTGGTCTTGTCTGGGCTGGCCAGAGAGCGGGTATGGGAAGGGGATGGGTGCATGTTGTGGGTGGCACATGCTCCTCACCCTCCACCCCCGCCCACTCCGATTGTCTCCACCAACATCACCCCAGGGATCCGATGGGACCGTGTGATGGAATGGCCAGCTCACATGCAGGGAGCACCCAAGTGGATGGTGGAAAGTGCGACCGTGGGCAGGAGTCAGACTTCGTCATACGATGCGGAGCACCAGAGCTCATCACAGAGTGGGTTGTCAGCATTGTCCATCCCATTGACCATATCCACTGTTACTGTCAACCCAGATCCAACACCCCCATAAGTCGGCAGGTATGTATCACGGAGGGTGTTGTAGGTGGAGGGAGGCCAAGGGGGAGGAGTGAGGGGGTTTGGGGATGGGATGCGGAGTCTGTGCCCCTGTCGAGTACCCACCGCCCCCAGTTGGTGAACTTGGAGGCAATCAGAGTGTCCCATGCACCTTGGCCCTGGTGCACATGTTATGCGGCCTCCCGTGCCTGCCTGAGCCCTTTGTCCTGCCGATCCTACCCCTCCCCCTCCTCCTCTAACACGTCGCCCCTCTGCCGCTCGATGTTGTGAAGGGCGCAGAAGGCCACCACAATGCGGGAAAACCTCTCAGCATAATACTGGAGGGTTCCTCCAGAGTGTTCCAGGCATCTGAACCGCAGGTTGAGGAGGCCAAAGCATCAATCGATCACAGTCCTGGTCGCTGCATGGGCTTCGTTGAAGCGGTTCTCAGCTTCGGTCTGTGGCCTCCGGATAAGTGATATGTGCCATTAGCCACGACCGCGGCACATCACCCCAGTCACCCAGGAGTCAACCCCCCCCCACCCCCCCACCGGCGTCTCAAGCATGTCAGAAATCATTGATTGTGCCAGAATGAAAGCGTTGTGCACACTGCCCGGGTATCGGGCACAGACGTGTATGCAGCGCTGCTGATGGTCACATATCAGCTGCATGTTTGTCGAGTGGATCCCCTTTCGGTTTGTGAGGAATGGTCTGTTATCCACAGGTGCTCGTAAGGGAACATGTATCCCGTTGATCACTCCCTGGACCCGGGGCATCCTGTTGATGGTGGCGAACCCCGCTGCCCGGGGTGGACTCGGTTCACATTGAAGTGGATGTATTGAGTCATCTGGGCATATCGGGCCTCCATGACGGCGCAAATGCACCTGTGCACCGAGGTCTGTGAGATCCCGGATAGGTACCCACTCAGCACCTGGAAGAACCCTGTCGCTTAAAAGTCCTCTTGACGGCCACCGGGAGCAGGTGTCTTCCCCCATACCCCCGCGGTGCCAGGTGTGCCATGATCTGGCAGATATGTCACACTGTGTCTCTATTCAGTCTTCGATGGCATGCCCGGTCCGGCAGGTCCTCGAATGACAGGCACTGCCAGTGCACACGAGGCCTCAAGCGGCACCTCCTCCTCCTCGGTCTGTTGTGCAGCCAGCTCTCCATCCTGGGTGGCTGCCTCTTGACCCTCGACGGCACACTCCACTGCTGCAGCTTCCTCCTCCTCCTCGAGCAGCGAAAGCTCACATGGCTGCATTGGGCATCTTCCAGGGCTGCGGCGACTCGCAGGAAGGTCACCATTTCTGGTTGAATTCCAATATCCATTGTTTGCAGGGGGCAAAAGGCCAACACATTAGCATGGTGCATACCCCGTGCCAAACCTGGTCCAATGGACTCAATGGTGGCCCCGGTTGGCACTACGCACTCTGCACCTGCATGTCCACCCCCCCATCCCCGTGCCCCTGATCCCGTTCGTGCCTGACACTGTGGAGGCCTCTGGCCCTGGCACCCATCCCTGATGCCAGGAGTACCATCGGCTGGCACTTCCCTCGCCTGTCGTACGATTCACGGCCCCTGCCCAGCGCCCCCATATGGGCTACAGTGGACATTGCCCTGGGCCGGCCGCCAGTTGTCCCGGCAGGTGGCGGCTGGGAGGGGGTGTATGTCAGAACGTGATGTGCGAGGATGGGGGCACCCATATGGCCGGTGTCACTCTGCGGAACCAGGGGCTAATGTGATTGGTCAGTGAGGTGCGCAGCAAGGTGGCTGCCTTGCAAACGCGATAATAACGGTCCTTGATCACTCTGGCCACTCGGCCCATTCCTCCCTTACACCTCTTCCCCGGCCCTGGCAGGGCCCCATCCCCCCCACCCCCACCACCCCAGCCAGCCCGGCCAGTGTCTGCTCCGACAGCCTACGGTCACGCCTTTCCATGTCCTACCTCCTTTCTCTCACTCATCAGCCACAACGCCAGTTCACGATTTTTAAAAGCACAAGTGCACCGCGCCATCAGGAATTCGGCGTATCGGAGGCGGAGAATCGCAGAGGCTCCGGGGCAGGCCTACTAATGACTTGCAAATAGTGTTTACTGTACATGCGTTCCAGAAAGCATTGGCGCCACTGTCGAGGTGACGGAGAATTGTCAAATTGGCGTGCCGCCGCGATTTTGGCGACAGAACCGATTCTCCACCCAATCACGTTTCGCGGTTTCAGCGTCTGCCAATGGAGGATCCCACCCCACATGTTAAAAGTGGCCTGGTGAACCAGATCACCCCCAGGCAGCACTCTTACCGTACAATCAGAACTCTGTTCTTAAACCCATCATGCCACGTACTGGTTGACACTGAATAAATAAAAATACAGATTTTATTTCACCAAGTATCAGCATGGTTACAATAAACATTATTGTGTTATTTTGATGAACTAAGAGCTGCTTGAATCTGTTGCAGCATAAAATGTTTTGGAACATTCACTACAATCTTTCAGTCATGGGGCATTCAGGCAAAATGAATTGATTCTCATTCCTGCTGTACGAAGAAAGTAAATTCAGTATCTTGCTAAAACTCCATCATCTATTACACAGTATTGCATATTTTATAAGCTGTGAACATATATATCAACTTTAGAGACAGACAATCAGAAACAAGTCTCACAATATTAACAGTCAAATCACAAAAATCAGGGAGCAAGAAATTGGAATGAGTAAGCACAGTGCCAAGCTAAAGATTAAACCATGGGACCTTATTTAAAAAAGAAATGAGAAAGCTTCACATTTCTGCCTTTACCAGTGTGGCAGGTGGCATATGTCTGGTGTGTAATGAGCCAACACACCACAAGAAAACAAGAATTAAGAGTAAGATAGGCCACTCCGCCCCTCACGCCTACCCCGCCATTTGATAAGACCTGATTTAACTGATCTTACGGTGGCCTCAACTCCACTTTTCTTTGTGCCTCCCCATAATCCTTGACTCCCTCGCCAATCAAAAATCTGTCTAACTCAGCCTTGAATATATTCAATAGCCCAGCCTCCACTACTCGCTCTGGAATAGAATTCCACAGACTAACAATCCTCTGAGAGGAGGTTTTCTCCTTATCTCAATCTTATATGGGAGACCCATATTTAACATGTGGGCTGGATTTACCATCCCTGCGGTGTGTTTTCTGGCAGTGGAGGTGGCCCACTATTGGCCACCAGCAGGACCTTCTTGGTGCCGCAGATGTCTATGCCGTTTTCTGTGGTCCCCCGTCCCGTTGCTGGGGCAACCGCCATGCGGTGGAGGGGGAGGGGGGTGGGGTGGGGGGGGTCCTTCGGCAGGACTGGAAAATCCCACTGGAAGGAATGACTGGAAAATCCTGCCCTGTGTCTCCTCGTTCTCGGGGAATTATCATATTGTGTGCTTAGGCGTCCCATTTAATTTCGAGGTCAGGAACTCTTCTACTCTCAGCCCTTGAGACCCAAATTTCATATTCATATGTGACAAAAAAAATCAATCTGTTAAATCCATAGCTGCATGAGGCTTCAATCACGGGCAGTATCTGTTAATGTGTCATTTTCCTTTCCCCCGCCCCCATCCTCCTCTCTCTCCCTCACTCGCAGTAGGGAAGGCAAATTAGCTGTGGACGTCAGCTGATATATGGGTTTGAACTTGATATTATTAGGAGAGAAGTGAAGACTCATTGTTCACACTGAGATGTTTGGTCCACCTGAGATGTTGAATAAAATGGGAATCACAAATAAAGCAGCAGTGAGTTACTGCTGGTTGAACAACCTGAGTGAGGGTTATAAGGAACAAAACTTTGTATTAACTTTTCCTCTATCTCAAGTAACTCATTTTTATCTAATCAAACCAATAATCTAAAACAAATGAGCTGTCATGTGCCTATGTGCTATAACAGCATATAACTCTGCGCCGCGGTTTATTAAGTGTCGTGTTTTGTTCCTTGAGAATTGATGAGACTGTCTGACAAAGAATACTAGCCATTCACTGTGAAATTTATTACAAGACAAAAGGCTATCATGATACGAAGCTATTCTGAATTATCATTTTAATAATCAGTCTTGGCATTATTTGTCATTTTTTCGTGGCATCGTTTATTCAGAAGTCTTTTAGTGCCATTGTTTGTTCCCACTTTCATTTTGTCCCGCGAAGGCAGGTAATAAACAGTACAGAAAGAACAGCCTCAAAATAATTCAGTCATATCAGGCCACATAAATTATGACAATATTCCCAGTCAATTCAGCAGTATTCATTTGGAATTCTATTTAAAAGAAAATGAGAATGTAAATGAAACTCAAATGATTTTTTTTACCATTCCAGAAGTAGTTTGAGAAATTGCTAAGTGCTTGTCGAGATAAAGATGAAATCATCTTCTCTATTCACATCCTTTCCCTACCATAATCACCACCAGTACCACCACCACCCCTTACTGCCAAGGGAATCATAATTTATTGTTAGGCTTTGTTCTGCCCATATGAGAAGTATATCGAGCTAATAAAAGCAGCTTTTACAACAAGAAATGTTGGAAATAATATACCCTCCTTCAGTGAATGCCCTTGAATCAAATATAGTGATGCTCAGATTGATTTATTTTATATTTGAGCTTACATACGACACAAAATGTTGCCAGTCACAGAGATTTATGTAACCTTTTGAATACAAACACAGCATCACACCGTTTTAATTATTTGGTTATTCTAATAATTTGGGGGCCTTTGACTGCAGATTATAGTTTTTTTCAGATAGGCTGTGTTCCTGCAATAACAAGAAACATATTGCTCCATAAGCTCTCTTCAAACTACACTGGCTGTGCTGCAGAGACAGGTAGTTCTGTCCCGGTGTTATATCTGCAGCAGCAGGATTATCTGTAAAGTTATTAAAATCCTCATCCTGGTTTTCAAATCCCTCTAAAGCCCTTTCATCTGTCAGTTTATGCATTCCTACAAACTTTTGAGATCTTTGCACTCTCCTGATTTCGATCACTCCACAGTGGTAGCAGTCAACAGTCTTGGCCCTAAGCTGGGAAATCCTCTTTCTAAATCTCTCCACTTCCCTAGTTGTCTCTTCTAACTTCTGATGTTCCTTAAAACTGACCTCTTTATTTGTCCTAATATCCCCTCCTGTGTCTCGCTATCAAAATGTTTTTTTACTAATAACACACTTGTTAGGCGCCTTGGGACATTTTTCTCAATCAAAGGTCGGAGAATCGCTGGAGGGGGGGGCACGATTCACGCGACGGCGCTCTGACTATGGTCCGCCGATCCTCCGGTCACCCGAGAATCGGCGCCATTGACGCCGGCACGGTTGGTGCGGTGCCGGTCGGGGGCCACTCAACGCGGCCCCCCCAGCGATACACCCCGCGCGATGGGCCGAGGGCCCGCTGAGTTAGGCCGAGTCCCCCCGACGCCGTTCTTCTATGGTCCTACCCGCCGGGACCTTGGCACTCATGTTGCGGGGGGCAGCCTGGTGGAGGGGAGGGGGATCTGACCCCAGGGGGAGCCTTCACATTGGCCTGGCCCGCGATCGGGACCTATCGATCGGCGGGTGGGCTTATCCAGGTGGGGGCTTATATTCCTCCACGCCGGGCCCCTGTAGCTCTCCCCCGTGTTGCGTCGGGGCCGGCGCGGAGAAGGCAACCCATGCGCATGCGCAAACTCGTGTGGCCATAGCGCGCATACGTGGTCCCGCAGCGCCCGTTCTCCAGCTCATATCGGCAGCTGGAGCAGCATGAGGCTCTCCAGTGCCGTGCTGGCCCTTTGTGCAGCGCAGGATCACTGATCCTAGGGGCCAGGTGATGCCGTCGTAAAACCCTTCGGCGTTTATGATGGCGTCAACACTTAGCCCCAGGATCAGAGAATCCTGCCCTTGGTTTCTGAGCCAGGCACATAGAGCAGAATTAAATTCTCCCCCACCACATTGGGCTGGAAGGTGGGGGCAGAGCCATATAACGGAGAAGACTCAGGGTGGAGAGCTCCTCATTTCCCCAATTTCCCCTGATTAAGTGTGGAGAAGAAGGAACTGAGAATAGCCTTCCTACCGGAAGCCAATTCTGATGGTCCTCCACCCAACTACTGTACTGGCATATAGGATTTGAATGTTGTTTTTCAATGAAGTTTGATAATAATTAATATCAAATTCATACCCAGCCATGGGTAATTTGAGAATTCAAGTCGCTTTTCACAGCATGCAAAACTGTCCCTTTGGGCGGACTGGAAATTCATGCTCAAATTGTCCGTCCCATCTGCGACGATTCCCACGGAAATTCTGTCCCTTTATTAACGGGAGTATATTCCAGCCCCGCCCACCATTGGGTCATTCGGTCCCACCGAATGAACGTCTGGCTGGCCCGTTGAATCTCCTGAGCAATTCAGCTTTCGCCAGCAGCTTGCTCATTCAGAAACAGGACATTAAAAATAGCACATCAATTTGAAGTGTTTTCACCACTTGTTAAGGAACTGGCCAATTTTCAGCAGATTTTTGTCAATTTTTTTAGAGTCTATGAGCTAATAATGGAGCAATGCCAAACTAAAACCATCAGATTTGCAGAATCAGCTGGAGAACTATTTCTGCAGAAAGTGGACTAAGCAACTTAGTCCTTTTTAACACTCAAAGGCAACCAGTAAAGTGGCCAACACAGCATGGCAGAAGTTGACACAACATGAATTACTCAATGACCCTAGTATCAAATTCTGAAAACGTTTCCCGGTCTGAAGAAATTCGCCAAGGTAAAGCCAACCATTTGAAATGAAATGAAATGAAAATGAAAAAATGAAATGAAAATCGCTTATTGTCACAAGTAGGCTTCAATGAAGTTACTGTGAAAAGCCCCTAGTCGTCACATTCCGGCGCCTGTTCGGGGAGGCTGGTACGGGAAATGAACCGTGCTGCTGGCCTGCCTTGGTCTGCTTTAAAAGCCAGCGATTTAGCCCAGTGATTGGGCACATGACATGCATCAGCAAAGGGGCCTCTGGTGAATTTCCTCCCAGTAAGAGGTTTCACAACACCTGATGAAGGAGCAGCGCTCCAAAAGCTTGTGATTTAAAATAAACCTGTTGGACCTTAACCTGGTGTTGTGAAACATCTTACTGTGGTCACCCCAGTCCAGCGCCGGCATCTCCACATCATGGTGACCAGAATTTCCTCCTGGGAGTTCCAACATCTCATAAGAACTTAAGAAATAGAAATAGGACAAGAGTAGGCCCTCCAGCCTCTTCCTCCATTCAATAAGATAATGGTTGATCATCTGCATCAACTCTCCTTTCCTGCCTGCTGCCATGATTGTCTTATTGTGGGTATTGGAAGGGGCACCAGGGGTGTTGTTAAATGTGTATGCCCCAAATTGGGATGATGTGGGTTTTATGAGGGGGTTGCTGGCAGCAATAGCGGATTTGGCCACACACCAGTTGATCATGGGAGGAGATTTCAACTGTGTCCTAGAGCCGAGGGTGGATAGGTTGAGCCCCAGGTCGATGGGTAGGGTACGAATGGCGAGGGAGCTGGGGGGTTTATGGAGAGGTTGGGTATGGTGGATCCATGGCACTTTCAGAACCCAGGGGGAAGGGAGTATTCCTTCTTTTCACACGTCTATAAGGTGTATTCGAGGATTGATTACTATGTAGTGAGTCGGGAGATTTTGGTTGGGGTGGAGGGGGCAGAGTATGCGGGGATAGTTATCTCGGACCATGCACCCCACTGGCTGGATATTCGGTTTAGATTAGGATGAGAGCAGAGGCTGGGGTGGAGGTTTGATTTGGAGTTGTTGGCAGATGGAGGCTTTTGTGATAAGGTGCAGGCGGCGATTAAGGAGTATGTGGAGTTGAATCAGAATGGGGAGGTGTCGGCGGCCATTTTTTAAAGCACTGAAGGCAGTCCGGGGAGAAATTATTTTGTTTAAGGCTCATGCGGATAGGGAAAGGAGGGAGGAACATGACCGTCTCGTTAGCAAGATGGTGGAGGTGGACAGGGAATATTCGAGGGTGCCCACTGTGGATGGATGGGCGAGGAGGAAAAAGTTGCAGGGGCCGTTTGACAGGCTGACAACAGGGAGGGCTGAGGGAGGTGCTGGATAGTATCAGGGGCATAAAGTCGGGGAAGTCCTGTACCCAGAGGAATTATATAAGGAATCTGCGACTGGAGAAGGGGGAGTTGCCGGAGACGATGACTCAGGCAGTAATCACACTAATTCCGAAAAAGGGGAAGGACCTGGTAGAATGTGGGTCGTATAGGCGCATATCACTATTGAACACGGATGTGAAAGTATTAGCTAAGTTGTTGGCGGGGAGGATGGAGGAATGTGTCCCTGGGATGGTGTCAGAAGATCAAACAGGCTTCGTGAAGGGCAGGTAACTCGCGAGTAATATAAGATGGCTGTTGAATGTAGTGATGAATCCGTCAGGTACTCTGATACTGGAGGTGGTGGTGTCCATGGACGCGGAGAAGGCATTTGACCGGGTGTAGTGGCGGTACTTGTTCGAGGTTTTGGGAAGGTTTGGGTTGAGATTTGTGGCATGGGTGCGGTTGCTGTATGTGGCACCAAGGGCGAGGGTGAGGACGAATGATATGAGCTCACAAAGCTTTGACTTACACAGGGGTACGAGGCAGGGGTGCCCACTGTCACCGCTGCTGTTTGTGTTGGCCTTAGAGCCATTGGCGATGGCTCTCGGGGGTTGGCAGAGTGGCAGGGGATTATGAGGGGACAGAGGGAGCATCGGCTTGTCGCTCTATGCCGATGCCCTCTTGCTGTATGTTTCGGATCCGTTGGAGAATATGGGAAGGATTATGAGCCTGCTGGAGAGATTTGGAGGTTCCTCAGGGTACAAGCTGAATGTAGGGAAAAGCAAGGTATTCCCGGTGAATGGGCTGGCACAGCGGGCTAACTTAGGGGGGATGGCATTTACGGTAGCGAAGGATAGGCTTTGGTATTTGGGGATTCAGGTAGCGAGGGAATGGACGGGGCTCCATAAGGGGAACTTAACGAAGCTGGTGGAGGAGGCTAGGGAGGATCTTAAGAGGTGAGAAACACTGCACTTAACGTTGGCGGGGAGGGTCCAAGTGGTGAAAATGAATATTCTGCCAAGGTTCTTGTTTATCTTTCAAGCTCTACTGATCTTTATACCAAAGGCCTTTTTCGGAAAGTGGACATGATCGTTTCTGACTTTGTATGGGCAGGGAGGTTGGGGAGGACCCTGCTACAGAGGCAGAGGCAGCAGGGGGGTTGGCTTTGCCGAACTTGCTTCATTATTATTGGGCGGCGAATGTGGACAAGGTGCGGCCGTGGTGGGAAGGAGAAGGGGTAGAGTGGGTTAGGATGGAGGAGGAATCTTGTAAATGGTCTAGTTTGAGGACTATGCTGTCATAATATACACCAGTATATCATGATGCAGACACACACTGATGGACACAGTGGGACCAATCAACATACTGCAATTTGACACTCACTGCAACGTAGAGGTGAATGAAAATTTCGAACGCTACGTGTTCCAGCAGCGTTTGCAGGGTAAGGACGAACCTTTCCAATACTTTTTAACGCACCTCCGCATCGTTGCGCAATCTTGCAGCTACGGGCCCACCTCCGACTCCATGATACGCGACCAAATCGATTTTGGTGTTCAGTTGGACCCCCTACGTCAGCAGCTCCTCAAAGTAAAGCAACTCACCCTAGCGACCACCATCGAGACCTGTGTCCTACATGAAAATGCCACCAGTCGGTACACCCATATACAAGCAGCTGAAATGGCGCGGCAAGGTCTCCACGAGGCGGAACGGGTCCAAGTGATTGAGCACCTCCAGGGCCTCAGCCTGGATGAGGGCGGCCATTTTGCGCGCTTTGCACGGACTCCCGCGCTTGTACGCACCAAACGAGGGGATGGCGACGTGGAGGAATGTAATGCGCAGGCGCGCACTACGCAGGACCGCACCGCGCATGCGCAGTGGCGCAGCGAACGTGCTGACGTCATGACGTGCGGCAACTGTGGCTCCGCCCATTTAAAGCGGCAATGCCCCACAAAATCTCAACAATGCCTACGATGTGGAAGACTTGGCCACTATGCTGCCTGCTGTCGAGCAGTTCAGCTTTCCAATTCATATTGCTTCAGCCAGCCTCGCAGGAATGTTCGGGCAATTCAACCCACGGTCACCGAGTCCGATTCCGACCTCCCATACAGCAGTGACACCGAGGACCCGAAGGCGCCTTTTCGAGTCGGTGTCGTCACGAAAAACAGGCTGTCCCCGAAGCAAAGTCACCAGCCGCTGTCGGTATACAGCATCGATTCAGATGATGAGTGGTGTGCCACGCTGACGGTCAACCAGTCCCAAATACGATTCCGCCTGGACACTGGTGCCTCCGCCAATCTCATGGCGTGGTCTGCTTTCCAAAGCCTTTCCAAACCAACCATTCTCCCATCAGCCTGCCAGCTATTGGACTACAATGGCAACATCATTCCTGCTACTGGCTCATGCCAACTCGAAGTGACGCCCAAGTCACGAAAAGCCATCATTCCTTTCGAGAACGCGGGCTCCTCGAAGGACTCTCTGCTTGGCGCACAGCCGTGCAAATTGCTAAACCTCATTCAAAGAGTTCACTCTCCTCTCCTGATGACACGTCTGCCTTCCAGGATGCTGACTTCAGGGCGCAACTCAACGCCATCATCGACCAGCACCGCGACGTCGTCGAAGGCATGGGCACGCTCCCATATTCTTACAAGATCCTACTCAAACAGAACGCCACGCCTGTGGTGCATGCACCTTGCAGAGTCCCAGCACCCCTGAAGCACCACCTCAAGCAGCAGCTGCAGGACCTCCAAGACCAAGGAGTGATCTCCAGAGTTACGGAACCAACCGACTGGGTCAGTTCCATGGTGTGCGTAAAGAAGCCTTCCGGCGAGCTCAGAATCTGCATTGATCCAAAGGATCTGAATCGCAACATAATGAGGGAGCATTACCCAATCCCCAAGCGCAAAGAGATCACATGCGAGATGGTTCGGGCCAAGCTCTTCACCAAACTTGAGGCCGCGAAAGGATTCTGGCAAATTCAGCTAGACAGATCCAGCAGGAAACTGTGTACCTTTAACACCCCTTTTGGCAGATATTGTTACAACAGGATGCCGCTTGGGATCATATCGGCGTCGGAAGTATTCCACAGGATCATGGAACAAATGATGGAAGGCATTGAAGGTGTTTGCATCTATGTTGACGACATAATCATTTGTCCACCACCCCGCAGGAGCATATCAGTCGCCTCCAGCGCATGTTCAAACACATACGGGAGCAGGGCCTACGCCTCAACAGAGCCAAATGCTCCTTCGGCCAGACGGAACTCAAGTTCCTAGGGGATCACATCTCCCAGTTGGGTGTGCGGCCGGATGCGGACAAGGTGGCTGCAATCACAGGCATGAAAAAGCCAGAGGACAAGAAGGCGGTCCTCCGATTTCTGGGCATGGTCAACTTCCTAGGGAAGTTCATCCCTAACCTCGCCTCTCATACCACAGCTCTCAGGAACCTGGTGACATCGAAACAAACCTGTTGGACTTTAACCTGGTGTTGTAAGACTTCGTACTGTGCTCAGGAACCTGGTCAGGAAGACGACAGACTTCCAATAGCTTCCTGCCCACGAGCGCAAATGGAGAAAACTTAAAACCAAACTTACCACGGCCCCGGTATTGGCTTTTTTTGATCCAGCGAAAGAGACAAAAATGTCGACCGATGCCAGCCAATCTGGCATTGGGGCAGTGCTCCTGCAACGCGATGAAGCCTCATCATGGGCCCCCGTTGCATATGCGTCATGCGCCATGACCCCCACGGAACAGCGCTACGCGCAGATAGGAAAGGAGTGCCTGGGCCTGTTGACCGGTGTCTTCAAATTTCATGATTATGTGTACGGCCTTCCCCAATTCACCGTCGAGACCGACCATCACCCGCTGGTCAATATAATACAAAAAGACTTGAACGACATGACGCCTCGCCTCCAGCGCATTCTGCTCAAACTCCGGCGATACAACTTCCAGCTCGTATACACCCCGGGCAAAGACCTGATCATAGCCAACGCTCTGTCCAGGGCTGTCAACACCCTGTATGACCCAGCGGGATTCGTCTGCCAGGTTGACGCCTATGTGGCCTTCGTGGCCTCCAATCTACCAGCCACGGATGAACGCCTCGTCCAAATTCACCGCGAGACTGCGGCTGACCCCCTGCTACAGCGTGTCATGCGCCACCCAACAGACGGGTGGCTGGCTCTGAGTAGGTATTCAAGGAGCCCAGTGGTGCAGTCCACAGTAAAGATATGGAATCAGTTGAGGAGGCATTTTAGGATGGAAGGGACGTCGGTGCTAACGCCGCTGTGCGAGAATCACGAGTTTGAGCCGGGGGGGATGGATAGTGTTTACGCGAGGTAGAGGGAAGTGGGGTTGGTCAAGGTGAGGGATCTGTATTTGGAGGAAGGATTTGACAGTCTGCAGGAGGTAAGGGAGAGGGTAGAGTAGCCGAGGGGGAGTGAGTTCAAGTATCTTCAGGTTAGGGACTTTGCACGAAAGGTCTGGAGTGGGTACCCTAGGTTTCTGGGATACACCCTGCTGGAGCGACTGCTGCTTCCGCATGTGGAAAGGGAGGGAAGAATTGGGGATATATACTAGTGGGGATATATGCAAGTGGCTGGGGGAGCAGGTAGGCGAGCGGGTGATGAAGATCGAGGAGAAATGAGAAGTGGAGTTGGGAGGGGAGATCAATTGGGGAGTATGGAGTGAGGCACTGCGAAGGGTAAACGGGACCTCCTCTTCTGCAAGGATGAGCCTGATACAGTTTAAGGTGGTGCACAGGGTGCATATGACTCGGGCGAGAATGAATGGGTTCTTTCCGGGGGTAGCAGATGAGTGTGAGAGGTGTGGGCGGGGACCAGCGAATCACGCGCACATGTTTTGTGGTTGCGAAAAATTGGGAAGATTCTGGGCGGGAGTGTTCGCGGTCTTAGCCAGGATAGTGGAGGAGGAGGTGGACCCGGACCCTTTGGTTGCGATATTTAGGGTTTCAGAGAAGCCGGAGTTCATGATGAGGAGGAAGGCCGATGTCTTGACCTTCGCCTCTCTGATTGCACGGCGGTGAATTTTGCTGGAGTGGCGGTCGGCATCGCCACCGGGGGTAGCAGCTTGGTTGGGTGACCTGTACGACTTCCTGCGATTAGAGAAGATAAAGTATGTGTTAAGGGGCTCAGCAGGGGAGTTTGAGAAAAGGTGGGGGATATTTGTGACCGTGTTTGAGGGACTGTTCGTCGCGGGGGGCAGGGGGGGTGGGGGGGTGTGTGAAAAAGATGAAAAATCTGTACGGACTGTATAGCTGATTGTAGCATGTTTCCCGGGGTGTTGTTCACTGTAACCTGTTTTGATACATGTTTGTAATAAAATACATTTTTTTTTAAAAATGATTGTCTTATTGTCCAAACATCGGGCAATCTGGGGGCAGATTATCCAGCACTTCTAGCCAGCAGGTTCTTCTGGTCTCGCTGAAGGCGATGCCCCCCCGTGGCAGGTTCCCTGGTGGCAGATGAGTCATGCAAAATAGCGTAAACATCAACAGAACAGGGAGATCCCACCACCGAGCCGCCTCTTCCACCAGAAATCACACTAGGGGAGGGGGGGGGGGTAGAAATTCCTGCTTCAGTCTTGAACACGCCAATGACTGAGGTGGTGAAGGTGAAGTTGTCATATCCCAGATGACCATGGGCTGCTTTCCCCTTTGGGGGGGAGAGCTGACTGGTGGTGATTAACCTGACAATCAGCACAGCTCAGGCACGGGGCAAGGTTGAGAAGGTGGAGCCTCCATGAATAACTTGAGGTACGGGAATTGAACCTGCGCTGTTGGCCTTGCTCTGCATCACGAACCAGCTGTCTAACCAAGTGAGCTAAACCGGCCCCGGTTTAAACAAGGGGCAAACGGGGATTAACAGGAGGATCCTTACAGATATGCTACAATGTAAACTACTCAATGCATGCTTCAAGTTTTTAAAAGATAAAGGAGTGCAAAATAAGAGGGAAATGCTTAGAATGGGAGGTGGACCAACAAACCAGTATCTTCTCTGTATTTTTGAAGAATAAACCCACGAAATTAAACTTTGAAATAGCAGATGGACAAGTAGAAGGCCTGGCACCATCTAACATGGATTGCAGCGATTCAAGAAGACGGGTCACCACCACCAAAGGCAATTGGGAATGGGCAACAACTGCTGCCCTCACAGCAAAGCCAACAACCCATATTTTAATAACAAACAAGTGTTAATCATGAGGAAAAACTAGTATTTATGAAGCACCTTTCATTGGGCAACAAAAAACAATTCACAGCCACCAAAGCACTTCTGGAGTGCAGTCGCTCTTATAATGTAAGAAAATAGATGAGCCAATTTGTTTGCAATACGATTCCATATTGACAAAGAGATCAATGAGGAGTTAATTGGTTTTGTTATGATGTTGGTTAGAGGAAACATATTGGTTTTGTTATGATGTTGGTTAGAGGAAACATATTGGCCAGAGTCTCCATCTTATTGAGTCATACACTGAAGCATATATTGAACAACAGATCTGTGCCAATAGTTTAGATGAGGCTATGTGTCACCAAGTTGCAATGAAAAGATTGGGTCATACATAAGAACTAGGAGCAGGATTAGGTAATTCAGCTCTCGCGTCTGCTCCGCAATTCAGTATGATCATGGCTGATCTCATCATGACCTCAACTCCACTTTCCTGCCCATTCTCCATAACACTTCAACCCATTACTGATTAAAAATCTGTCTATCTCCTTCTTTCTTACATTGTACGAAGTCTTACAACACCAGGTTAAAGTCCAACAGGTTTGTTTTGATGTCACTAGCTTTCAGAGCGCTGCTCCTTCCTCAGGTGAATGAAGAGGTATGCTCCAGAAACACATATATAGACAAATTCAAAGATGCCAAACAATGCTAGGAATGCGACCATTAGCAGGTGCGTTAGCATTAGCATTAGCACCTCCCATTTCTTACATTGAACAATGCATCCCACCAATCTCCCACATTCTGACATGCCCATTTATCCCAGACAGTTTAGGAAGTGGACTTGAGAAGAGTTCAGTGGATGGAATGTGATGGAACACAAGTGATTTAGAGCAGATGGAGCTGGAACATAGAATGAAACATAGGAGGAGCATGAAGAAGCAGATCAGAGAATATGATCAATCCCATCTACCACTGATGAAGACAGCAATCCTGATCTCTAAGGTTCAGCCTTTAAAATAAGGATATATTTGAAGCTTTGATGAGTGTTCGAGCCACTGGGGATCTTTCCTTACCAGCAATTATCACATGACAGATAATATAATGTATCAATACTTTGGAGGGAAAGTATTCTGTCAATCTCGATTGTGTGACATCTCCAGGAATATTTGTTGCAGTTTCCCATGGCAGAGGCCGTAATGCCAGTAATAACATCTGTCATGAATACTCAGAATGCTGCTATTTAGGCATTGACAGATTAAGTGATTCATTCCAAATTGAATAAAAATATCCATATTTAGGAGCTTCAATCATCATAGAATTTACAGTGCAGAAGGAGGCCATTCGGCCCATCAAGTCTGCACCGGCTCTTGGAAAGAGCACCCTACCCAAACCCACACCTCCACCCTATCCCCATAACCCAGTAACCCCACCCAACACTTCGGGCAATTTTGGACACTAAGGGCAATTTAGCATGGCCAATCCACCTAACTTGCACATCTTTGGACTGTGGGAGGAAACCGGAGCACCCGGAGGAAACCCACACACACACGGGGAGAACGTGCAGACTCCGCACAGACAGTGACCCAAGCCGGGAATCGAACCTGGGACCCTGGAGCTGTGAAGCAATTGTGCTAACCACTGTGCTACCGTGCTGCCCAAAAAATTCATTATTGCCTTGAAGTCTGTTGGTTCACAGAGCAGAGTGAATGAACAATAATAATATTTATTGTCACAAGTAGGCTGACATTAACACAGCAATGAAGTTACTGTGAAAAGCCCCTAGTTGCCACATTCCAGCGCCTGTTCAGGTACACAGAGGGAGAATTCAGAATGTCCAAATCACCTAACAGCACGTCTTTCAGGACTTGTGGGAGGAAACTGGAGCACCCTTGGGAACCCACGCAGACACAGGGAGAACATGCCTACTCCGCACAGACAATGACCCAAGACAGGAATCGAACCTGGGA